>NW_004524703.1:167004-199996 GCF_000260255.1 Octodon degus
AAGTAGGTGCTTTAGACCACTGAGCCATCTCTCCAGCCCCAGAAAACATACTTTTTAAAAATAAAATTATTCTCTTAAAGTGCTGATGAGTGATTTACTGGGATGTCATAAGTACCCTCTTTATAAACACTAAAGCTAGAAGAAACGAGGCTTCCCTCTCCAGAAGATCGTCACTGTTTGATGTTCAGGACGACGGGGGTGGCTCCCGCAGGTTTGCTCTACCTGAGCCCCTTCTGCTCACGTCCTGCCCAGCCCTGGACGAGCTCATGGGCTCGTTGATGGGCTCGCAGCCCTTCTTCCCACACCAATTCACTCTCGCTTATTACCTTTCTACTGCCTTTTCCTCTTCCAGCAGAGGGATCCACACTGGCCTGATGTCTGCTGTTGCTATCTTGAAACTGTTAACGTCTGGAATGAAATCACCCATCCATTCTCCATTTCTGCCTCCATTTATAATGAGTGCACACATTGTGACATCCCTAGTCCTCCCAGCAGAGGAAAACTAACTAAAACACACTTTTGTGACATCAGGAAGTAACTCCAGAGGAAACTAGGAAGTTGGTAATGATAAATACATGTTAGCGATTGGTGTACCAGTTGTAAGAGGTGCAAAGTGCTTGGAGAGCTTTATTTATTGAGTCTGGGGGCTGAGGCGGGATCTCTCTATATAGCCCAGGCTGGCCTCAAACTTGCTGCAATCCCCCTGCATCAGCCTCCCAAGTGCTGGGATCATAGGCATGTACCACCATGCACAGCTACCTGAAGAGCTTTAAAATGCAATCCTAAAGCTGAATGTAGCGGCATACATAGCTGTAATCCCAGCACACAGCAAGACTGATATGAGTTTAAGGCCAGCCTGAACTACATAGAAAGACCTTGACTCAAAAAAAATTTTTTTAATTAAAAATAAAATATTACTAAAGCACCTGCTTAGGCAGATTCAGGGGTCAGATGTTCAATCCCCAGCCTGCTGTGCCAGCCCCGCCCCCGGGGCACAATTAGATGGCGATTAAGACTGGGCATGGTGGAGCATGCCTGTGATCCCAGAGCTTGGGAAGCTGAAAACAGGAGAATTACTACAAGTCCGATCTGTGTAGTGAGACTCTGTAGACCCTGTACTAAATACAAAAATAAATAAGTAAATAAAATATTACCCTAAATATCACCTTCCTCCCAATCTGTTTGTACCCTAAATATCCACTGTCAAAAGCAATGGCTATTTGCACAGCTTCACAGTTCACAAAGTCTGCTTATCTCTTGGTAAGTCTTTACACCTCTGTGAAGCTTCTTGTCTACTGCCTGTCCACTTTATGGATGGTAAATTGAAGCCAAGCCTGGCCTTCCTGGGAGACTACCAGGTATCGCTAGGAGTTGAAGCCACCTGCTCTGTGTCTGGGCTCTTCCATGAGTCTCCAGCACTTGCTTTGCCAAGGGGCATGAATGTCTGGCTGGGCCCTGTGTAGATCACAGTATTCCAAATGATTCAAATGAAAGTAAGATTTGACTGTCACTGCCTCAAGAGTGGATGGGCAAGCTCTTTGGAGAGCAGGAAGCAGTGACCCCCCCCCCCAAGAGTTCTCCTATAAGGTTCTGTGGTGAAAGAAACAAGATTTAGTAGAGTGTTGTCATCACTCTGAACCATGCACCTATGACACTTAGTAACTCCAGAAACACTGCACAAGAAATGAAGTCCTCCACCAGAGAGCAGGGCCAGAGAGACCGCCTCTGCCTGCTGGGCTGTCTCTTAAACTCCACCAGCAGTGACCAAGCCTTTAAGTTTGCGTTTCCCATTCTGCATTCATCAGGTGGTGTACCCAGAGGAAAGTGGCACAGAAAGGGCTCCAAGGGCAGGAAAATCTGAGACACAGCAACCAAAAAAAATGATGTCACGTGAGCTGCTGGTGTCATTCCTATGCATGGTTTTAATATACTCAACCTGAACTTTCTACTTGGTATGTATATAGGCATAAAGTTGTTATTCTGCCAGTTGTGGTCAGCACTGACACTCCCAGCGCCTGTGTAGAGTGTCCACAACAACACAATTATAGCTGTCAATCAAAACAGGCCCCCTTCTGGCTTTCCTGGGAGGAGGGAGAAGTCTGGCCAGTTCTGATCTACAGCATCTCATAACCCGCAGCCACCACTGTCCTGGTTGAACAGCAGAAGCAAACTAACATCAAAGCAAACTGCACACCAGGGTCTGTGCAGGACTGGGGGCATTGCTGGGCTCGTGAGTCCCAAGGCCAGTGACTAAACTTCTGACACAGGTGCAGGACTCAGCTGTTGCTTTCCCTCTTGTCTGTACCCCTGGGGTCTGAAACAGGTCTGGTGGTGAAGCCAAGACAAACATGTGCGCGCTCTGCAGCCTGACGTCATAGCTCGGATGTGTATTCTGAAATGTCAGGTTTGAACTGCAATGCTCACCAGAAAAAATAAGCCCCAAATCCTGAAACAAAAGAAAATATTAACTTGGACCATCTTGGGGATGATCTCAAAACTGTTCCTTCTCAAATGAGCCTTTGGGAGAAAAGTGGAAGAGGGGAGCTTCCAGAAACAGAAGAGGACATTAGAATCTGCAATACCCTAACATGGACAGAAAACAAATGAAAAAATTCCACTCTGGGATGACTCTGACACAGGAGCTTGGAGCACACAGTTCCCCTCACCTCTGAGAAAACAGTCTCCTAGGACTCACTCTCTCTCTACTTCTTCCATTTCTTTTCTCCCTTCCATGGCATAGTGTAGTTTAGAAAGTGGGAGACACATGCAGAGGAGAAAAAGCTGGAGAAAGTGGAGAATCCATGTGGTAAAGGGACGACATAATTCCCTGTACCCAAGCGGGGCAGGCCCCGAGAGGGTCCCTCGGAGCCAGCAGGCAAGGCCAGGCACCAGCATCTCGGAATGCTGCAGGGTGAGGGTGGTGGGTTGTTCTCACTGCACGTGCATGCCAGTTGCTGTCCAGGCAGGTGGCAGCCACAGAGGAGGGTGGTATATACCTGAGCAAAGCAATCACAAGTTGAGCCAGACCTCAGAGATCTTGGAAGGCTATGTAAGTTTAGATTCCTCAAAAGGCTAGGGGGAAAAAGGCTAGGATTGGTGGTCCCATTCAAGCCAGCTATTGCCTTCTTAAGTATTTTTCCAAACAAACTGAAAACATCATTCCACAGTGGTACATGTGCACCATGTTCTTAGCAGCGCAATTTGTCACAGCTAAATCCTGGAAACAACCCAAATGCCCATCACTTGAGGAATGGATAAAAAAGATGTAGTATTTTTACACAATGGAGTCTTACTCAGCTATAGAAAAAGACAAATTCAAGGCTTTGTAGATAAACGGATGCAAGTAGAATTGGTAAGTGAAATAAATCAGACCCTCAGGTGCAAACATCGTTTTGTCTGGCTAGTGTGAAAGCCTGAAAGAATAAATAAAATTTGAAAGGTACAATAGATACTGTGAAAGGAAAAGAATCTGTTCAATGGGAAGGAAAAACTGGGATGAGGAAAAGGACAAAAGAAACAAGGGGAAAAGATATATTTATGTATGTACACAAGATGGTTTAGATAATTATGCTACTGATTTCTGCTGGTCTATTGAAAGGAGCAGTTAATGCTTAAAAATTTATTTTATTTCATTTTACTCTTTTTTAATGTCCCATAACTTTTTTAAAATCAATTTTTAAGGTTTATATCTAGTAACCTGAATGACTAATATGAAGATAACATTACACAATACAACGACCATTTAGAATTCCTATTACTTTATTTAATGAAATTTTGTATCATTTCTAATTTTTTGTACCACTTTGTATTCTTTAAAAATAAAAAAGGGGCTGGGGAGGTGGCTCAGTAGAATAAGCGCTTCCCTGGCAAGCGTAAGGGACTGAGTTCAATCCTCGATTCCACAAAATAAAATAAAATAAAATAAAATAAAATAAAATAAAATAAAATAAAATAAAATAAAAATAATAGACCTCACTCTATGGGTGAGCGTACTCACTCACAGGCAGATGGGTGCTGTTCTTGGGAAGGCTGTACCCTTGGAAGATAGACAGCTGCCTAAGAAGCTTGTAATCACAGTGAAGGCCGGGACAGGTGCAAACTGTTCTGCCAGTGCACAGTGAGGCAGGACTACCTCTGTGGCACCAAAGGGAAAAGGCTCTGATTGGGAAGAAAAAGCCTGCACTTGGTTTTAGAAGTGGGACTGTGAAGTCTGGGCATGCTGAATGGCTGTGGGTGGGTCACACTGAAGTGATGATCAGAGAGAGGGGAAGTTAGAAAAAGAAGTGGGCATGGAGGGCTGGGGAGATAGTTCAGCAGCATAAGCACCTGCCTGCAAGTGCGAGGTCCCAAGTTTGATCCCAGGTACTAGGTGTGGTGGAGCATGCCTGTAACCTCAGCTCTGGGGAGGCTGAGACAGGAAAGTCATTATCAGTCTGAACTGTAAAGCAAGACCCAGTATCTAATTAATTAATTAATTAATTAATTAAAAAGAAGAGGGCATGGAATGGAGCCTCCAAGATAATACTGCAAAAGCAGAGCAGGAAGAATCAGCAGAGCAAGCAGAGTGAGGAAACCCATGTTGGATGCAGTAACACAGGCCAGGCCTGCCCAATAGGAAAACCTGGAGCTTAGGGTGCTCCATTAAGTCTTGAGCATGGCTCATTTCCGACTGGGGCCACTTGGCCTGCACTGTGTTCCCTGGGCCAAGCCTGGTGCCTCACATGGGACAAGGAGTCCGTGAATACTGGGTGGTACACGTGTTGTCTTGCCC
Organism: Octodon degus; assembly: GCF_000260255.1. Classification (NCBI taxonomy): domain Eukaryota; kingdom Metazoa; phylum Chordata; class Mammalia; order Rodentia; family Octodontidae; genus Octodon; species Octodon degus. The sequence continues at coordinate 171,776 of NW_004524703.1, forward strand.
TGCATTTTTCAGAAGGAGAGACAGAGCAGCTGCCTCCACGAGGCTTCAGACCCGTAAGCCCCTGCTCAGGGCTCTGCAGACTCTCAGCTGGCCTCACAATCTACTCCCCAGTCCTCCTGGGGCTCAGTTTAGAACTCCTGTTCTGCCATGCCAAGTGCTTGTGGAGCCACTTCCTGCACCATGCCCAGCCATGTCCTACAGGCAGGCTGCAGCTAGGCCCCAGACCAAAGGCAGTGGGTGAAGAGTGTTCCAGTTTTCAAGGCTGCGATTAGGGATCAAATCCTAGTTTGCTACTCATATGCGCATGGACTGAGTTACATCACTTGCCCCATCTGAGCCTCAGCTTCCTCACCTTTTCATGGGTAGGACGGACACTCTCAGGGTTCTGAGGCACACACACAGCTCTGTGTAGTACCCATGACCCTTGGTGATGTCCACTCACCACTGGCCACTATGGCCCACAAGTGCATCTTCTAACTGGAGCTCTGACCCAGAGGTGTGCTGCATCAGCAAGGTCTATGCTCACAGCTCAGGAGGATGTGCCACGCCCCACAGCCCAGCAACAGAGAACCCCCTAAGTCCTCTGTGACGTACCTTAAGGCAGGAAGGAGACCCGAGGATGATCCAGTCTCCAAAGGTGTCTCGTCTAGCCCATCACCAAATGCCTCCCAGAGTCCACAAGCTGAAGCTCATTTCCACAAACTCCAGACTCATGGCTGCTGGGAGATGTCCTGTGAAGTCTTGGTCCAGGCCCTGCAGAGTTTCACTTGTGTTTTGGATGAGACCAAACCACTCACTGGGAAATTCTATAGGAAGAGAACTTTTCAGTGGACCTTGCCCAGACCACATTTGAACTAGACCTGGACCTAGAATGGGATATTGGAACTCTTGGTGGCTTTTGAGGCCTCTTTCTATGAATACTACGCAGGGGTAAAGAGTTTGTGGGAATCTAATGTGTTGTGGGAGTCTAATAAACCAAGACAAACACCTCTCTCAGGCTTCTCCACAGAGGGCACTTCTTTTCTCGATATCCATGGTTCAGTAAATTTCCCCAAGTAGCTACCAGGAAATAGACAGCAAGTGCTGCTATTGTCACTCGTATTTCACAATGACAAATCAGCATTTACCTGATAACTTCTGAAAACTCTTACTTCCATATCTCAGCTTTCTTAAACCTCAGGCAGCAGGTGTGCCTTGACATTAATTCTTCTGCTCTGTGAGCATCTGTGGGGCACCTGAGTCCCAGGGCTGGGGTTTAGCAGTAAATAAGTACACGGCCACGAGCCTGTGGAGACTTTCACTAGGGATGAGCAGAGGCCCACGGAGGCTGGAGCAGCCAAGGATCGGCCTTGGTGACACCTGAGGGTCACAGTGCAGTCATGGAGGCTGGTCAGTAGGCTGAGCACTTCCGGGTGTTGACATGCTGTCTACCTCCTTGTTCTGTCTAGCAGCAGCACTGGGGTCCCGACCAGCATGCCCTCCACCTTTCAGTTCATCTTTCCTCCTAGTACTGAAGTCCTTTGAAAATCAAGACAAACCACAGATAAAACCTTCCTCTATCACTCCAGTGAGCCTGCCCACTGTTTCACATGTAGTATACACACACACACACACACACACACACACACACACATACACACACACACACCTCTTCCTACCCACAAGCTTTGGGAACATGGCCCGCCCAGCCTGGTAGTTCAGGGCACCTGGGGCGTGGTTTTCAGGTGCTGAAGTCCAGGTGTCTGTTGACTGTGGGAGTGCTCCAGGAAAGCTTTATTTACAAAGCAGGTGGGGCTAGATTTGACTTTGGTTGGATCTGTGGCCCCTGTGACCTATGAAGAAAACCAGTCAGATTGCTCTGCAAACCCTAGTTCAAATTAGCTATGTAAAACAGTCTTCCCTCATTCTGCAGAACATTCATGATCCCAGTGGAGGTCTCCAGGCCCCAGCTCACAGCCCTGCCAATTAGGGCCCCAAGGAGCCAGAAACTCCAAGTCATCCGAGAGTGTCTGAGAATACAGCAGTACTCAGGGCTCCCACTTGTGCAGAGAGGAAATCAGCCTGCTGGTCTTTTCTCCAGAGAACTGAACGAATAATAAACAGATCAATGCCAATTAAAACAGGAAGGAAAAGCTGGCTGTGCCCCAGTGAAGAGCTCCGGGAAGATGTTCTGATGGAAACCACCACTTGCTGGTCTCCTTCCTGCCAACAGTGAGGAGAGTAGAGGGCACCAGGCCCATAGGGACCTTCTTGTGTTTAACCTCAGAACGCTGGGCTTCTGGAAAAGGCTCCAGTCTCATTTTCCTGAAATTTTCAGGAAAAAAGAACTTTTCAGTGGGGACGCTCGGGTGGGGGTGGGGGGTTGAAAACAAGATTCCCTGAAGACCCAGAGGGCAGGATTTCCTATGGTTCCCCCTGCACTATTGGATCATCACTGGGCCTGATGGAAGCCACTTTTCTAACCTATTATGCGTTTCTTGAGGGCTGGGCATTGTGCCAAATGTATAATCTCCACAAAATGGAGAAGGAAGCAAAGGTTTGGGATGTCAGCTTGTCCCATAGTTCACAGTGGGTTAAAAGACTGAAGTTTGAACCCACTTGAACAGAACTCATAAGACATGCATACACACAAACACACCAGAGAGAGAGAGAGAGAGAGAGAGAGAGAGAGAGAGAGAGAAAGAGAGAGAGAGAGAGAGAGACAGATAGACAGAGACAGACAGAGACAGAGATAGAAACAGAGAGACAGAGAGAGAAAAAGAGAGACAGAGAATTTAAGGAATTGGCTTACATTGCTGACGCTTGGAAACCTATAGGGCAGCCAGCAGCCAGAGACCCAGGGAAGGGATGACAGTTTAGTCCAAATCCAGAGACCATCTGCCACAGAATCCTTTCTTCTTCGGGAAACTTCAGCCTTTTTTCTCAAGTCCTCAGCTGATTGGAGGAGGCCGCCTGCATTACGGACAGTCATCCGCACTGCCCAAAGTCTGCGCCTTTAAATGTCAGTCTCATCCAACACACCTTCACAGACACCCACGAACTCCAGGAGCAGCTCTCTGAGATTCTGAGGCCTGGCCACGCTGGCACACAGGGCAGCTCTCTGAGACCACAGCAGCAGCTTCCCCCAGAGCCGCAGGCCCCCAGAACTGCTGAGACAGTCTGATGGGAACATCTGAGAAGCAGGATGAGGACCACTGACTGCTGCTCCTGCAGCCTGCCCTCAGGACCCGGGATGATTCACTGGATTCTACTCAGGACTTTCCAGAACTCTCATTTCTATTCCACAGCAGGGAGAGGAGTCTGGGCATCCCACAAAAGCCAGGCAGGTGCTGCTGATCTCACTGCCCAGCCTTTCTTGCCAAGGCTGATGGGAGGAATTCTGGCCATTGATGTCCTCAGTGGACAGATGAGGGAAGGCCAGAGCAGGGCTGAGAAGACAGACAGACACTTTGGGGAGAGTAGCATGGACACGGGGAGGGGCCAGGAAACAGAAATCAGGTCAGGACAGAGGCAGTACCTGAGCACAGGCAGACAGGCCACAGTGGGGGCTGTCCACGGAAGGTGGCCAGCTCAGCTCTTCCTTTTAGGTGCCACCCAAGCTCGGCAGCATATGGAAGAGATTTTATTTCTCCTCAAATGTTGGTGCTAATTTTGAAATCTTTCTATTCTAACAAGACATCAAACTATGTAATAGAACACACAGATTGCAACCAAGTGGCAGCTTTCAAAAGCAGAGTCCACATGTTCTGTGTTATGTTGTTCCAAAAATGGGGCTAGTGGGATGGAGCTGCCACCCTCAGCCCCAGGTCTCTAGCTGGCCCCAAATCTTCTCACATTTGAGTGTCTGTTCCCAATACTCAGTGAGGCAAAATGCCATGCTAAGTCAGGAAGGGTGCCAGCTGGAAGCGTCTTCTGCCCAGTGGAACTCAGTGAGGCCCCCTCTTTGCTAATGTTCCACAGGGGTCTGCAGAGCCCGGCAATCCAGCAGCAGAGTGGGTGCCCACTTTGTAAACTGAACTGCACTCAACAGAAACTACACCAGCATGCCTGGAGTGCATCTGCGTTGTTGCCTAGGGATACCCAGGGACAACTGGATCGACATCAACAGCCTGATGGTGGCAAGCTCTTTCAAGACCGGTATCCGTGGAAGCAGCTTTGGACAAGATGGGAACCTGGGTGCCTGGTGTGTAGAGCACGATCCTCTCCCAACTCCATAGCCTCCTGAGGCTGCAGAGACTTAGCCTCAACCCCAGCAGGCAAGCATGGCACTCCAATGCCAGCAGGCAGTCAGACCTTGCTCCACAGGGCAGCTGGCAGCTCCAATTTTCTTCACGCATGCTGTGTACTGGGCAACCCCTCGCCTTTCTGCTTCTGTGCACTGACCAGAGGGCTGTTATAATGATTATGATAATGATCAATACGTTGGATCCTGTGCAGTGTGGTCCTCAGCGCTGTGCCATAACTGCTGAGGACGCACCCCTGGCCAGGTGTGGCTACCACAGTCCCACAGAGGAGGAGACATAGCACAGCACCTCAAATACCCTTTTAGATGCTGTACCCTGTGGCACAGAGAGAGTCTCAAAGCCAAAGCTCCAAATCCTGCAGAACTCAGTCCCTGTCTATCCAGCGCTGATGCCGCAGGCAAAAGCAAAAGCTCAGCTCCAGCCTCAGAATGTCAGCTACAGGGTCGTGGCCTGGGTACAGAGAGTGTCTAGAGCCCTTTTCTATGTCAATGGAGCTGTTTCCTGTTTGTCCTTAGCTTCTTTCTGCAGCCTGAGCAGGGCCCTGCCCCTGCCAGTTCTACAGCCTGGGTCTCTGCTCCTGCTCGGCCCACAGGCTCCCCTCTGCACATCCCACCCCAACACTCTCCTGGCACTCTTGACTCCAGTCCTTTAAGCAGGACTGTCTTGGTCTTGCTCCATGCTCTTCTTTCAGCCAGTAGTGGTTACTGTGGGCTGAACTAGAGCTACGTGTCTGGTACTGACACAAATGAATCTGAAACACAAATTAAGCGTTAAAAAGCAAGTTGTATACATCATACACATAAATTAACTCTAAGTGAATTGAAGGCCTAAATGTAAGAGCTGAAAATATAAAACTTGTAGAAGAAAACATGAGGGAAAGCTTCATGACATTGAATTTGGCAAGGATTTCTTGGCTATGACAACAAAAGCAAAAATAGACAAATGAGACTACATCAAGCTGAAAAACTTTTGTGAAGCAATCCACAGAGTAAAAAGACAACCTGTGCAACAGAAGAAAATATTCACAAGCCACATATTTGATACAGGGTTAATATCCAGTATATATAAGGACCCCCTACTACTTAATAATAAAAAGTAATGACTTGATTTTTTTTTAAAGACTTAGACAATTCTCCAAAGACTATGCACAATGGCCAGCAAGCATGTGAAAAGATGTTCAACATCACTAATTAATATGAAAATACAAATCAAAACCACAATGAAATCTACCTCACACTTATCAGAATGGCCACTAAAAAAAGAAAAAAGAAACAAAGAAAAATAACTGCACATGAGAATGCAGAGAACATGGAAGCTTTGCACAGTGTTGGGAATGTAAATGGTACTGCTGATTTGAAAGACAGTATTCTTCAAAAAACAGACAATAATGTGATCCAGGAATCCCACTCCTGGGCATATATACCTAGAAGAACTGAGACTGGGTTTTCCCAGAAGAATTTGTACATCTTGTACACCAGGGAGTGTCCCAGGCTCTGTTGCACTGCAGTGACTTGTGGCGGACAGCATCGTAGAACACACTTGGGAATTGCTGAGAGAGTAATTTTTTCTTTTTCTTTCTTTCTTTTTATTTTATTTGTAGTTTTTGAGACACTGCTTCATTATATAGTTTAGGCTGGTCTCTTACTCACTATAGAGCCCAGGCTGGCCTGAAACTTGCAGCAATCCTCCTGCCTCTGCCTCCCAAGTGATGGCATTACAGGTGTGCACCACCACACCAGGCCCTAGAAAATAATTTTCACACTGTATGTTTTTGGCCACATTTAAAAAAAAAAAATCAATTTGCAGAATCTTACACACAGTAGAAAAGCACTTAAAGAAAATGTACAACACGAAACAACATCATATCCAGTTCATTTAGAAGTGTAGGGGCTGAGGAGATGGCTTAGTGGAGTAAGTGCTCCCCTGGCAAGTGCAAGGGCCCGAGTTCATTCCCTGGTTCTGCCAAAAAAAAAGAAAGAAAGAAAGAAAAAGAAATGTAAACCTATGCTGTGAATGTATAAAGACAAACATGAGACAGATCATGAATGCTAGATCTTTGGGGAAGAAACTGTGGAGTATGGGTCTCATTTCTATAATAACAATCTTTTATTTTTATTTCTTAAGACCTGGAGTGAACTAGGCAAATATATTTAAGATTTGTTTATTAGATGGTTCCTTCTCTTACTTGTTTGAAGAGCTTGAAAACATAAAATAAAAACCCAGCTCCTCTTTTCTGCTCCATCATACCAGCCACCCTTCCCCATCCCTCGCCCTCTGTGCACCTGGCAGGGGCCGCACTGTCCCCTCCTACCTTTGTCACAGGTCATCCAGATCTGGAACCCACTTATTACTCTTGGACCTGTATGCCACAGGCAAAAACCATTTCTCCTTTCTGAAAGATGAGAACGGCCCCAGAATATTCAGAAGGGGAGAGCCAGAGGACAGGCCCCAGGTACACATGGATACATTCTTCTGTGGATTGTGCCTGGGGTCCAAGGGTGACAAGTAAAGAGGCATAGAGAAGGACAGGCTCGTTGGCCCTGAGCCAGGTCTGGGCCCAGAGAGACCTTGTCAGAATTTGAGTCAACCTCCATCTGCTCAGCCCTTTTGTCTGTCTCCCACAGAACCTCATGCTAAGCAAGGCAACTCCCAGGTCAACCAGGGCTGGGATACAACCTCAGGGGCACAGCCTAGGGCTCCAGCCAGTCTTTTCCTCCTCAGTGAAGCCAAATTGGGCAGGATTAGGGGAGAAAACTCATCTGTGGGGTCGCTAGCCCACAGGCTGGCTTCGGACAGCCTTGCTTCAGAGAGGACTCTGGCGCCCAGGACCATTGCAGTCAGCCCTCTGAGTCTCAAGGGTGTAGGGGAAGCCATGGCCACCAGCTATACAGGTGCTATGTGCATGCAGGACAGTGGTGTGGTGGCGTGGTTTCTCCCTGGGACTGAAGGCCCTGATATCATAGACAGCTGAGTTAGGTAGAACTAATACAAGCCCTTAGGAGAGTCACTACAAAAGATGAAAACACATTACAACTGTGGCCAGAGGCACACCTGTGGGAGGCCAGGCCTCCAGATAAAGATGGAATGACCACCTTTGGGCCTATATGCCTCCCTATGGTCCAAGGTAAGTACTAACACCTGGTCCAATAAGGTCTAGGTAGACAGCAGTCATCTGGGTGGGTGACCAAGACCCCTGGACCTATTTCTTTGTAAGAAGTTCTTTGTTCTTACCATATACACTTGCTACATGACTTGCTCCCCTGTTGGATCAATATTACCTAGGCAGCAATACTTATAATCTTATTGATTGATTGTAGCTATATATTCACGTAGTTGTGCTCTTTAAAACTTCCTCTGTGAAATGAGCTCATTGACAACCCACTCCAGCCCCTTTCTGTCTCTCTCTGAAGCAGGAGCTGTCTCTCCCTCAATAAAATTTCCTAGTCTTAACTTCTCTTGCTCCTTAGAATTTATTCTTCAATTTTGGGGAACATGAACTTGGTGTATCGGACATCTAGCAGATTGGGAGTTACATTTATTTCACCTATAGAGTTCAAAGGTCCTATATCAATGCCCTGGGTTACACACTAGCCCCTCTTCCCTGCTTTTGTCTTCCCATACACTAAAGAGGGCCACCCCAACCCTCCTGATTTTTCCTGGCCCACCCACCATGTTCCTCAGGCACCTGCAGGATGAGATTGAAGGCTCCAACAACTTCCTAGTTCCAGGAGGAAAAGCCCCTGCAGCTCCTGAGGACCACCAGGACTCTTTTGCACACCAGGTCCTGCTACAGAGCTGTATCTAGTTGCAGAAATGGCTCCAGTCCCATACCAGGGTGTGAAACTGGGGTGAGCCTTCCAAAGGGAGGAGGAGGATTAAATATAAGAATAGAAGGATTAGGAAAGAGCAAGGTAAGAAGAGGAAATGGGAGCTGTTTTCAATGAGGATGCCAGGCTAGACCACTCTGGTTACCCATCCTTAAGAAGAGCTCAGGAGAAGAAGGGCCAGCTGCAGACTGGCACGGGTCACGTCTTGAGGCTGGACCAGAAGTGCTGCTTCTGTGCTCTGTAGGTGGAGATTGTTTATCAAACTGTTGGGGGTGAAGGCAGCATTAACAGATGCTGGGGCGGCCAGGCTGCTAGGAAAGGCCCCTTCTCTTTCCGAGCTCTCCCTGTACAACTCACGGAGTTCAGGATGGCACAAGCTGATACCAACAGTAGCAGGGATGGGGGCCATTACTCAAGAGCCAGCCTTTATGGTGCAATGAAATGCAAGTGTTTATGACGTATCTGTGGTGAGCAAGGCTCCCAGACCTGTGGGAGGCTATGGTTGCTTCAAAGGATGTGGGGGGCTATCATTGCTTGAACAGCCCCCCAAAGGGATAAAGAAGCCTCCACCACTAAGATGCAAATGACACCCAGCTTACTGAAGCTTCTTTTCTCTCTGGGAGTTGGGCACCCTGGAGCTGATGGCTCTTGCAGTCTCCCACCTGCTGTGCCCCTTCCTGGCCTTAACAGCTGAGGATTCTGCCCCAGCCTGCAGGATTTCATCTGGCTCACCTGCACACCTCATTGCACTTTATAGTCCCTATTTTCTCAGCCTCCCCTGCCAGCACATGTGGCTGGAGCAGCTATTTTTCATATTGGATTACCCAGAGAGGATCTTTCATATACAGAGGGCTGTTCATTCTCCTCAGTCTTGTACACCTCAGGCTCACTCTAATCTCTTATATTTTATTCATTAAATCAGTCCTCAGAAGCCTTGACGACAGCTCAGGCAGCAGGTCGGAGATATGACCTTCCCATTTCCCACCCAGGAGTCCCATGTGTTGTCACCGAGTGAGGGCGTAGTTGTCTCCACAGCGTCTCTCCACATGCTGCTACTGGATGCTTTATCATGGGGGGAGGTCAGGAAGCAAGAGGGGGATGTCAGATGAGCGCCGGCATCTGGCTCATTTGGACTGACCAAGCACGAAGTGGTCCTGCTGTGCAGCTGGCCTGCAGAGACCAAGTGGTGAGCGGCTGGAGAAAGCTGTGCTGTTGCCTCTTCCAGCTGAGTGGCCCTGGCTTCTACATTCCTGGCTGGGTGATTCCCAAGTTTACTCTCTGGTTTCCCTGGATACTCTGCAGCCTCCTTGGAACAATTCAAGGAATCCCTCCCCACATAACCAGACAGATAGGACTGCTGGGACTGACAGGAACATGGAGCTAATTTCAATTAGTCCATTGTTCGAATTGTCCCTTAAAACAATAGCTCCTATTCCACTAAAAAGAACCCTTGAAAAATGGGGAGTGCCTGTAGCCATCTTGATTTCCCCCCAGATATTACTTAAAATAGTTTTTATAGTTTTGTCTACAAAGCCTCATTTCTATCCATAAATTTAAAAAGGTCTTTGTGTATAAAAATGAGTTCATTTAAAGAAAAATAAAATCCCAGGCAGAGGTCATGAGCCAGCTGTGGAAGCCATTCGCTTATGATCTAGACTCTCCCCTCATACAAGGATTAAACCATTCAAAAGACAAACTCAAGCTGGACACTGACTTATTCCTTGGGACCTGGACCACTGGCACCTCAGCCAACATTCCCTGGACAGCCCATGGGATGGACTGAGAGCTGGGCCTTTGCTCAGCACAGGTGGGGAAAGAGGCAGCACTCTCTGCCCAGCTGACCTGAACTCAGACCCTCAGTGTCCTCCCAGCCCACAGCTACCTCTCAATCCCTCCTATATGATGCCCCCCTCCACCCTGCACAGCCTCCCATACTTGCGGACTAGGGCAGCCAGTAGCCCTTAAGTACTGCAATCAAGAACAGAGGTGCTCTGTGAACTAAGCAACTGTACTGAAGATGGCAATTTGTAATCGTAGGTTCATGCTTGGAATGCCTGTCATTTTGGTCTTCTGAATATGGGCTACTTGTCATGACATGCCAGTTGCTGCTGTGCTGTCTCTCGGGTAGATGATTGTTCAAAAAGAAGGGGGTGGTGAATGAAGGCAGGAGACAGGAAAATGAATGTTGTGAGACTGTCCTGCTTCAAGATTGTATATGGTTAGATTTCTGGACTTATATGTAAACATAAGAATTATGTAATTCTTTATGCCTATTTTTAAAATATATTTTAATTTTTAAATTTTTTTCATCGTATTCTGTAGGGACTTAAAGTTCAACAAGTCAATACTTGATGAAAAATACCTGTTCCATGTTATGCCTAAGATGTTTGATCAGACAGATAGTGTGCTTAAGCTTAACAGCCTAGGTTGTATGGTAATAACAATAAGCTTCCCTTCTGGAGGGTTAATAACCTAAGTTTGCAGACCAAAAAAGTAAAGCCATGGTGTTATGTTGAGCTGTAGGGGACTCAGGTCAACAATTTCTGACGTTGCCAGTGAAGCAGAAGACCCAATACTATTATGGACTACTGGACTCTATTTTAGAGTATTTTGCTGAGTTAACATTACCTATAATATTCAAATAACTGAACTAAACAAAAAAGAGGATACAGATGAATGTCCATTTTGTATCTGTATATTCAAAATGGTTAGGGTAGATGTATAGTTACATTCTCTTAATAAATAGAGGGATTTGTTGTAATAGTGTTTGTAAATAGGATATCATGTCTGTATCTTGTACAGCAAATAACCACTAGGAAGAATGTATGCAATGTGTTAATTATTGAAACTGTCCTACCAATTTGGTTTGAAACTGTATCATTGCTATTTGTTTCTCAATAAAATTATGGGGAAAAAAAGATTTAGAAAAAGACCTTGACAGTGGTAGATAACAAATACTCAGATGACGATGGCTCCATTTCTCCTATTGAAGAGTCAGAAACAGAAGATGAGACAGCACATCTTTCACATGATGCATGTGATATAAAATTAGTACAGGAGAGTTTTTTCATTATAAGTTCTGAATTTCCAAGCAAGATGAATGTGTATTTACCATGAGAGAATAATAAAGAAACTGCTAAAAAAAAAAAAAAAAAAAAAAAAAAAAAAAGAACAGAGGTGCTGGAGACCTCAGACTCCCTCAGAGAAATCCTGCACAGGGAGTAGAGCACCTAGAGACCATGGACCCCTTCAAAGAAGTATCCGTGTGGTGGATTAATGGACAATTTGTAACACACAGCTGGATGCAATGGAATCAGTATGGTTTGGGTTCTGGAAGGATCATCCTAGGATGGTTGTCAACATCATAAAAGCATAACTGAAGGGAAAGGCACTGCTGTTGATTGTCCTGGAGAAATTTGCCGCATTGTTTTTCCTGATAGGAACTCAGCTATTATCCAAGGAGCTTGGACCCTCACTGTCTCTGAGGATGGCTGCGGATCTGCTTAGCAGAGCTCTGGTCCTTACCTTGAGCTTCGCTTTCTGGCTACAGTGCAGAGCTCTCAGCTCCAAGTCCAGTTGTACAGAGTTGGGGTTCTGGTGGCTGTAGGAGAGTGAGTTTGTGGGAGCAGGAGGGTGAACCCGCAGAAGCCCCACTCTGGGCCTTACAGGAAGCCCCCATGTCATCTTGTCAACCAGTGACGAACAGGTATGTATAAAAATTTCTTTACAAGAGCATTTTAAGAATTTGGCTGTGAAGTAACATACATTTATTGGTAACTCTGGAAAATTCAGGAAAACCCAAAGGATATTAGGTAATTCTGACACTGGACAGGATCTTTTGGCTCAGAAACAATAGAAATGAGACCAAGCCAAACATTGTAAGCGCACTCACATTTCCACAGACAAAACTTGATTGCAGGAAGGGAGCTTCAGCTGAAGAGAGTTAGTATTATGGAGCGAAAACTCAAGCTGTTCACTCAACAAAGGAAGGCTTGCTTCTCATTGATTTGTTACAGTGGGCTAATCTGGTAACTGGCCTTTAGTCAATAGATGTTCTTGGAACTAAACTTTTTATTTTCTTCTTCTCTCTTTTTTTGTAGTACCTGGGATTAAATTCAGGACCTTGTGCTTTCCAGAAAGGTGCTTAAGCCATTGAGCTGTATCCCTGGCCCTTAATAGATGTTCTTGTAACCAGGGTGTGGTGGTGCATCCCTGTAATCCCAGCAGCTGGGACACTGATGCAGGAGAATTGCTGAGAGTTCAAGACCAGCCTAGACTACAAAGAAAGACCCTATCTTAAAAAAAAAGTGAATGGATAGATAGATGGATGGATGGATGCTCTTGGGGTCAAATATCCTGGCCTTGTACCTGGTGGCCAGTGAGTGTCAGCTTGCTTAGGAACTGCTGAGTTATCCTTATAGCTGGCACTATGGTCTTGTACAATGTTGAGGTAAGGAACGGAATTATTTTGGAAATTGTACAGAGAAAGACATTTGCATGGGTTTGTTGTATAAAAATAGCTAATTCAGGAAATCATCAACTGGTAAGTGCCTACCCAGAATTTGTGTAGAAAAAGAAGCACAAGCCCAGGCTCCTGCTCTCACTGTCCCCTGGGCACAGACAATGCAGAACAGTGCTGCCCACTGTACCAAGAAGCAAAATGAGACCACTATGCTGCAAGCTGTACACATCAGGGTCCCTTTGAGGTGATGCTGATGATTCAGTCAGACCTGGTCTAGGAGACGGACAACAAAAGTATCAACATTACAACAGGACCATGTACTTACTGCTCTTATCCCTCCAAAATTCTTCCCCATGGTTATGGGGCGATGAGGTGGGGCTTTAGCTGGTGGTGAAGTCACAAGGCTGGTGCCAGACGGTTCTGGTACCTTCCTCAGTCAGGGCTGTGGCTTAGATGCTTTCACCAACCCACGAGTCTCTGGCCCTGAGCACTTTCACAAGAGGAATGCAACTGATGCTGCCTTTCTTCTCCTTGGTGCCACCTTGTTGGGGTTAAGGTTCTCCTTGGGGCCACTAGGGACACAGAAAGGGGATGACAGACACTTCAGGGAGGCAACTGAGGATGGGTAGTGCCAGCTCCTCCTGCAGAGCAAGAGCAAGCCTGAGGAAAGGTCCCAGCTGTGACCCTGGGGAATGGAGGCGCAGAGAAGGTTAGCCAGAGAATGGAATTCAAAGGAGCTAGGGCTTGAGCCTCTGCCCAGGACTGTATCAGTCAGCCTATGCTAGAATACCTGAAAAACAACTTAAAATAGGAAAGGATTGTTTTGGTACAAGATATTAGAGGTTTCAACCCTTGAAAAGTTAGCTGGTTCCACTGTCTCTAGGCTTGTGGTGAAGTGAAACAAGGTAGTGGTGAAAGCTCGTGGTGGGCAGGAGGCCGAGGGAGAGAGAAAACATGCATTAACATGCTTCCTTCTGCTTTGTCCCATCAGGGTCCCCAACCTACTGGATGGTGCTGTCCACTTTCAAGACAGATGTTGATTTGAAACTGTCTCATTGCTATCTGTTTATCAATAAAATTTTGAAAAAAAAAAAAGACATGTCCTTTTTCAGTGTGCTGGCCCTCATACGAAGTCATCTCTGGAAACCCCGCATGGACATACCCGCTGACATTAACAGCCAAGGTTAACAGTTGTGGGAGGTAAACCGTTAACCAGACTGTGGAGAATGACCCTGGTCCCTATGAGCTGGTGTTAAACAAGAAAGACTTCTCTTTTATTTTTATAACTGTGATTTTTCGAATCTCTCCAAAATATAAGCATGCAGCATGGTATACAAGAAAGCAAGTTGGGGGGCTGGTGAGATGGCTCAGTAGTCTAAAGCACCTACTTAGAACAAGCTTAACAAAGCACAGGGACCATGGTTCAATTCCCCAGCACCACATGCCAGCCAGCCCCACTCCCTGGTGGGCTGAGCTGGCCACACACACACACACACACACACACACACACACACATAAAAAAAAAAAAAAAAAAAAAAAAAAAAAAAAAAAGAAAGCAAGTTGGATTTCAGGGTTGTCTCCAGAAGGCCTTGTCTCCAGTGCAGTCACCCAGCCTCATCTCCCAGGACAGGTGTCTGGGCCCAGGTCTTCTCAGCATTGCAGACAGCAAGCCAGGACTTTTAAGACCCCTTCTCTTGAATAAGCCTGGTTCACCTTCCTAGAAGAGGAGGTGACCAAGCGGAATCTTCTGCTGGTGCTTGAGGGCTGGGCACTGCCTCCAGAGAGAACCAGGCATTCTGGGCAGTGACAAGGGGGTAACAATGGGTCCCTGGACAAGGCAATAGTCTAGGAAAGGTTCAGGAGTAGGGAGGTGACTGACCCAAAGCAGTGGGGCTCTGAACCCCAGTCCTACTTCAAATGCTGCAACTGTATGCAAATTACTATGCAGTAGGATGGGCGTTCAGCCGCCTTCTCAGCACCCAACTATAGCAAGAAGCAAAGACAGCCTAAGAAACTGACTGTCACCTGTCTTTAACCGGGAAAGTGGACTGTGGACCTGTGGACCTGGCTCAGGTGAGCAGGCACTGCTGATTGTTACCCTGGCTCCCCACCCATCCAACCCCCAGGAATCTGCCACTCCACAAACCTGGGAGCAAACCCACTCCAAGAAAGGGTGTGGTTACCTCAGATCAGGGATCTCCTCTGGACACTGGCTCTGGAAGTGGAGCAGGCCCAGAAGTGAGCTATTTGTCTGTGGCCCAGGGTCTCCCTGCTTCCACGAGCTGCTCCAGAGGGGGGCAGGTAGGGTGACGATGAACCAAGAAAGAGTCCTATTAAAGTGATTTATTTAATCGCTCCCTCCTTCCCTCCATCCCTCACTTCCTTCTTCCTTCCTTCACTCTTTCCCTTCCCCTATCTCTCATTTCCATGTCGCATTTTCATCACCTATCACTCAGGAAAAGCACATAAAGCAGCTCCTCCAGACAATCAAGGAGGAAATTACTGCATGATGTTTTAGGAAAAAGTATCAACAAGTGAAAACTAGGTCTGTTTCCTGGAAGGGAGATGACCCCTTGCTGGGAGGCTCCTGGGCCTCAGACAAGAGTTCAGAGTGCCCAATAAGCACTTTGTTGACAATGTAAGTCTTCGTTCTTGTTACCAAAATTAGAAACCACCCCTTTCACTCGGTCATAGTAACCCTGGGACTCAATCAATTGTGCAAAGGAAAACAATTTATGTCATTCAATATAGAGATGTGCAATACAGAGGAAGGTAAGGATTTCCAGAACCACCCTGTCCAGAGATTGTTTTCTCAGACACCTAGTGGGAGAGCTGCTGTCCAAGAAGAAAGGAAGTGACCCATGGAGAAAGAAGCCACAGCTGAGGAAGCTTTGTCCAGAAGTCTCCTTCAGGCAGGGGAAGTATACGGCGGAAAGGCAGAGGCAGAGGCACTGAGAGAAGGACGCGGGGAGGGAAGGAGATAGGGAAGGAAGAAGTGGACAGAAACTGGGCACTCAGCACCAGGCATCAGGGAGAAGCCCTCCAACCACCACGCACTCACCCAGCTGTAGCTCACCAAATGCACTGTCTCTTGCTCCATCCCAGGCTTGAGTCTGTGAGATCCTGGGTGGTCAGGGCTTTCTCCACAGCACCATGCTCATCGGAGGCTGGCCCAATGGCCTCACATTTCCAATGACATCTCTTCTTGCAGTGGGTGGAGACAAGGACAAGCAATAGGCACATGGTGGGCTCCAGTCACAACAGGGCAAGTGAGGCAGATGCAACATAGAGGGAAGGGAGCTGTGGAGGAGGCACCAAGGTGAAGAGGGAGGGAGGCTTCCCCACATTTATACCAGAAGCTGGATTATGGTGAAGGCTATGTTTCTGCCTGAGCAGGCACGTGTGAGGACAGACCTGGGCCTGTGGTTATGTGAGGTTCCAGGGGAAAAGCCTCCATTCTGCTATGACCCCAACTCCTTTCTCCTGCCTGAGGCAATCTGGCTGCAGGGAGAGGGAGAGTCCCCTCCCTAAGAAGGGCTGCAGGTCGTGCTTGGGAAGATCTTTATGACAGCCCAGAGAACAGAGTAAGCTTCTGCTACAGATGACATGAAAGCCCAATCACAAGCTTCCCCTGACTGGGCCACCAAACCCTTTCGTGAAAGCATAACCAGGGAAAAGGGCTTCATGTGGAAGAGAAACTCAGATTCAGGTGTGGATGTTGAAGAAGGGAGCAAAGAGTGGAGAGAAACCTGGGCCAGTGATCACCAAGAGCAGAGGGGACCAAGCTTGGCCCCTGACTCAGTGCCACAGTGAGGGAGCAGCCCCTGGAGCACACACAGGGTGTCCTGTGAATGCCTACTCGCTGCCCAACTCAGGGTGTGCCCACAGCTCCATGACTTTACCAGCAACTGTCCAGCCTTCTGTCATAATCCCGGCTCTATACATGCCACACAGGCATGTGTGCACGCATGCACGCGTTCTTGTGCCTACACACACACACACACACACACACACACACACACACACATCACATACCATAATGCCAAGGAGTCCCTGACACCTTCCAGACTGTGGGCTGCAGCCTACCCTAAGCAAGGGTGGCACTGAGCCATGTGACTAAACAGTGAGCTCAACATACACCAGGAATGAGCATTTCTTGAAAAATATAAAATTTTGACACCATCTGAGAAGCAGCAAGCTTCAGACGCCACATACACTGGCCTCCACCAGAGGCTGTTCCACATCCATCCTCCCAGAGACCCTACCCCTGGGCCTTCCTCCCTCCGCCCCACAGTCACACACTGCAGGGGGTCAGGGTGACTGTGTGACTGCCAGGTCTTGCTCCAAAGGCCATTACAGCTTCTGTGTTAGTCTCTGGGAGAAGCCTCACTGCTCCCAAGAGCTGGGAGGGTAGGGCCCTTGGGAGGAGGGGTGGACAGAGAACCTCCAAAAGCCACTTGCAGTGGGTGGAGACGATGACAGCTCTGTCCCCTCTGAAGCACTTCATTGAGTGTACTAACCTAAGTTACACACAGTAAGCTGACCCCATAGTGGCACCTACGCCCCTCGCCCTGGGTTTGCTTCTGACTCTGTCATGTAACAGGCACCAAATGGGCACCTCTTTAAATAAGCTCTCACGAACACAGTGGTGGTAGAGAAGCTGCCTGGAATAAATCAAGCTGCATATGTTCTGAACTGACTAGCATAAAAAAGAAGAGGAGAAAAAGAAACTAAAAGAAATAATATAAATGCTGTCCATTTTTTATTTAATCCAACTGTTTGGGTGAGGGAAACACAATGCTTAGCATATGTCAAGTTGCAGTCTATATTTATGAGACCACTGCTTAAAGATTATATGTAAACACATTAGTAAATTGTTTCATTCAACACTCAAAAAACAACCCCACCTGCACTCAGCAGAGCGCCATGGGCATGGCTCATCCAACCCAGCCAGATCGCAGGTGGAACAGCGGCCACCAACGACCAGAGCCGCCGGGAGCCAGAACCGCCAGACCTTGCTCACACACTCAGACCACAGAGGCTGTGAGGGCCGTCAGCGGCTGCTACTGTCGCTGGCCACTGAGCTTGGGATAACGTGTTACAAAATAATAAGTAGTTGACAAGATAGAGACTGCCACAGAGGACTCTAGAATGAGATAGTGCAGGTAAAAAATGCATTCTTACTTAGTTCATTGAAAAGGAAGTTTTGTGCTATTATCTGTTTCTTCTTCGTAAGAAGGAATCTTTGCACTCTGAGCAACTGCTTTGAAGATCGTGATACTTACTGGGCTCGGGAGATAGCTCAGGGGTCTAAGCACCTACCTGACAAGCACAAGGACCCAAGTTTGATCCCTGGAACCACATGCCACACCAGCCCCCAGAACCCCAAGTGTGCTATGCTGGCCCTGAACCTGTGCGTAGTGACCCACACCTGTAATCCCAGCGCTGGGGAGACTGAGACAGGAGGATCACTATGAGTCTGAGCTACATAGTGAAACCCTGTGTCAAATAAACAAATAAAAATTTAAAAAACAAAACAATAGCAAAAGTTATAATAAAAATAAATATCTTTACAAATGATACACACTGTAGTAAATACTGTTATTCTGTTATTTTGTTATGAAATTTTGTTTTTTCATAAAATTAAAAAGTAAAGATAGGGCTGGTGAGATGGCTCAGTGGTCTAAAGCACCTACTTAGAACAAGCTTAGCAAAGCACAGGGACCACGGTTCAATCCCCCAGCACCACATGCCAGCCAGCCCCGCCCCCTGGTGGGCTGAGCTGGCCACACACACACACACACACACACACACACACACAAATAAAATTTTAAAAAAAGTAAAGATATATATAATTTTTATACAATAATGACTCAGCATTTCCCAAAACGCCAGTTCATATTTTTCCAAAGAACGCTCATGGTCATTAATACTTCAGGAAGATCTGAGCTCAGTGGTCATATTTGTTGCTAAAGACTATATCACATATATCCCGTCAGCTGAGATTTCTTTTGCTTAATTTGGACAGGAATCACGAATCACAGAAGTGCAGCTCCTCGATGTTGGTGGCTCTGGGCTCTGAGCATGGTGGCCCCAGCCGTTAGTGTCACATCTCCAGGCTCTCAGGGGCCACAGCCCCTGCCCTCCGTGGCACAGTGCTTAGCAGCTCCCGCCCACCCCAGTGAGACCGGCAGAGGCTGAGACTCAGGCCCCCTGGCAGCTTTCTGGAGCTCTCCCAGCTGCCTCCGCTACCTCTCAGGGATCCTCTGCTAGTCTCCAGCAGGTGCTACTGGTCTCCACTGGTTGCTTCTAGTCTCTGGAACCTCTCAGGGCTGGCACTGTGAGGAGCTTCTTCCGTAGAGGAGCAGCGCGCTGCACATGCGCAGTTTGTGTAATTATGGACTGCGGCAAAAGTGGGGGGGAGAGTGTGCTCATCTGGGACAGTTCTGATCACAGCCTCTGTGACCCAGGCCGATCTCCGGAAGTGGGGAGGGCATCGCTGTCCCCTGAGCCCAGCTCTCTGAGCCCCAGAGGCTGGTAACCTAGGCCATTCTGAGAAGGATGGTGATCAGGGGAAAGGGTGACAGATGGCATATGCCAGCCCCTTCTATATCAGAGAAAGAAGGAGAGGTCAGCTTCAGATCTTTCTGTCTCACCTGCTATCTTCTTCATAGTGCCATAGGAGGTAAGTCATAGCTAACAAAAATACATTTCAATAGGTTTTAATTTTAGAAACATGACCTGAGTTTATGTAGCTCATCACTTAAAGGAATGCTTGTTGAGTCAGCATTTTGAAAAAGGAACCGTTCTTTCCAGCCTATCACCTTTTAATACATTGGGTTTTTTAAAAAATGAATTTAAGCTCTTCTTCTTGGCTATATCAAAAACATTTGTAAAATACAAATTAAATAAGACTTGGGAGGTAGCTCAGTAGAATAAGAGCTTGCCTGGTAAGCATAAGGTCCTGAGTTCAATCCCTGATACCGCAAAAAAAAAAAAAAAAAAAAAAAAAAATGCAAGTTAAATAAAGTTTTTCAAAGTCATTTATCATTAAGAACATTAAGCCTTTGGCTAAGATGCAGGAGCTGAGCTCCTCTAAATGTCTGCTTGTCTTGGAGGACAGGGAAGGCAGGGCACACCACAGGGAGCCTGTGAGGGACACAAGTGACAGTGGACATACCTTCAGGGAGAGGCCATCCCTTTCCTCACTCTGAGGATGGCTTCAAAGAGCTAAACATGAGAGTGACCTGGAAATCCGGATCCAAAATTAGCCTTGGGCTGATTCTTGTTGCAGACCTCGTTGCCAGGTGGGGGACACTGAGCACTGGGACCCTCTGACCCCCTTCTGTAGGGCCTCCCCTGCAAACTTGGATGTGCTCCACCTCCTCCAGCCTTACTGTCCTCCCCTACAAAATGGGGCAGTGGTTTGGACTTCTCAGGACTTGGGGTGTCGGTGAGCATAGAAAGCCCCAGACATTGGTTCCCCCAGAGCTTCCTCCTCCCCACCACACCTCAACCCAGGTGTAGCCTCTTCAGGACAGGGGAACAACTGACACCAGCACTGATGATTGTCACAGCAAGGAAACCCCATTTAACAGAGGGACTAATTAGGGGCAGGTTTATATCTTTTTTACAAAAAGATTCACCTAAAATAGTTTATTGCCTTAAATGGAAAGCAACCCTCCCCCACAATTTCCAGGCAACCGACAAGGATGTCCCACCACACTCTCGTGTTTACAGAAGTGGACTTGTGCACAGTTCTACAGAAGATCCTTAGAACACCAGGCACTAGGGCTGGGGAGATGGTTCAGTGGAATAAGCACTTCCCTGGCAAGCACAAGGGCCTGAGTTCAATCCCTGGTTACACACACACACACACACACACACACATACACACACACACAAAGAACAGCAGGCACAGGTGCACTTTGACATAAGCACATGCCACTTGCTGCGGAAGGTAGAAGCAGGTGCGGCTCTCCTATGCCAGCCAAAATAAGGCCCTACTGGCTGATGATCTAACCTAGTGGTGAAAAATGTCTTGCAATTACACTGTTAAGAAGCCAGTGCACATCATTTCCTCACTTGTGTCTCAAATTCCCCTTGTTAAACAGAACACATGGGCTGGGGTGCAGCCCAGTGGCAGAGCAATTGCCTAGCGTGAGTGAGGCTTGGGTTTGGTCCCCAGCACTGCAAATCTAAAACAAAATAAAAAACAAAAATAGCACACATGCATGTTTCATCTTAAAGAGTCCCTTTTTTCTTCTTCCAGTGCTGCCCTTGATCCCATGGGCACACACAGCAATATTGGTGGCACCTGGGAACGCAGCGGGTTCCCTCTTGGTACAGAATCTGAAGGGGCAGAGAGTTGTCCAGCTTGAAGGGTGGGGGAGAGCAGCGCCTCAGAGCATCGAAAACCACTTCTTTCCTCAGAGAATGAGCAAGATCTATGAGAATACCCAGAGAGCTGGGCACAGCTGCTGCACTTTTAGCTGTTTGCAGGCTAGGATCATGGTTGTGTGGTCATCCAGTCAAGGGCTGCCCTTCAGAGGTCACTACCAACTTCCAGAGAGAAAGGAAATGGTGTCCTTTTTATAGCATTGATTTGCAACTATCTGAATGCATTATCCACTCAACAAATACATGTTAAATAGGAATAAGCAAATAAACAGAGGCAACTCCTTCTGGAGGGAAGAGTTGAGCCCTCACCTATGGAAGTAAGGACAGAGGGGACTAGTGGGCGTCACTTCCCCCCCCCCCAGAGAGGATGAGCGTGGCCCTTCCCAGGGCCTGATGAATCCCCAAGGCTCATGCTGCCCCTAATATCAGGGACATGCTTAGGGCACAGGCCATCAGGTGATTCTGTCACTGTGTGAACACAGAATTTCTTACCCAGATGAGGTAGTTCTTTCTTCAACAGACAATAACCCTACGCAGATCGTTGTCCCATACATGGCCCACTGTTAGCCAAGACATCATTATGTGACTCACAACTATATGTTGTCAGTAAGGGCTTGAAACAGAGGCTTTGAAGTTTATCATCATCCTCTTCAATGTCACCCATAATGTAATTTATCTGCAAAAGAAATGGGTTCAGGAATTTTCTCCCCATATTCATTATGCATGGAAGCCATGCTTTCCTGGCCAGGATTTCTGCTCCCTCCTCCCTCACAACTTTATGACAGCTCTTCTACTGGACTGGGAGGCCCGGCCCTAGCCTGCGCTTGAGAGAGAAGAGGCCGCACTGCAGCATTCTCAAGGTCCTGTGGGGTGCTGGCACACAGGAGTCATACCCAAAGTGTTTAGTGAAACAGTCATCCCAGCACGACTGAAAACTTGGCCACCAGGCCTGGATGACATCATCTGTGTGTGTGTGTGTGTGTGTGTGTGTGGTTCTGGGGGTGGACCAAGGCTTTTCCATGGAGCTACAGCCCCAGCCCACTTTTCTTGGGTTTTTGGTTTTGGTTTTTTTTTTTTTGAGACAAAGTCTTGCTGTGTAGTTCATCTGGCTTGAACTAAAACTCAAGGCAAGTCTCCTGCCTCAGCCTCCCAAATTCAAGGACTATGGGCATGTACCCATGACCTCATACAGTAAACAAGGTCCCTCCCCACACTCTCCAGTTACAGCCATAGTCCTGCCCTGTCCAGGCCCCAGTACCCTAAAGAGGAGGCACCTGGATAGAGTGTCTGTGCAGACAGCCTCCCAGCTGGGTCCTAGCACAGGCAGCTGGTATAAACTGTGCTGTTTAGAACCAAACATAAGAGGGAAGGTGTCAAGCAGAAAAAAAAATGTTATGGAGCCTCCAGAGCAGAAGCCAAGGTCACATTCCTGTTGGAGACAGAGCAGCTGTAGGTCCCCCTGGTGCACCAGTGGGATGTTCTTTAATTGGAAAAGGGATCCCAATTTGACACTGTGCAGCATGCAGTGCTGGAGGAGGAGGTGGGGGAGGCTACAGCTGGCCAGAATTCCCAGACTTTTATATGGGAGAACTGGCCAGCACCCCATGATCATGCTCTTTGCTTGCTTCTGGAAAGGAAGAGGAAGAAGTGGATGATCCATTGTTACTAAGCGTGCCGCACGATGGGGTGGATGCCATCAGATGATCTTAGGATGACCCAGCGTAAGGAATATTTGTGCTACAGCCCAGGGCACACATTAACACTTACACCCATGCACACTCACTTGATGCACATGCACTCACACATGCACACATTCACAAGCACACACACACTCCCATTCACACGCAAGTGTACATTCACACATGCACACACGTACACAGATTTCATTAGAATGATGTTTCCCTTACTCCTATGCCTTGCTCTGATATTTTCTATTCTGTTCTTTACTCTGAGATCACAAATCCCAAGTGTAAACTAATATAGAGAGGCTGAGGGGCCTCTAATCTTCTATGGACAATTTTATTGAAAAATTATTACATATACCACAAAATTTACTCATGGAATGTATTCACTCTGTATTTTTTGGTGTATTCCAGAGTGGCTAACAATCATCATAACCTCACTTTAGAGCATTTCCATTACGTCAAAAATGAGCTCCTGGTGAGTTGCACCACCTGAAATAGAAAGGCAGGGCCGTGTCACTCACCTCCAGAACCTCTTCTGGGCTGGTGGCTGCAGTTCCAGCTGAAAGTCCACAGACAGACATCACCAGCTGGGCTGCTGGAGAAGATGAAAAGTGTCCAGACTGTGCCCAGAGCCTGAGGGTTCCCTTCCAACCAAGGTTGCTTGGCCTAGGGCAGAGAATACTTTCTTGCTTGGCATCCCAGGCAGGTGCAGGTTCTGGCCATGGCAGAGCACGAGTGGAGGATGCAGGGCAAGGTGGCACCCGCCCGTGTAGCAGCAGCTAACTCCACTACACAGCTCAGCTCTGTCACTCTGCTCTAGGACACCTGTTTGGTGGACTCCACAGCCATCAGGCTCCCACAGTAAGGTGTGGTACACAGATAAAGAATATAGTACAGAGCTGGTCTTGGTAGGGGTCTAACCTTCCTAGAGCAGGGGACACCAGCACTGAAAAGTTGTGACAGGTCAGAATGCAGGTCAGAGGATTCCAGGTAACCCTCAGATGGAGGCGTTTTCATGGCAAGATCACCCAGGAAATGGGTGATTTGAGATTTCTGAGATTTTTAGAGGCATGAAATAGTTTCATGTTTTAAGAGTTTGCTGCAGCAGAGGAAAAGGCTCTGTTCAGGGGATGTGGCTGTGTGCAGGGGAGGTAGCCTCACACAGCAGATGTGGCTGTGTGTAGAAGCCAGGCAGGCAAAGACTGGCCAGGCTCTGGGGATGGGCTGGCTGTAGCCTGCCAGGCCAGTGCCAGGCACCCTTCCCAAGGGTCATGGTGGAGAATGGTCTCCTACACAGACTCAGAAGCCACTCCAGAGCTCCCCCCAGGGTGACTCACTGTGGCAGCTCTCCCTGAAGTTGGCCTGCTGCCCAGCTCTGCCCTGTCACAGCCTGGACCCACAGGGCTGTCACAGGAACAGAGCCTGAGATTAACCCCCCTCCTGGGCTACATCCTGTAAGATAGTTGATTCTGTCCAGGCCAAGAGCAAGGGGCTTCCAGGACAAGTTAGTCACCCTGCCCCTTGATCCACCACCCACACACTCAGGGTTCTGAGGCCCCAGTGAGTGCCTAAATGAGTACCCTGTTGTGTGCCCAATGGGGGAGGAGCACCCTTGGGTGATACGCACACAGCATTGCAGCTCAGTGGACCAGGCAAACACTCTGCCCAGTTTGTTCTGTTGGATGCCCCTTGGGCTTGCAAGCAGAGCAAGGGTAGGGTAGGGTAGGGTGAGAAAGGACTTGCAACTAACTTTATTCTGAGTGACCAAGAGACCAGATGAGGTCACTGACCCCATCTGAAACCTAAGGGGAGGGGAAGGGTCTTGGGGTCTTCCCTGGGGGAGGGTGTTCTTCAGTCTTCCCTTCACCCCAGTTCCCCTGAGCTGCCCCAGCCTGGAGCCCCAAATACCTGCAGGCATCCTTCTCAGGCCCATGATACATGGTAATACAGAATGGAGGAAACAGAGGTGGTGGGTGGGGACAGAGAAGAGACAGATGTGCAGGGTGGGGTGCCCCCAGATTGCCTCGGTGCCCATGAGGAACAACAGTCACAGTTTCCTAGTACCAGGCAGCTAAGGTTCCCTCTTCTGCCAGCCATGGGACTCCTCCAGCCGCCCAGCAGCAGCAAGCAGGGCTCTCAGGGTAAGCAGCTGTTCTCGCAAAGGCAAGGCTGTGCACTGGAACAGCTGGCTGTATGTGGCCACAGCCCTGACAGCTGTCAGAGACAGTTTTCTGCCTTTAAACTTCTGCTTGCGGAGTCTATCTCCACACCCAAGAGACTGCTATGTCCCCAGCTGGGAGGTGACCAGACTGTCTCAGGAGGAGAAGTGAACTCACGCCCCCTGCTGGCCACTCTGCAGCGATTGCTTGCACCATGTGAGAACAGCAGTCAGTCCACAAAGAAAGGAGAGACCTTGGCCTCACTTTGAGTGAGCGTGGAGAGACACAGTACTCTGCAGGCCACGGGGCAGCTCAAAGCCACCCCTCAAGGAATGCTGGAATGGACAGTCACTCCCAAGGCACCCACGGAGCTGGAAAGAGTAGAGATGGATACCGTGAGCAAAGGGCACGCAGGAGAGTCCTATCAGGCTGTCATCGCCCTTCGCCCTGTGCTACATGTAGTATTAGGGGGCTTGGGACCCCTCTCTACTTCCACTCTCCAGTAACTAAAACAAAGAATGTGTGTGTCAGTGTTACAGTGGTGAAGGTCGCCATGCCCAGTCATAGCAGAGGGAGCACATCTCATCCTTTCCCCGGGTGGAATTTCTGTCTGGTCACCAGAGAACATTACCTCATCCTAAGACGAGCTGTCATGGGACTTGGGAACATGAAGCGGCCAGGAACTTTAGGGTCAGGGCTGCGTCACTGTAAGTTTCCTTTCTGGTTTTAAAAGGGATTTGTTATTCCAAGAAAGACAAGAGGCAAACCTGGCCAAGGTGCAGAGGCTCCTGGATCTTATTCCTGGGACCTGAGAGCCACTGAGAGGCGTGTTTCCCTCACTGTTCTCTGCTGCAAGAGGCAGACTGCCGGATCAGCCTGTAGCTCTCAACCTCCAACAGCACAAGGTGCCTGCTGCAGTGCTCGGGACAAAGAAGGGGACAGCCCTGCTACTCAGGTGCCTAGGTCCCCACTCCCCATTCCTGCCAGAGGAAGGAGTCAGATTGGAGTCGGGTAGGGATGGCAAGGGGAGTAAGTTTTAACCTTGAACTAGCAAATTCCTGGGACCTGGCAGGTCCGGCCCTTATACTTGCCTTAAGCAAAAGTCTCCTCTGGTCCCTACGGTGCCCCAGGACTGGGCAAGGACAGGGCCAATCTCTGGCATCAGGCTGGGGCATAGCGTGCCAGGGACATTCTGTGAACAAAGCACAGAGGGAGAGGGAAAGAACAGGCCTCACTTGTCCCGCTCAGACTGAGCCTCATTGTATTCCCCAGCACAGCAGGGTTCCCTTTTATAAAAAGCTCTCTCTTTGTCACTGTTGTCAAAGTCAAAGCTTCCAAAGGCCAGAAGCAGACCTCACCTTAGAGCAGGCCCTCTGAAGCTCAGCCCAGTGGGAGTGGATGCTGTGAGGAATCCAGCTAGCCAGCGTGGTGACCCTCACCACTCAGGGAACTCTCCTCCCACCTGGGCAGCAGAACAGGAGGCCTCCAGGAACCAGCTGGGGCAGTGTGCTGCTGTTCCACAGTGACGGATTAACACAACCGTGTACCTAGCCCCGGCTCTCCATATTCTCTGAGCTTTCGATCATAGTGACTGCCCCCCCTCCCCACCAGGCTCTGCCCCTGTCCTCACAGGGGGCACTTACCACCTGTACCCCTAGCTGTCCTGAACCCACTCTCAGCTCCTTCTGCCCTCTGGCCTGTTTGATTATCTGCACAGCAACAACTTTCACTGACTTAGAAACTACCCCAAAAGAAAGTATCACAGCTTCTAGAGAAAAAAAAAAAGTGTGCAATGATGACGCCCAACCTCAGCGTATTGCTAAGCTTCATGGAACACCTGCTATTCGGACAAAATGAGCATGAGCACCGAATCGCTTAGAAACCTAAGTTCTTTTGCAAACATAGGAATCCTGCTGAGACACGGGGATTTTCCAGTTGCCCGGGCACCTGGGTACCCACATTTCTGCTCACCTCTACCAGTTAGACAAATCTTTGAAGTCCACTTCCCCTTGCAAAAAATAAAAAAGAAAGAAAAGAAATCAAAACCAGCATACTGGAAACCCTGGTTATATTTAAGATCACCACAGAAGTTTATACTGTGGGAGCCACAGACAAGAGCACAAGAGACAAAGCAGGTAGAAACAGAAAGCAGCAGGAAAGCTCTAGGAAACAGTATGATGGGGAAGAGGAGATGAGCGTGATTTCTCCTCCGTGCATGCTCGAGCTGCCCCCCGCAGCAAAGCTGAGGTGAGCACACACTCCCAGGGGTCAGCAAGTACCCATCATGCTCCGCCGTATGCCCAGTCTGTCTAGCCTTGGAGGGTGCCCTGGCTCTACCAGCTTTCCTAAAGGACCAAACCCTAAATGTCTGTGTCCATCTGTGTGCAGCCCGTCTTGTCTCACTACTTGGGGCATGGTTCTGTCTCTAATTCAGGGAGGTCAGACATGGGTCCTGGCTTGTGTTTAGATGTCTCCTCAAAGACTCATTTGGTCATAGGTCTCAGAGGTGGCTGGACCTGGAGTGTGTGATAGATTCATGGTGCAATGCTGGGCTTAAAGTTACTGGGATTAAGGATGTGTGGCTACTAACTCAGTCCACTGATTGGTTTGGCATGAACCCTACACCCAGGAACCTAGATAGAAGATAAAGGGGGCAGAAGGAAGCTGCCCGGTCCACGTGGATGGGCTGCGTGCTGCGTGCTTCCTGCTCGGCGTTGCCATGGACTGCTTCTCCTCTGCAATGCTCCTCTGCGATGCCTGGAGCCAGCCAGCTGTGGGCAGGAACCCCTACACACTGTGAGCCAAAGAAACCTCTAACTTTGGGTATCACGTATTCTTTTGTCAGCAGTGAGAAAAATAACTAAGACAGATCCCAAAAGAACTGGAAGCTCAGGAGCCCAGGACACAGGACATGCCCTCCTGCTGCACGCTCACAGGGCCATCATAGCAATGAAGTTGAACTGCCGCCCAAGGACATTACCCAGGAGCCTCCGAAGTCGGCTGCAACTTTTGAATGTCCTGGGGGAATTTGGCTGTGAGCTGTGTTCTAATGTGATCACAGCCTCAGCTCGGGTTTGAGCATTTTAAAAAGGTGCAAAGAGGGCCGTCTGGATTTATATCCTAGCCAGAGAAATCCCTGTGTGAGTCATCAAAGGCTCCAAAACTCTTGTGGTTCTATGAGCCAAGACTCAGTGGTCAGCTATGGGCAGCAGACCTCACACACAGCATGTGAAGGCCTGGGCTTCCCCCTGGGGGAGGGGCCAGCTCTGGACAGGAAAAGGCATCACCCCAGGGATACTGAGCCAAAGTGTGAAGGGGTTTCCAGGCACGGTGTGATTGACTCAGGAGTAAGGAGGAAGAGAGAGAGACAGACAGACAGACAGACACAGAGTGACAGAGAGAGAGAGAGAGAGAGAGAGAGAGAGAGAGAGAGAGAGAGAGAGA
>NW_004524703.1:200096-210044 GCF_000260255.1 Octodon degus
GAGAGAGAGACAGACAGACAGACAGACACAGAGTGACAGAGAGAGAGAGAGAGAGAGAGAGAGAGAGAGAGAGAGAGAGAGAGAGAGAGAGAGAATCAGTTAAGGTTATCAGTAGTTGAGAGGTCCACAGGGAAATGCTCTATTTCCTGAGTCACCAAGCTCACCCTGGCCTTGGGTCTTGGAAAGGGTGGAAGTGAAGAAGGGACAAAGCCATGGCAGGACCTGAACCAGAGCCCTGTGACCTGACACAGGACAGGGACAGGAGAGCTAGCTCCCCACCCAAGAGGGTGAAATCTAGGGCAGGTGATCATGGAGGACAGGAGGGGAGTGAGATGCATGGACTTTAGAGCTTCTCAGTGTCCAACTCACACAGCGGGACCCTCACTGAGGGTCTCCCAACCACCTCATCATAGCCCTCAACTTCTTATGTCAGAGTCTGATTCTGTAAGCAAAGAAGGCCTCAGTGACACAGTTCCTGAAGCTGGCCATACATGACCTTTCCAGGACATTTCCATGATCTATCAGAAACCCCAGCAACTGCAGCTAGACAGAGAGACAGTTCTGCTTACTAGAGACAGTCCATGCACACGTCGGCTTGTGTGACAGACCATGCCAGGTCCACCCCAGCTGGCTGTTGCCCACACCCACAGTGCTGCTCCCTCCTCTCTGACTTCTCTGCCTATACCATGGTGCCTCCCTTGCTGGCATTGCCCAAGCCAGCTTCTGCTCCCCCTTCTGCATGTTCTGGGTAGCAATACTGGGGAGAGGTAGTTGATTAGGACCCTCTCCTTGAGGTTATGACCTGTAAGTCACCCAACAGTTTCCCTCTAGTCCTTGACCAAGCCTTACTGTGTTCCCAGGAATAAAGCAAGTCCTTACCCTGATACAAATCCTGTCACTGTGAAGAAGGGACAGGATAATACTAGGCTCCTAGATGCAGTGACTATCATGTAGTACCTCACTTTAAACGGCAGCCATATTTTTCCTGAGCAGTGTAGGAAGAACAACCTGGATGGGCAGTAGCCTCACTAACAGACAGAGGAGGAGTGGCCCAGAGCCAGTACCTGAAGGAGAAGGCTGGTGCATTTAGAATTCATGATGGGACCCTGGAGAACACTGGCCTGGCCTGAGGCCATTTAGCAAGCTGGCCCAGAACTGGAGGCAGGAGACAGTTGTGGTCACCTTGCAGAGCGCAAGGGGTGGATGTGCGTGCTCCCTGGGGTTCATGCTTCCCAAGATCCAGGTTCTTCACTAGTTCTGTTCTCTGAGAGCACGGCACCCTTTGCTGTCATCCCAGCTAGGGAATGGTGGACAGACAGGCCTTGGGAATGAGAAGCAGCCCTCCTCATAGTGGGACAGCTGCAGGTTGACCTGTCTGGGGCAGAGTGAACACCCCACACAGTGAGGAATCTGGATCTACTTCCTTCCTTCCAGAAGGTGCAATGACCTAGACCACCACACTGCAATTTAAAGAGAAACCCACTAATTCACAAAAGAAATACACAAAAATCAAAAATCACCAATACAAAAAAATGTAATGCAACAAACTGGATATCACCTTTCATTCAGCAGTTTAATAGAGGTATTTTTTTGAAAATCTAAATGTCCATTGTTGAAAAGGTACAGTGAGACTTCTCACGCGCTAGACCCAGACAGCATTTGGGCAGGAAGTTACTTACCACCTTACCTTAGCCAGATACCCAAATACCATTAATCTAAGTAAAGATTACAACTCCAAAAGCTCAGAACAACATTATTTTTGTTGTAAAAACCTAATGGCTTATCAAAGTTGATCAATTAAATCATGATATAGTTATCTATTTTTAAATGCTGTAAAAATATTTAATAACATTAAAAATATTGCAATGTCTTATGAAATGAAATGCAAGTTACAAACAGTACACAGAGTGTGTGCATAGCCATGCAATTAGCCAGATGCGCTCAGGCAGTGTCAAGGACACAATGACAGCAAAGTCAGGGACAGATCTAGATGTGCTGCATAAATCAGGGTGTCCTGTATCCTACAAACAGAATGAGGTGCCATGACAACATGGGACAGCAAGAGGACACACAGGGGACCTCACTGAGGCTGTCTGAGACCTTGTAAGCTGACCAGCAAAGCCACTGAAGGTCAGGGCCAGAGCCAGAACAGCAGGGCTAGGGCTAGAGCCAGGGATTAAGGTTATCAAGCTGTAGGGGAGGCTGAACAGGACTGCCAGCTCCAGCCACACCCACTCCAGCCAGGTGTGACAGATACCCAGATGCGCTTCTGAACCCCATGCCACTGCTGGCTCCTCCAGGACCACAGGCCACAATGAACAAAGGAACTCTCACTTTTCCCCCAAGAAGGCCAATGTGGGCGTAACACCTAGGCAGCAGTATGAAGGTGAGAGGCCCCCGTGGGGCCAGCATAACGCAGTGAATTAGGCACTTCCATGCTATCTCCCAAGTGATACCTGCTGACCAATCAACACTTACAGTCTCTTTTCTTTGATTATTCATAATGAACAAACTTGTACCCAGCTTGAATCAATGCCTCCTCCACAGAAAAAACCCACTTTGCCAAGAGAGAAGAGGTAGCTGGGCTCTGAGGGAGGAATCTGAGATCTCTTCTGTGATAACCTAGCTCCCTGCGATGCCTTGTGTCTAGATGTGTCCCCAAAGCTTCATGCCATCATATATGGAGCTTTTCAGAAATGGCTGGACCTAGAGTGTATGATGCTGGGGTTGATTCATTATACAATGACCCCAGAGAATAAGACTGGGCCCAGCAGACCCATCCCTTACTTTTCTACTATAAATTTGTACTTTAGTGTTATAGTGTAACAGAAAATACCATCGCCACCCCAGCCAGTGTACTTCAGTTTTTTAGCTTCCCAGATAATAGTTCCTGCTGTAGTTCCGGTTGCTTCTGCCTCCTAGAAACAGCTAAACACTGTGGTGCATATTGTAAGAATCAATCCCCAACCAACAAGCCATTCTGCCTCTCTGCACGTCCTACTTGCATGTCCCATACGAGCCCCAGAACACCAGAGGTCAGGCCTGATACTTTGGAAATGATCCCAATCAGTGCCTGATGTTGTAAAATAAATCTGCCTCCAAATCCTGGGTGCTGTTTCAGTGTTTCTGCTTGCCACTGCGATAGCAGCCAGCTGTGCCTTTCTGTACCTTTCCCCAAGGAATACAGGAAGCAATCATGTATCTCTTCACTTGGTATAACAAGTGGCAAGGAGTGTGCATGTGTTCACACAGTAGTTCACATACGTTATTAGTGATGTTATCTCTTAGGTTTATAGACAAGTAAACAGCTGATGCGAAAATGTGGATATCTATAGTAAGAACTTATTATGTACTTGATATTTTATTTTATTTATATCTTATTTCCCTGCCAAGTCCATGCTCTACAATATAGTAGAAAGCTCCTGACAAAACAAGAAGAGATACAGCAATTAACCACTAGGAAGAATGTATGCAATGTGTTAATTATTGGAACTGTCCTATCAATTTGATTTGAAACTGTCTCATTGCTATTTGTTTACCAATAAAATTATGGGGGGAAAACAAGAAGAGAGGTGACAAGACCACTACACAGGAAAGTTACATTTCTTGTCATATAGATCTTGCTTTATCTTGATCTTAACCATCCAGCAGAAAAGTATAAACATGAGGTATCAAAAGTAAAGCCATATTAATATGCTGAGCTGTAAAAGGCTCAAGTCAACAACTTCTAACATTGCCAGTTCTGCGGATAACCCACTACTATTATGGACTACTGGACTATATTGGAATATTTTGCTGAATTCATGCACCTACAATATTTAAATGACAATGGAATACTCATCTCTGACAAAACTAAACAAAAAAGGGGATATAAATGAAGGTCCATTTTGTGGCAAAAAATATATATGTGTCTGTATATACAAAATAGGATAGATATACAGTTACTTTCTCTTAGTTCAATAATATTTATACTAATAGTGTTTAGACAAGATATCATGTCTGCATCTTGTACTCTGAATAACTACTACGAAGACAACAATATGCAATGTATTAATTATTGTAACTGTCCTACTAACCTGTTTTGAAACTGTCTCATTGCTACTTCTTTCTCAATAATATCAATTTAAAAAAAGAAAAGCTAAGCACATGTGCTATTAGTGTAAGCAATATTGTGTGTGGAACCTGCGGTTGTCATGTGTGAAGACTGCCTTGGATGTGATAGTTGAAACAGAAATTAATTTTGAAGTACAGTTCTGTTGGTTTTTTCATTGTAGGTCATGTAGGAATTTATTTCTGATGCTATCTCTTAGGCTTTGTAAGCAAGTACACAGCTGATGTGAAAATGCTGTTCATTCTCAATACAATATATATATAAAGAATTTAATGATTTACTGTATTGACATTTTGTGTTCCTATTAACTACATAGGAACATAATATAATATATAAGAACTTTCTGACAAAACACTAAGACCCCTGAGATGTCAAATACATCCTACAAAAAGCCCAGGAAAGCCAAAAACGCGTGCTGTCAGGGTAAGCAATGTGTGTGTCTAGAACGTGCTGCTGTTCTGTGTGCAGACGGCCTTAGGTATGATTACTGAAGTAAAGATTTTTTTTTTTTTTGTAGACTGCTATTGATATTTTCATTGTAGTTCATATAGGAATTTATTTCTGATGTTCTTTTTTAAACTTGTACACCAAAACCCAGTTGATGTTGAAAAAACTCAATAATATATTTTTGTGATTTTTTTTCTGCTAAGCACTCATTGTTTCATATAATAAAACTCATAAAATTGAAATGAATAATTCATCAATAGAAATACTCTAAAAATCACATATGCATCTAACAGATCCATGTTTCCATACTTGATGACAAAATTAGTCTTATGCTCCCAGTGCTAGGATAAAAGGTGTGAGTGTGGGCCGGCAAGATAGCTCAGTGGACTAAGTATCTGCTTAGGCAAGTGCAGGGACAGGGTTTCAATCTCTGATACCAGTAGCTGAGCCAGCCCAGCACGCTGAACCGGCTACCGAGACTGAGTGTGGCGGTGCACGCCTGTAATCCCAGCACTGGGCAGGCTAAAAACAGGAGGATCACTATGAGTCCAAGCTGCACAGCGAGACTCTGTACCAAATACATTAAAAAAAAAAAAAAAGGTGTGAGTGTCACCTGTCCTAAGGGTGAGTGGCCTAGATGGTAGAAGGGACAGGATGAGGCATGTTGTTGGGTAATTTGGCTTGCTGCTTGCTGCTTTAGTTGTTTTTCTGCCTGCCACGAGCTATTTCTCCTCTCTGATGTCCCTCTGCCATACCACCCTGCCAATTATGGATTGAAACCTCCACAAACTGAGCCAAAATAAATCTTCCCTCCTTTTGCTTGAGGTGTTGGGTATTGTATCTCAGCAACAAGAAAAGTAAGACAGCGCTGCCCCTGGGGTTTCTGGGTCAAGAAGGTTATGCAGATGCATCAGGGCCTGGACCGTCCCTGGCCCCAGGGCCTTAATGTAAATAAACCTTTATTGAATCACAGACACTCAATTTGTGAATACTCAGTGGCTGCTTTGGAGGCTGTAGAGACAGGCAAGAGTATTTGCTGCAGGCCTACAGAACCAAAGACACTTACTCTCTGGCTCTTCACAGAAAAGGGATGACAATCTTTGCTCTAACAGGAAAGTGAGCAGGCTTCATCCTGTGCCCAGACCTGACCCCTGCTCTCCGCAGGGTCTCTAGTCCCCTGTCAAGGCTGAAGGTATTTTGTTTTATTTTTATTTATTTATTTATTTTTTAAATTTTAAGGAAAGGTCTACAGGGTATCAAGAGTCTCACTACTAGATCAGACACATAGTGATTCTCCTGTTTACAGCCTCCCAAGTGCTGGGATTACAGGCATGCACCACACGCCCAGTCTCAATTGCTATCTCAGCATGCCCCAGGGTGGGGCCAACATGGCAGACCTGGGGATTGAACCCCTGTCCCCTGCACTGACTTGCAGGCACTTTAATCCACTGAGCTCTTTGGCTGGCCCTAATGCAGAGTTTTCAGAAGTGCAGCAAGGGTGCAATATCAGGGAGGGAACTTGGAAGAAAAAAAATGAAAAAGGTGAAGACTAAGATTTTCCAGAGAAAGAGAAGACATGTCAAAGAATCCATAATTCTCAGAAGGCTTTTTTTTTTTTTTTTTTTTTTTTTTTTGGTACTGGGAATTGAACTCAGGACGTTAGGACCTTGTGCCTGCCAAGCAGGCACTTTGTGCCACTGAGCTATATCCCTGGCAAAGGATTCATAATTCATAAGAATATAACACTAGATACAAAAACTTATGATCTTAACAAAGTGTTAGCTAGTACCTAAGTCAGGTTATATATATCACAAGCATTTAATAAAAAACGTAACAACACTGGTAGCATTAGCAGGCTCAAAGCACATCCTCATTATTTTAGTGCTGTATAACATTTGTAAGCACTAACCTCATTTAACAGGTGAAAAGCACATTAAGCTACAGAAAAATTGGATTTAAGGGTTTTCAACTTCAGGTAGCCATAATTTTTCATCTAATAAACCCATGATGGTTTTGTGAGTGAATTATGGGACAATTAACAATTGCCCTCAAATAACAGGTGCAAGCCAGAACTGTCGCCAACTAACATAAATTCTTACTTTTAAAACCTGCATCCCAGAGAGAATTAGAATAAGCAAAATTGCATTTTTGATTTTTAGTAAGCCAAATACCTGCAGACTGGCTTGCTGGAGCTTAAGAGTACAGACATCAGAGAAAAGAGGGTCTTATGCATAATAAACTTCATAAGTCCAAAACCCCCAAAAATAGCTGGCACCCCAGAGCTCTGCCATGAGCCTGTCACCAGACAAGAAGAGCCATGAGGCCTCAGAGGAGCAGGGAAGCCACACAGCAGCCAGAGGCCTCGTGGAGAGCTAGTCTTCCCATAGCTCTGTGTTCTGCTGTGAGCAGGCACTGTGTTGGAAAGGCTCTCTTCAAACTCTTCCTACGTTCTGGCAGAGACAGGTGGATGGAGACAGGGGAAGATGGGGTCACTACGCTTGATGTATACTCATCTTCTGGCCATGGAAAAGACACCCCTAAATGTTTGATGAGTGGCTGACTGAATGTATTCCCTGAACCAGACTTAAGTAATGAAAGCACTGGCATTCCATATTAGAGTGGCATTGGCAATCACAGACCAAGGCTCAGAAGAGCCCTGCAGGATCCTTCTCCAAGGTCCTAGAAAGCTAAGATAATAGTACTAGTTGGGTGCAGTGGTGCATACCTATAATCCCAGATCCTCAGGAGGCTGAGGCAGGAAGGCCTGAGGCTCTGGCAAGTTCAACACCATCCTCAGCAATCTGTGAGATCTTGTTTCGGAATAAAAACTGAAAGGGACAGGGATGTGATTAAGTGGCAGCAGCTCTAGGGTGCATGATTATATTACTGGGCTGATGTGATTATTGAAAGAGGGACTGTAGATCTGATGTGGTTAGAGCAGTGCCTTCCCTTGTGAGCATTATGTAAGTGTACACGATGGTTGTGATGGTGGCTCCAGGAGCTGGAGACGATGGTGGCAATGGTGGGGGAGACAGTGAAGAAGCTGGGTAGTCATAAAACCCAACGCCGCAGCACAGTGTCGTGTGGACCCGCAGGCACACAATCGGAGTCCCAAGAGTAAAAAGAAATAACCAAGCAGAAGAATAATCTGAAGACATAAAGCCCAAGAACTTTCTAAGACTATAAAAAAGCCAGAGACCCTAGAAGTTCCCAACACACCTGGCACCTTATAGGCAAGCTGCTGAAAACCCAGAGACAAAGACAGAGATCTTGAAGGAACCAGAATAAAAAGTTACTTACATAGGCAGCAAAGTACAAATGACTATGGCTGGCTTCTGCCAACAGCCACCACGGCCACCACATCCTCGCTGTGCTGAAGGAGAGATTACTGGGCCTGAATTCCACACAAAGAAAACGCCCTCTTCAAGAACGGAAGAAATGTAAAGACTGTTTCCAAAGAAGTTCAAGTGTGTATTGCTGACATCCATATTGCATATAAATGCCCGAAAAGTTCCACAGAAAGCAGGAAAGTGACAGAAGTGGAGCTAACACTTTAAAAAGAAGGAAAAGAAGAATGTCAGGTACGGGAAACAATGTGGACAAATGTTTTTAAAATCTGTGCTCTCTCATTGGTCAAGCAATGGCCGTGACTCATCCACATGGCTGACACTGACAAAGGATAGACAATCAGGTACAAGATCTCAGGATAAATCCTAAGGGGATTTCACTGACCTTATCAGATCCAAAAGCTACAACTCTTGTTGCATAGGTCCTGCTTTACCTTGGTCTTAACTATCCAGCAGAAAAGTATAAAAACAAAATATAAGAAGTAAAGCTATGTTGATAGGTTGAGCTGTAGGGGACTCAGGTCAACAATTTCTGACACTGCCAGTCAAGTGGAAGACCCAATACTATTATGGACTACTGGACTCTTTTAGAATATTTTACTGAGTTAACACACTTATAATATTCAAATGACGGAACTAAACAAAAAAGCGGATATATAAATGAATGTCCATTTTGTATCTGTGTATTCAAAGTGGTTAGGATAGATATATAGTTACATTCTCTTAATGAATAGAGGGATTTGTTGTAATAGTGTTTGTAAATAGGATATCATGTCTGAATCTTGTACAGCAAATAAGCACTAAGAAGAATATATGCAATGTGCTAATTATTGAAACTGTCCTACCGATTTGATTTGAAACTGTCTCATTGCTATTTGTCTCTCAATAAAATTATGGAAAAAAAAATCTGTGTTCTCTGATGGAATTTTTAACTACCAAAAGCAGGGTTCAAAAGTCACGCACCACCACAGATGCCTGCTGACCCGCTGACCGCTTCCATGTGCGGAGAGCTTCGCTGCGACACAGCAGGACCATTTGCTCCCATGCTGTTCGAGGAGCTTCTGAGCCACAGCAGTGTAGGCAGCTGCAAGGGACACTGCGTGGCCCTCCAACCCTGGAACACGTGCCATTTGTGCCTCATTCACATCCTGCCAGACTCTAGTCTTGAGGAAAGACTCAGCATGCTGTGGAGTTCGCGACATGTGCGGATATAAACTGTGTGGCCACAGGAGCACGGAGGGTGGGGCAGAGGTAAAGGCACACGTGCACTTCTCACACTCTACCATGATGAAGTTAAGCCAAAAGTGCGTGCTGTAGACCTGGAAAAGCCACTAACAGCCAACGATGGGGCAAAGAGGTACAAACAAACCAAGAGCAAAAATGGAGTACAGTTATAAAAGTACTCAATCCCAAAACAAAATGGAAAAAGAGAAAGAAGACACAAAAGACCTGTGGGACAAGTGGAGGGAAAATGTGAGATAGCACACTGACCCCAATTATATCAAGAATTACAGAGAATGAATGGTTAAACTAGCAACAGTAATATACAATAAAAAAGTAAACTAACACACAGAGATTGTCATGTTAGAGTTTTTATAAACAACAATGACGAAAGAATAGACTTTATGCTGTCTATAAAAAATCTGCAAGGGGCCTGGCCAGATAGCTCAGCAGATTAAAGCGCCTGCATAGGCAGAGGCAAGGGCTGGGGTTGGTTCCCCGGGGGCATGCTGAGGCAGAGATTGAGATTGGACATGGTGGTGAGCACCTATAATCCCAGTGCTTGGGAGGCTGAAAAGAGGAAGATCACTATGCATTTGATCTTTGCAGTGAGACTCTGTAGACCTTGTACCAAATAAATAAAAGAAATCTGTGGGTCAGGGAGATAGCTCAGTGGCGTAAGCGCCTGACTGGCATACACAATGTCTCAAATTCGATCCCTGGTCCTGCAATGAAGAAGAAGAAGAAGAAGAAGAAGAAGAAGAAGAAGAAGAAGAAGAAGAAGAAGAAGAAGAAGAAGAAGAAGAAGAAGAAGAAGAAGAA
>NW_004524703.1:211635-217988 GCF_000260255.1 Octodon degus
AAGAAGAAGAAGAAGAAGAAGAAGAAGAAGAAGAAGAAGAAGAAGAAGAGAAAAGAAATCTGCTTTAAGCCAAGTGTGCTATACTCTAAGTACCTGAAGCCATAACAACAATCTAGTGAGACCTTGTCTCAAAATTTAAAAACTTCCTTCAAAGGGCTGAGGACATAGCTCAGTGTGAAGGCTCTCAGTTTGATATCCACTGTCACAAAAGAACTCACTTCAATGACGTAAGTGGGTTGAAAGTAAAAGCGTGAGGGAAAACATGCCATATAGATACCTATCAGAACCCAAAAGCTGGAGACGCTGTAGCTGTGGCAGATATAGCAGACGCCAACCCAAACCCCGTGAGAGGGATAAGGATAGATACCATGATGTGGTCAGTGCTTCGAGGAAAAGTGACACGGCTAAGTGTGTGCACTCAAACACAGGAAGTAAGGCCAACGAAAGGCAGTGTGAGCAAACCCAAAACATACAGGGCAATTCCGAGATTTCTGTCTCAGTTTATAATGTACAGAATATCAGTAAGGATGCGGATTTCTACATCACCTTGTGATGGCAGAACCTACATCCTTTTCTTTTCATTTTTTATTTTATTTTATTTTTTGATACAGGGTCTCGCTATGCAGTTCAGACTCATAGTGATCCTCCTGTCTCAGTCTCCCCAGCACTGAGATTATAGGTGTGTGTCACCATGCCCAGTTTCAGGGCCAGCATGCTCAGAACACCAGGGATCAAACTCGGGTCCTTTCACTTGCAAGGCAGGCACTTAGACCACTGAACTATCTCTCCAGCCCCGCCCTGTATCCTTTTCAGTTGCATGGGAAGCTCACCAAGGTAGATGACATTCTGCCTATAAGGCATGGACTATTGTCATGTAGTTAATTCTAAGTCTTGTTTATTTTTTGAGACAAGGTCTCTTATGTAATTCCAACTGGCCTGGAATTCATTATGTAGCCCAGGCTGGTCTTGAAGTCATGGATCCTCTTGCCTCAGCTTCCCAAATTGTGGGATTATAGGTGTGTGCCATTATGCCTAGCCAAATTGTTAATTCTAATAATAACAGAATTAAATTACAGTACAATAACAAAAAAAATGATGCCTGCCAATGTTATCTAGAGTGGAGAAACAATATCTTCAACATTGATGATGGGAGTGGAAATCAGAGTGGCCTTTCTAATGGTCAGCTGGCTCATGTACCAAGAATTTAACTGTGTATCCTTTTAACCCAGCTGTTCCGTACCCAGGGGTTTACACTAAGGAGATATTGTGTGTGGGGGTAAAGCTTGGGGTACCAGAATGCTCAGGACCATGACACTGATAATGGAAAATTTTGTTTTAATACGTTAAAGGTCCACTAAGAGGAGCCTGGAATGATATTGCACACCTATAATCCCATTACTCTGGGAGGCCGAAGCAAAAAGAAAGTCTTACCGCAGCCTGGGTAACTTAGCAATTTAGTGAAACTAACTCAAAATTTTAAAAAGCAGTGGGATGTAGCTCAGTGTAAAGGCCATGGATTCAATCCCTGGACCACTAAAACACAAATCAACAACAACAAAATCAAAGTAGTCTAAATAAAATCTGACATTGATGTAGCAGAAATTTTAAATAGGTAGTTTGAAATACATTGTAGAAAAGAATTCACTTGAAAAATATTCACTATAAATGTTAATAGGAAAGAGACACGTTATTCAACAATGCATGCCACGTGTGCCAGCAGTGCTCAGTGTGCATGCATGTGCAAAAAGTGTGGGCACACGTCCAATGTCAGCCTCACCCAGCCCTGGCCCAGAGGGACACAGTCACTATTTTCTCCTTTTTGCACTATAAAAATTGAAATTCTTAACAATAAATAAAAATTGCTTTCAGAAACAAGAAGTTTTAAGAAAAACTTTCTATTCTGCAGAGTTTGGAATACATTTTTGTGTCAACAGAAGTCTATCAGCACTATGCAGAGGTACCCAGGTTTTGTTTATTTAAGTAGAACTAGGAGCCGTCTAAGGATCTGCTAAACATCACCTCAGGGTGTGAGTTAGGAAGGATAAGAGAGAGAAGAGTTGCCAAGCAGCAGAAGAGAAAGCACCACACCAGCTCAGCTGTAAAGATGTGGGGGGAAGGAAGGAAGACAGAGAGAGAGGGAGGAGAGATAGGAAGACAGACAGACAAACAGACACAGACAAATGGAGAAAGTGTGGCAGACATGTTTGGGGTGAACGAGGCCACACAGGCATGGACATCATTGGTTTTCAGGACACAAAGAGGGACAGGCCCTTGGTTAGACTTACATGTAACACACTGCCATACTGTGACCCAGGAAAGGCTGCTAAGGGTGTCTTCAACAAGGGGTGTGGGCTTGGCTTGGGCAAATAGACCTGAAAACCAAATCTTTCAGTAAAATAGAAATTTCTACTCCAGGACATGCTTGTACTGATACAGAGAAAGTTTCAGGCAACCTAGAAATCAAATACATGTGACTAGGAGCTTAGCACCACCCAAAAATGGAACACAGACAATGATCCTGGGACAGAAGTCTCTTTGGAAGATACATTGGCAGAAGGGTTGAAGCAGACTCTTGAATCCATGCGTATACCAAACACAGAAAAGAAGAGTGAGAAGTTGAAGGCCTCCTACAAACAGCATTGTTTCTATTGTGGCAGGAATGTTGATACAGATTTTTGGGGTCCCCTCATCTATGGCTGGGCTGTGTTGGTCATTGAATATTGCATTGCTGGCCATGAAATGACACAGCTTTGACACAGCCAGATCCAAACTGTCTCAGGATGACTTTGCCCTGAGTTAGAAGGCTGCAGAATTGCATCTGCATACTTCCATGTATGATGGCACTGCATTTGGAGGTTAGTTCTATCTACTGGAAAGTTAGGAAGATTGAAATGTCAATAAGCTGTACACGGAATGCTGGTAGAAACAACACCCCTTTTGACATCACTGCTAAATACAAACTGGATCGTAGAAGCTCTCTGTCTGCTAAAGTAAATCCCAGGCTGATAGGGCTGGGTTATACTCAGACCCTTCCACCAGGAGTCAAGCTGACCCTGTCAGCTTTAATCAGTGGAAGGAACTTCAGTGCAGTAGTTCACAAGGTTGGGATGCGATCTGAACTGGAAACTGAATGTGATTTTGAGTAAACCATCATATTTACCCCTGAAAGTGAAGATAAATGAACCCAGTATGTCTTGATATTAAAATTCTGTGAAATTTCAAAAGTGTGAATGTTTTATTCTTTTAGAGAATAGCAATCCTCCTCACAGGAAGTCCAGAAACTGAAGCCCACTCTCAGAGAAGTTTGAAACCTGGAACCATTTTTCAATTCAAAGTAGTGCATGTTTGGAAGTGAATCAACCCCCCCATTGCATCAAGCGTGTCATATGTCACTTTTTCATGACCTTTTAATGTATCAGTCTCTGTGCTATGGTGAAATCCTTATTTTTCATCAGAGTAAAATAAAATAAACTCATCACACTTGGACAGAGAGAGAAAGACAGTGGGAGAGAACTTGAGTACAGTTTGCCAGTTTGCCAAACAGCCCCCTTCCTGTCCCTGTGCCCTTTGCAGATCAGTTCTCATCTCCTATCATCCCCTGTCAGAGCTACTTCCTGGAGCAGCTCCATGTGTCTCCATTGGAAATATGCCACATACTCACCTGGGAGCTGATGGCCTGTATCCCAGTGTGCGCTACGCAACACACCAGGTCAGGGAGTGCGGGTGACAGAGTGAGTCATGGGGGGACACGGGGTCCTGGGTCCAGAGGACCTTGGAAGCTTCTGGTTCCCTTCAGAGTCAGCTGGGCCAACTTGTGATGTGGAGAAGGAAAAGCAAATGGACAGCTGGGCACAACCCGGAGGGTGAATGGACCTGACCCTGGGGGTGGCCTTAGACTGTACCCACACCCCTGAAGAAGTGAAGCTTGCTTGCCCCCACTGGCATGAGGGCAGGACATGGTGACTACTCATGAACAGAAGGCCAAAGTGACACAAGAGTCCAGAGATGAACTCACACAGGCTTATGGGCTTGCCAACTCTCTCACTGTCGTCAGCTCTTCTGAGGACAGCATGTGCCACCCTGTAAAGACACCCAACAGTCCTGAGGGAACATCTTCAAAGGCTTCAGATGACACAGCCTAGCTGACAGCCTGCCCTCTAGGGGATCCTGAGCCAGGGCTCCTAGACCAGCCGCTGTGGGAGCACTGGGTGTCTGCAGCCCCACATGGATTGCTGTTCAATGATATAAACCAAGACAAAGGAAGACATGGGGAGGGGGGCTTTGAGCTTTAGCTTCAGGTTCACGTTCTCGTCACACCACCGCACCCATATCTCATGCAATACCGCGCGGCACCCTGTCATTCACAAGCCGCACTGCATCTTCACGGGATCCCTGGAGCAGGACAGTCACTTGCATATTCCTCCACTTTACAGCCTGGGAAACT
Source organism: Octodon degus (assembly GCF_000260255.1). NCBI lineage: Eukaryota > Metazoa > Chordata > Mammalia > Rodentia > Octodontidae > Octodon > Octodon degus. Next base: position 216,080 of record NW_004524703.1, read on the forward strand.
GGGGCTCAAAGAAATTGAAATGACCTGTCCAAGGTCACATGGGTATTATGTGGCAATTATGATTCCAATGGGTCCCCATCCAAAATGTAGACTTGATCTGTGCCATCTGCTGGGGCAGCTAGAACAGGTGGCATAAACAACAGAAACGTCAACCCAGAACACCTTCACAAGTCGCATTCACCCTCAGCAGACAAGACTTGGGGCCTCCGTGGATTGCAGCTTGAATTGCCAGATAATCTGCAGGAGCTCCGTTCTCCCCAAAGCACAGCTCGGAGCAAGCCTCGGGAGGAGTACCTCAGCAGCTCCACCAGAGGGCACCATGGCATCAGAAAATAATTTGAAAACATTGTTTCATTTCCTTAAGAATGTTGGGATCCTCAAATTTGACAAGACAGAAAATCTCAATCTCTCTCTCTCTCTCTCTCTCTCTCTCTCTCTCTCTCTCTCTCTCTCTCGTATGGGCAGCTGGCCTGACCCGGATGGGTCCACCCCGCCCCATCCCTGGCTGCAGGAGAAGGAGTCCCCACTGGGCTGCTGCTTTCCACTGGTCCTATCCCTCCCTTTCCTTCCCCTCAGACTCATATCCTAAGCTCCACTGTGTATCAGGTCCCAAAGAACCCGAGTCCTAAAAACTCTTCTCCCACAAACCAAATTTCTAGTCCTCTTAAACTCAGAAGTGGCCCCTCCTTACTCAGACAAAATGTCATTCTCTCAACCCCTTCAGAAAGGGCTGAAAGATTATCCTACAGCCCCACACTCACTGGCCCCCTACTCTGAGGAGGACTTCGCTCCTTGGGATTCAGGGGGGTGGCTTTCACACAGACCATGGGCTCATGGGGAAGACTCACAGGTGTGAAAAGCACGGGTCCACAGTCTCCCTCCTCTGTGCACCCTTGTGACTGGTACAGCACTAGTTCCTTCATTCAGTCCGCAAATATTTATGGAATAAAACATACCTGGCCCATTAGGATAATGCTCAGCAGCATAAGAACCTGCCTGGCAAGCACAAGTTCAATCCTCAGTACTACAAAAAGAGTGGGGCATACCTGGCCCTGGTGAAAGTGCACAAGGAGTAAAAAACAAGGAACAAAGACCAGGTCCCTGGCCTCAGAGCTTGGCCTCTAAGCTTTTCTCTGCCCAGAGTCCCTAAAGAACAGGCAGGAAGTAGAAGGAGGAAAGGTATTTGACAGATTGTGCACAAAAAGGAAATCTCCCATCTCAGAGGGGATCATGGAAAAGCCCTAATCCATGACTCCTTGAACAACAAAGGATGCAAATGGGAGGACAGGAAGGGCGGCACACAGCATCTTTCCTACCAGCAATCCTGCCTGGTGATTCCTGGCCTTGTGTCCATGCAAAAAATGCTCTGTCTAACCAAGGGTTGTATTCATGACTTCTCTAGGGGAAGGGGGCAGGACACACACACACCATATACACATATGGAACTTGAAATTTCTAACCCACTTCTGACCCGGGTTCCACAGATGCACCCCAGGCAGGGTCCCCCCCCAGCAGATGTACAGATATCCCCACCACACCTGACACTCTACTGGGCCTCAGCCTCTTTCCACCCATTCTCCACAAGCAGCTGAGCTTTGGGTCTTTGAGGCAAAATTCAGGAAGATTAACATGAGACAGATCAAGAATCGAAGAAGCAAGGCTTTTATTGCTAGAAGAACAGATTGACGCAAAATCAGGGAACGTCCACCAGAAAACTTTGTAATGGGTTTTTATACATTACTGTGGTAAAAACATTACCTCATTTTGGAATTTTACAAAAATGTCACAAGGGAGATCCAGTCCTAGCCTAGGCCCCGGTGAGTGTGTGGGAGAGCTTCCTAATACCCTGCGCCGGTGAGACCTGCCAGTCCAAGCCCAGGCGCAGCATGGGTGAGACCCTCTTCCACAC
>NW_004524703.1:218088-220298 GCF_000260255.1 Octodon degus
GCTCTGCCTGCCAAGTGAGAATTTCTGCCACGTTCTGGGGACCCCCAGATCCAGTCCTAGCTCAGGCCCAGTGAATGTGTGGGAAAGCTTCCTCTCCCTCCTACTCCACCTTATCCCCTCCAGACTCAGCTCAGGCCTGGAATACAGGCCTGGGGTGAAACCCTGCAGCTGTAATCCCTACAGAGAGAGTAGGGGACAAAGCCACCCAGCTAGTCCAGGAGCAGAACATTTTGCCAGAGGGGCAAAAAAGGCCAGCAGCAGGAAGGAGCTGAGCACAGCAGCCAGACCCAAGTCAGGCACAGCAGGATAAATCCAAACTTTGTAGATCTGCACCTGAATTTCAGTAGGTGCTAAGGTTATAACTGCACCAAAGCTCTAGAACAAAGGTCAGAAAACAGTGCTACACAAAATGACAACGAGAAGGAGCAAAATACAATCTCAAACCCCAAGCCCACCCATAACAAGTGCAGAGAACACTAACAGAGAACAAATTGGGAATCACACAGCTGAAATCAATGAATCAACAGCTTCTGAAATAAAGAAACAACTGCAGAAAGGTATACAGGAACTCAGATTGGAAAAGAAAAAAGAAATCCATGAATTAATAGCATCTACAGTAAAGAATCAAATGCAGAAACATATGGAGGAAACCCAGTGCCCACCCAGAACAAGTGCAGAAGACACCAGCTCAGCTCAAATGTATGAATTAATAGTGTCAAAAGTAAATAAGCAATTGCACAAAGTTATAGAGGAACTCAGAATTCTTTTCTGAAATAAAAAAAGAATTCTCAGAAATCATAGCATCTGAAGTAAAGAATCAACTACAGAAACATAGGGAGGAAACCCAATCTGAAAAAAACACTACAGTAAAAGAATTTATAACTGCTTCTAAAGAAGACATTGATAAAAAAAAAAATAGGGGGCTGGGAAGATAGTCCAGTTGAATAAGCACTTGCCTGGCAAGTGCAAGGGTCTGAGTTCAATCCCTGATTCCAACAAAAAAAAAAAAATAGAAGAGATTAGAAAAATGATGGATTCCTTGAATGAGCAATACAGGAAAGAAATAGATTGCATGCAGCAGAGTCAAAGAGATGTAAAGGAACTAAAAATCTCAATCACAAGATTCCAAAACCGTTTAAGTGAAAGTAAAGACAGAGTTTCAGATCTTGAAGACGCTGGTGCAGCTAGTAAAAAGGTAAGAAAGGATCTCTTAAAAACAACTAGGATGCAGGAAAATATAATTTATCACCTGCAAGATGATGCAAAGATGAACAATGTGAGACTAATAGGAATCAATGAAAAAGAAGGAGTCAATGCAAATGACATTAAAAAAATATGGGCCGAAGTAATAGCAGAAAACTTCCCAAATATGAGGAAACAATCTGCCATTCAGGTAACTGAAGCATACAGAATGCCAAGTAACCTCAACCCAAATAAAAACACACCAAGACATATAATAGTCAAGATCCCAGAAATTCAGCTCAAGAATAATATACTGAAAGCCACTAGAGAAAAGAAGCAGATCACATTCAAAGGAAAACCCATCAGAATTATGGCAGACTTCTCTTCACAAACCATGAAAGCAAGAAGAGCATGGAGCAAAATACTTCAAGTCCTCTATGAAAACAAATTCCAGCCCAGACTACTATACCCTGCAAAACTCTCTTTCAAGTTTGATAGAGAAGTGAAATACTTCCATGACAAAGAACAACTAAAGAATTTCATGATGACAAAGCCAACCCTACACGGGCTCCTGAAAGATATTCTACAGAGGGACCAAAATGATCAGAACTCCATGAATGAGATCAGAAGCAACCAACTAAATAGGGCAAACGATTAAACACAGGAGAAAAAAGAGTTAATGACAACAGGTAAATAACATGTCAATCGTAAGTCAATACATCTCAATTATCACTGTCAATGTAAATGGACTCAATTCACCAATTAAGAGAAATAGACTGACACAGTGGATTAGGAAACAAAATCCAACAATATGCTGTATACAAGAAACACACTTAACTCATAAAGATATTCATAGGCTGAAAGTCAAAGAATGGAAAACAGTACTACATGCCCCAACACCTCAAGAAAAGCAGGGATAGCAATCCTATTCTCAGACAGTGTCAACTTCAAACCAACAATGATCAAGTGAAATAAAGAAGGCCACTATATACTGGTTAGGGGAAAAATTCAAAAGGAAGAGGTAATAC
>NW_004524703.1:224993-231914 GCF_000260255.1 Octodon degus
GGGCATCTGAGATGAACACATACTTCTCAGAGGATGAAATTAAAGAAGCGAATAAATATATGAAAAAATGCTCCACATCACTAGCCATCCATGAAATGCAAATTAAAACAACATTGAGATATCATCTCACCCCAAAAAGGATGGGTATTATAAAAAAATCAACCAACAACAAATGTTGGAGAGGCTGTGGGGAAAAGGAAACCCTTCTCCACTGCTGGTGGGAATGTAGACTGGTGCAACCTTTATGGAAATTAGTGTGCAGACTCCTTAAAACTTGGACTGGAAATCCCATTTAAACCAGCTATTCCTCTACTGGGAATTTTCCCAGAAAACATCATATCATAGGGATATATGTGTGCCTATGTTTATAGCAGCACAATTTGTGATAGTCAAATCTTGGAAACAACCAAGATGCCCATCACCTGAAGAATGGATGAAAAAGATGTGGTATTTTTATACAATGGAGTATTACTCAGCTATAAAGACTGATAAACTCGAAGCTTTTATATTGAAGTGGATGTCACTTGAAGATATACTCATAAGTGAAATAAACCAGACACACATGTGTAAATATCGTATAGTTTCCCTAGTGTAAGAACTCAAAAGAAGAAATACAAATAGAAAGGTATAGTACAACTAAAAGGAAAGCAAGAACTTGAGGACTAGATAATGAAAAGAGAGCAAGGAGAAGAGCTAGGAAACATGACAGGGTCAAGCCATACTGTTATGTGTAGAAGATGGGTAAGGCAGCGATCCTGAGAATCTTCAGAAGAGTTTTGAATCTTGCAATTAATTGGAATGATTCTCACCCTGACTAACTACATATACTGACACCTGTGAACTAAGCAACTGCACTGAAGATAGCAATTTATAACAGTAGGTTCATGCTTGGAGTGCCTGTCATTCTGGTCTTCTGAATATGGGCTGCTTCTCATGACATGCCAGTTGCTGCTGTGCTGTCTCTCAGGTAGATGATTGTTCAAAAAGAAGGGGGTGGTGAATGAAGGCAGAAGACAGGAAAAGGAGCGTTGCAGTACTGTCCTGCTACAAGGTTGTATATGGTTAAATTTCTGGACTTATGTGTAAACATAAGAATTACATAATTCTTTATGCCTATTTTTAAGATATATTTTAATTTTTTTAAATGTTTTTTCATCATATTCTGTAGGGACTTAAAGTTCAACAAATCAATACTTGATGAAAAATACCTGTTCCATGTTATGCCTAAGATGTTTGATATTCAGACAGATAGTGAGGGTAAGCTTAACAGCTTAGGTTGTATGGTAATAACATTAAGCTTCTCTTCTGGAGGGTTAACAACCTAAGTTTACAGACCAAAATTAGAGAAAAAGGAGGGCCACAAGGAAAGCCAACATTTTGGCCCTAGCCTTCCAAGGTCAATTACAACTCAGGAAATATGAGAACTTGTACTGTAACGTCATGTAACTCAGTAGTGTCCCAAATTTTCTGATCAAGGAGATTATGGGGCCAAAGAGGAAAGTGATCGATGATGTAGAGTGTGCCTAAGGAGAGTCACATGGAGAGAAAACATTCTCTCAGGCTTTCACAGAGAGCACATTGGCCAAGCAATGGCTGTGACTCATCCACATGGCTGACACTGACAAAGGATCTACAATCTGAGGTACAGGATCTCAGGATAAATCCTGAGGGGATTTCATTGACCTTATCAGATCCAAAAGCTACAACTCTTGTTGTATAGGTCCTGCTTTACCTTGGTCTTAACCATCCAGCAGAAAAGTATAAAAATGAAGTACAAGAAGTAAATCCATGTTTATATGTTGAGCTGTAGGGGACTCAGATCAACAATTTCTGACACTGCCAGTCAAGTGGAAGACCCAGTACTATTATAGATTACTGGACTCTTTTAGAACATTTTGCTGAGTTAACACACCTATAATATTCAAATGACGGAACTAAACAAAAAAGCGGATATATAAATGAATGTCCATTTTGTATCTGTGTAATCAAAATGGTTCGGATAGATATATAGTTACATTCTCTTAATGAATAGAGGGATTTGTTGTAATAGTGTTTGTAAATAGGATATCATGTCTGAATCTTGTACAGCAAATAAACACTAGAAAGATAGTATGCAATGTGCTAATTATTGAAACTGTCCTACCAATTTGATTTGAAACTGTTTCATTGCTATCTGTCAATAAAATTATGGGAAAAAAAATTTTAAAAAGAAAAAAAAATGTTACAAGGTTTACATTTCCCAAGGGTCTGTTGGCATGGTTAAATTTTACCTTACCTACAATTTGTTTTAACTGTTTGCTCCTTAGTTTAGGGATTTGTTCTTCTTTGTGGGTCTCAGCCTCAGCAGGAGCTGTCTGTGTGCAACATCTGACTCAGCCAGCTCAGCTGCCACGTGAGCCTCCTAGGCTAAGCTTACCCAAACATCACAGAGGGGCAGCAAGCTGCAGTGGCCCCCAGGGGCTCTGTTGACCCTGGCAGCAAGTTGCACGGGTTCAAAAATAGAATATAAATTCTGCTGATGCTGACCCAAACCTGTCTGTCTACAGCTCTCTCACTTTCTCTGTCTCAGGGACATCAATAAACACAAGAGGTTCCAGCTGTTAGACTGCTTGTCTCCATTAAAAGTGCATTTTTCCAATCTGGCAAACAAGATGGCACTGGTTGCTATCTGGCCCACAGGGAGCTGCTAGAACACATGAAGTCATGTGAAAGCATGAGGACAGGCCATGCAAAGCCCAGAGGCAAGAGACACATTGGGAAATCCCTAGTTTCTGGAGAACCATTGTGGTGTCCCTGCAAGACACAGGGAGGATGCAGGCAGACAGGGACTCTCAGGCTGACATTGGTCAGAACATACAAGGCAACTGTGACTTCTTTGTCTGCCTCCTTCAAATGCAAATATTGTCTATATCTGGCAAGTAAAGTGCTACAAGAAGGGCAGAGTAAAGGAGCAGCCATATGAAGTGCCAGGAAGTGGGGAGGGTACTGTTCAATACAGAACAGGGACAGACTTTCTATCGAGGACCACATGAGCCAAAAACAGAGGCTGCAAAGGCTTTGTGGACAGTTGGGATATAAGCGTGCCAGGGAGGGGAAGGAACTTGTGCCAAGGCATGGCCACGAGGCTATGTGAGCAAAGTCAAGAACCGAGGAAGCGTCAGCAGGGAAAAGTCAGATTAGGGACCAGGGCTCTGCGGGCAGAGCAAGACTTGCAGTCCCTTCCACTAGCCCTCAACACTGGCTGCTTTAAAGGAGAACTTTTTTTTTCCTTTCCTTTCCTTTCCTTTCCTTTCCTTTCCTTTCCTTTCCTTTCCTTTCCTTTCCTTTCCTTTCTTTCTTTCTTTCTTTCTTTCTTTCTTTCTTTCTTTCTCTCTTTCTCTGTCTTTCTTTTTCTTTCTTTCTTTCTTTCTTTCTTTCTTTCTTTCTTTCTTTCTTTCTCTCTTTCTCTGTCTTTCTTTTTCTTTCTTTCTTTCTTTCTTTCTTTCTTTCTTTCTTTCTTTCTTTCTCTCTTTCTTTTTCTTTCTGTCTTTCTTTTTCTTTCTTTCTTTCTTTTTCTTTCTTTCTTTTTCTTTCTTTCTCTACATTTCAGTGGGCCCAATAGCCTAGTGCCTCTGCTGAGAAAAGACTGCAGGGGATGCAGAAGCAGGAGGACCAGCAGGAGAGATGGAGGCCAAGCTGAGCCCCATGGCACAAGGGCTGGCTCCCAACCAAGTCCTGAGCTGCAGCTAGAAGGATCTGAAGGACCAGAGAGCAAGCTGTGGAAGGCACATAGTGGGCATTTGGTTTCTGCCCCTGTTCAGAAGCCCATGTGGCATCCCAGAAGAGCGGCTGTGTACAGAAATCAGAAGTCAAGGCAACAGATAAATTCAGGAACCACCATGGTGGCACTGGAAACACTGAGATTGGATGAATTCAACAAGAATGGGCAAGTGACTGCAGCTAGGAGACCCACAGATGAAGCTCAGGGGTCACTCAGAAAGGGATAGGACTCTGGGCTGAGAGACAGCAAAGTCAGGAAGTTGCAGAGAGAGTGATAAGGACTTCAGAGCCCTCTCCCTAGCCCAATGGTGCTGGCACATGAACCCACCAGGGCCAGGTGAATAAGCACTGTAGACACCAGACAGCAGGATCCCACATGCACACAGGGCCAACAGCAGTGATGGTGAGAGGTCCCCCAAAGCCTCACATGGTCATAGGGTTTTTTTCAGAAGTTGGTAAATTGTGAGTGACTGATTTGTGATGAATGCTGAGATTTAGGGTACCAGGATTAAAAATGGGTGATTTCTGGGTCAGCCCACTGACTGGATTGGTACCGTCCTAATCCTGGTTGTTGTACCATTAAAATTGACTCCATTTTGTTGCCCTTCTAACCTCGCCGAGTTCCTGTTCTGTATGCGCCGACCTCTCTCAATTCCTCCAATTTCCCAATTCCTCCAATTCCTCACCCCTGTGACTCAAGTCTTATGATATTTGTTCCCTAAACCTTATCTTGTCCTGCAGAACTCTGCGTGATTTCAGCACCCCCGCCCAATGCGCCCACTCCATGTACTCATGACTGCCTATTCAGCACCCCACCCAATAAGGACCACCTAATGAACTAATGACCCTGCCACTTCTGCCTCTCCACCCTTCCCCTGTTTTTGCGGTTTTCAAGCTTAAATACTGACCCCTTGTCAATGCCCGGCGTGCCTCTTTACACCTTGCATAGAGACCGCCGCTGGGTACCAGCTAAAATAAAGCGCTTCTTTTAACTTTTGGACTTGTCTCATTGTTATCTGATTTTTGAGTTACAACACTGGTAGACTGGATACGATGTAAGGGACAGAAAGAGGCTTGTCTCCCATTCCCTTGCTTACTTTTGCTGTCTTCTGTCACCACAAACTGTGTCTCCTCTGGAATGTCCCTCTGCCAAGACACCCTGCCTTGGACCCAGCCAATTGTGGACTGAAACCTCTATAAACTGTGAGCTAAATAAACCTTTTCCCCTTTAACTCTGGGTGTCAGGTATTTTGTCTCAGAACAAGAAAAAAGTAACTAAGTGTCTCAGTTACTTTTCACTTGTTGGGATAAAATACCCAACACTCAAAATTAAGGAAGGAAAGGTTTATTTAGCTCACAGTTAGTGGAGGTTTCAGTCCATACTCCCCCGGCTCCAAGGCAGAGCAGCACATGGCAGAGGGCAGAGGTTCATGGCAGCAGAAACAGCAAAACAGCAAAAGCAAAAGGGAGGAGCAGTGGCAACAATGGCTCCAGAGAGCAAGTCTGTCTCCCTTATGTTACAGTCACACTATCTGCCTCATGCTGGGTGTGGCACTCACACCCATAATCCCAGCACTGGATCATGAATTAATCACAAAGTCTAGAAGTCCACCACACGAACCAGCATGATAGCTCATCTGTCTAAAGTGCCTGCTTAGGCAAATTTAGGCAAAGTGAAGGGGCCGGGGCTCATGCTGCACCAGCCCCGTCGCCAAGGCAGGCTGAACCAGCCACACACATGCACACACACACACACACACACACACACACACGAAGTCCACCCTATGACTGCATGAGGCTCTGGGGACACCTAGACACATACCATAAGACAGCGAGTCTTTTAGATTTCAATGATATGAACAGCCCACTGTTGTATGTGGGCCATAGGTTTGACACCATTGGCCTAGAGTTCCTGATCCATTTATTTATTTATTTATTTATTTTTATTTTAAGTATTTAGTACAGGGTCAACAGGGTCTCACTATGTATATTGGACTTGTAGTACTTTTCCTCTCAAGTGCTAGGATTATAGGTGAGCACCACCACAACCCAGTCTCAATTGCCGGTGCACCTGGGGGGCGGGGATGCACAGCACACCTGGATCAAACCCTGGCCTTGCGCTCTGACTTAAGCAGACACTTTAGTCTGCTGAGCTATCTGGAAGGCCCTCTGATCCCTTTAGAGGGAGGTGGTAACAGCGGTTGTCACAGATACTCAAGAGGCTGAGGTAAGAGGATCACTGAGCCCAGTAGTTCAAGGCCAGTCTTAACAGCATAAATCCAAACTTAAAATATAAAAAGGAGGGGCCAGGGAGATGGCTCAGTGGAATAAGCGCTTCCCTGGCAAGCACAAGGGCCTGAGTTCAATCCCCAGTTCCACCAAAATAAATAAATAAAAAGGAAAGGGTTGGGAATGTAGCTCTGTGGTAGAGCAAAGACCTAGTATGAGCAAAATGCCCTCACAAAAAGAGTTCCTAATTCCGTTGTTCACTGCAAAATACCTCATAATTCAAGAACATTGTGGCTGAGTTGAATGCTGCTTACAGCCCACCAAGAAAAGCTTAAAAACAAGACTTAAAAGCACCAAGTTTTTTCTAAGTAACTTCTGTACATTTTATTTGTTTGCTCATTTATTCTGAATTTTTGAGACAGGATCTCACTATGCAGTTCAGGCTGGTCTTGAGTTCACTTTGTAGCCCAGGCTGGTCTCAAACTCACAAGGATCCTCCTGCCTCAGCCTCCTGAGTGCTGGGATTACAGGAGTGCACCACCATACAAGACCTACATTTTAGGACAAAACTCAAATTTATTACACACATCTCAAAGTATACTTCCCCATATATTGAATCCAACAAAAAAATTAGCAACATTTGGGCAGGGTGGCACATGCCTGCAATTCCAACACTATGGAGGCTGAGGCAAGAGCATTCAAACTTTGAGCCCAGGCTGAGGAATACAACTCAGTGAACCCTTGTGTCAAAATAATAGAAAAGGGGCTGGGAGGGGGGAGGGGGGAGATAAGCTCAGCATGAAGGTCTTGGGTTTAACCCCTAATACTGTACTAAAGAAAGGAAGGAAAGAAGGAAGGAAGGAAGGAAGGAAGGAAGGAAGGAAGGAAGGAAGGAAAGAAAGAAAGAAAGAAAGAAAGAAAGAAAGAAAGAAA
>NW_004524703.1:232014-234256 GCF_000260255.1 Octodon degus
AAAGAAAGAAAGAAAGAAAGAAAGAAAGAAAGAGAAAGAGAAAGAAAGAAAGAAAGAAAGAAAGAAAGAAAGAAAGAAAGAAAGAAAGAAAGAAAAGAAAGAAGGGAGGAAGGAAAAGGAAAGGGCAGATCAGATCAGGGCAGAACAGGGCAGGGCAGGGCCTCAGCCAGGGACTGCTGAATGGCTTTGTTCACATATTCACTTCTTTCCTTTGGGATGCAATGTCATGCTTCCTGTCCTCTTTGAAATAGGCTGTGGCCTTTGACTTGCTCCACCATGAAATGCAATATAGCAATTCCTTGGTTCCTAAGGGATCTTTTCTCCACTGAAGTACCACCTGCCTGAGATGTCCTAGGAGATGTGTGCAAACAAGCCTGCCCAGCCTGCATCTCAGAGGCGCATGGTAAGCCACATGTCCCTACTCAGAGGAAGACTAATGAAATGTGTTAGTCACCATTGCACCAGCACAGCACCAGTCCTGTAGCTCACCCAACCTTTCCTGACTGAATAGTCCCTCACATGGTACTGTTTGGCAGCAGAAGGCAAAGTGGCAGCTTCTGAGGTCTCTTCCAACTAGAAGACAGGAACTCTTGTCACAGGCCCCACTGCCTAGGTGCCCACTGAGCTCATGTGGTTTCCATGGAACTGTCCCCTTCTAGCAACTTCTAGGCACTTCTGACTAGTGCCCAGCCAGACATAAGTCATATAAATCAGGTGCAGGTTCTCTTGCCCAATTCAAATGCAAACCTTGAATTAACAGAGTGTTGTTCCCAGGAGGCAGCTTAGCCTCCTGGGCCCCTTTGTGGCTTCAGTCACCCTTCATCTCCCTTAGACAAACTTCCAACAACCCTATGCTTTGGGATATCTGTTTTCACTCTGCCACAACCATCCTCTGAAGAGAAATTGATGAAAACCACATTAATTTTACAATACAGTTTCTTCAACAGCAGCAGCCCTCCAAATCACAGCTATCTCCAGGAATATCTAGGAAAAATGCATTTCTTTACAGACTCAAGTTACTGAGATGCGGGCTCTTTCACATCCAAGAAGTCTGACTCCTTCGGAAGCCTTCTCACATGTGTTACCTATTCCAGGCATGAAGATGACTTTATCTTTGTGAACTAGAAGATCTCTCTGGGTTGATTTTTGTTTGTTTTGCTTTGAAAACGAAGTCTTTCTGAAAGACTTCTTCCAGTCTTCATTTCTCCCCAAACAGAAACTGGCTTACAACTTTGAAATGACAATGTGTCAGCTTCTGCCACCTGTGTAGGTTCCAGGGAGCTCCGGGTCCAGTTTCTGTCAATAACAAACTATGCCCACCCAGGAATTCTTCCTGGCCCTCAGGAGCTTGTGGCAGGAAGGAACGTGAGATCTAAAGACCATCTGATCTCTGGTCTTCAGGTAGCAGTGTCTTCTTTCTATTCCCCGCCATTGTTTCCCTTTTGAGACTCTTGCATGGGAAGCTCTCTGCTGCTGCACTCAGGGGCCTAAATCAAGCAACAAAGTATCTGAGACACAGAGATACTTGTATACAAAATAACTAGGAAATTACAGTTCTCACACTTGAGCATAGGTCCTTCTCCGTGACTTAGAAGCAAAAATATTTGTTTTCTATGAGGATTAAAAGAAGAGTGAGATTTGGAGCCAAGGGCCTTGGGCACAGGGAAGTCTGAAGCAGTTTCTGTGGGTGGAGCCCAACGGACTAGAGGGAGCGGCAAGCACGGGTCTTCTCTACACAGTCCAGGCCAGGGTCCTCATGTTTTTAGGATGCTGTTCAGGTCGAGTCTTAGGAAACGCGATGTGGCCCTGGTCACGCCCAGATGGACCAAGCTCCCAACCAAAATTCAACTTCCAATAAATGTTTACCTCTGTTTCCACAGGAAGGAGATTTTGTACTAGCTGGTTCCTAGAACCAAAGCATTCTGACTCCAGACCATGGCCCACCCCGGGCCAGGCGCTGCTTCCAGAACAGCAGCTCCCCCTGCTCCGCGGCTTGCGGGCTCCCCTGGCCTCCGCTGCAGGAAGCGGTCCAAGCGCGGGGCTGCAGGAAGCCGGCAGCTCTGGCGACGGTGACGTAAGCCCGCGGGCAGTCGGGCCCGGCTGGGGTCCGCTGACGCTCACCGCGTCAGTCCGGCAGACGGCCGGCGCTGAGCTAGTCGCCGGCCTCTCGGGCCTCTGCCCTTGGCGCCGCGCGGGCCGCTGCCCACCCGTCGGCAGCGTGCCGAGGCTGCAGCCCCGGCTC
>NW_004524703.1:234366-235930 GCF_000260255.1 Octodon degus
GCCCCGCCCCCTTTCTGCGCGTGCGCCGAGCCGAGTCCCGCTGGGCCGCAGCCCGTGGCCCAGCGCTCGCCCCGGGTCTGCGCCCCGCCCGCTGCTCGGTCCCGCCGCGGGCTCCCACCGGACGGGACAGATCAGCAGAGACGGCAGAATGTCGCAGACGGCCATGTCCGAGACCTACGGTAGGGCCGGCGGGCAGGCGCGGGCTGAAGTCGGGCCAGGCTGGGCCGCAGGGTCTCCAGGCGTCGGGTGGTCACTGGGATGTGGGGGTCGGGTCTTGGAAATTCAGGAGTGTGGGGGCCTCGAGGGTGTCGCGATCCCGGGGTATCAGGACCCGGGATCTCCGGGTGTCAGGGACCGTGATCAACCGTAGGTGCTCAGGGATGTGGGGGCCTGACCGAGATCTGAGGGCGTCAGGGGTGTCGGCTGGTCTTTTATATAGGGATGTCTGAGTCCCGGGCGTCAGTACTTGGTCGCCCGCCTGACCCTGCACAGCGCTGACGTGAACGGCTTTTTCAAGTGTCTTCCTGCTTTTGCCTGGCATTTCTGTCCTGGTGGTGTTTTCCTTTCTGGGCTTAGTTTGAATAGCTCAGGGTTAGGGAAGCCAGTTCTAGATGTGGAGATGGGATTTCAGTCACAGTGGTCTCTACGGGTGAGGGAGAGGGATGAGGCTGGGGCCACCACTGTTTCAGAGTGATCTTGGGTCGATCCTGTTTGCTTTTTCCTGATTTGAAATTCCTTTCATTGTACAGGAATCCCAACGAGTTAATGATAGATGAGCCCATCTCCTGCTCAGGAGACCTTTGTGTTCTCTCTCACACTGATTTTAGCCTTTTCTGGGCTGCATTATGGCTATTTATAAACACATCTCTGATGTATGACCATATGCAGCTTGAAAGAAAACCTGCTTTGTCTTTATTTCCCCTATAGTACCCAGACCTGGATGTACAGAACAAGTATTTGTTTGGATAAATGAAGGCTTTCCCAATTGCTCTTTTTGCCCCCCACTGTGTGATGGTACCAGGGTCGAGTGACCTTTGCCATTCCCTCCCTAGTCAATCTTTCAGATGTGTATCCTCAGACAAAGACTGGGATTTGGGATGTGATGCTCCCGGAAAGAGGCTGCAGTCCAGCATGTGGAGCTCAAGCCGTCTTGGCCGCCTGCTGCCTGGGCGTGTGCGCTCTGTGCTCCTACATGTCACAGCCAGTGCACTGGGTAGGCTCTGAGCTCTGCAGAAACCACAGATTCCTCCCTGGTCTTGTGGAGTTTATAGCCCGGTAAGGTATAGAGTGCTACTCCAGGTGTCATTCTAGCAGATGAAAATTGAAAATCCAGACAAGAGTTCTACAGGAATGTGATCCATGCAAGTGTGTGAGAAGAAGCTCCTACCGTGCCCTGCCAGTGAAGGGTGAGGAGGCCACTGAGGGGCTTGGAGAGGCAGGAACAGGGAAAGTGTTGTGCAGTGTGTACAGTATGCCTGGCCCATTACCATGACTCCCGTGATACCATGACTCCTGGTGACACTAAGGCATGATGTCTGTCTCTAAAAGCCTAAGGACCTGCCCC
>NW_004524703.1:236030-290135 GCF_000260255.1 Octodon degus
CCCCCGGCTGCTGACTTCTCAGACCCCTGCAGTCAGAGTGCTAGGTGCCCCCTAAGTATCCACATGGCCTGGTTCTACAGAGAACCATGGGGAACATGTCACCAGCAGGACAGGCTCTTTGGCCTGCTCTTTAGCCTGGGCTTTTCTATTCATGGGCCAGGAGCGTGGGGATGGTGGGGAGGGTGTGCATAAAAGAACTTAGGAGCTCAGGAACAAGTAAGATAGCATTGCCTTGGCATCTGTACCTTGCCCCATACACAATCAGTTGAACTTCTAAGCATCACAGACCAGCTGTTGGAACCTAGGTCATAAGGATGTGGCTCTTAGCATTTTCTCACGGTATCTTCCAAATACATTTTTACTTTTATGATCAGAGCTTAATTCTTTCTTCAAGAAGAGAAAATTCTAAAAATAAATTAATACTTAAGAGTTGGTATAGCTGTTGAAGTTGCCAACCTAAAGTAAAAAAGTCACCCACCAACAAGACCTCAGCTGTTACCTTCACTGTCATTGGCTATATTTGCACAGCATTGTTCCCCTAAACAATACAGACACCTCTCTCTAGACATTCTCCTCCTGGCTATGGAGGACTGTTTACCTAACCTTGACGTTCCTTTGTACCCTGGATTCACATGATGAGATGTGATGGAGAATCCCAGCCAGTGCCTTTGAGGTGCTGCTGGTGGGCTGTGTCCACTGTGCCACCATGCACAGGCTGGCAGTGCTCCACCTACTTGTGCTCTGAAGCCACTAGGCACCTAGAAACAGTACTTAATCATATAATACAGATGACTTTGTAATATAATACAAAATTAGAACGTTAAACAGATACTGTTGTCTTCATATTGAAATCCTGGGGCAGAATGTCACTTGTCTGAGTGAGGTTCTCCAGATGCCATGAGAGTTCAGTGTTCTAACAACCAGTTAGGACAGCCTTGCCTGTGCCTCCTGAGGAGTTGCACCTCAGCAGCCTGAGGCCTGGGGGATCACCAGCTATCCTCAGGTAGCTCCTGGCACCAGCCATGACAGGCAGGAAGGCACTAAATTATTCTTTTAAAAATCAAAGGGTGGGGCTGTCTTGTTGCTGTTTGTTTCTCAGTAGAATTATAAAAAAAAAAAAAAAAAAAAAAAAGGCTAGACTGGGTGTGGTGATGCACGTCTCGGGAGGCTGATGCTGGAGGTTCTTTGTGAGTTCAAGACCAGCCTGGGCTACAAAGTAAGGTCAAGGCCAGCCTGAACTGCAGAGACTTTGTCTCAAAAAAAAAACAAAAAAAACAGAGCTGAGAAGGTTTGGCAGTGAGGGAAAAACATCAGTGACAAATCTTGACAGCAGAATTTATGCAATTGGGAATGATTTGGGAAACAGGAAAGCACCACTCCAATTGCTGATCTTGTGCTCATTTATTATGGTTTTCCCTCAGAATTTTCTTTTATGCTTTGTTTTGGAAAAAAAAAACAAATATTTTGGTATTTGCCATATAATTTTGAAAGTTATCAGAGTATTTTCTTTTAAATATGTGCTATCAGGGATGTAGTACAGTGGCACAGTGGTAAGTGTGAGGTTGTGAGTTTGATTCCTGGGACACACACACATACACACAAAACACCTCAATGGTTAAATATATACCATCCTTATAGCATGTGAAAGGTTGAATTGTGTCCTCTAAAAATTATATTCAAGTCCTAACCCCGTCTGTATCTGTGAATGTGACAGTATTTTGGAAACAGGATCTTTGCAGATGTAATTATCTTGGATGAGGTCATACTAGATTAGAGCAGGCCCTAAATCAATGACTGGTGTTCTTATGAGATAAAGAAAGCTCTAGTGCAGACACACGCAGGGATAATGGGTTGTGATGACGGAGGCTGAGATTAGACAACACAGCCACCATCTGAGAAGCCTGAGAATGACTTGCAGCCATCAGCAATAGAAAGAGATAGACACCAAGTGCCCTTCGCAGGAGGCTTCAGACAGAGCCTGACCCTGCCCAGCCTCGATTTCAGACTTCTATGCTATAGAACTATAAGACAGCACACTTCTGCTTCCGGCCACCCTATTTATGTTTCTTTGTGATGGCTCCTGAAGGAATTAATCCAGAGGGGTTGGCAATAGAAATGTTACTCTTGAAGAAATGTAGGCTTGAAAATGAGATGCATATCCCAGGTAGGAAAAGTAGGTGAAGTCACCTGCTGCCAATGAAGTATAAAATAACTTGCCAGAAAAATCACTAAAGTACCATCACCTGGATTTCACAAATGATGAGACATGTTAACAGTGTCAACAAAGGAAGGGTACAACATCAGAAAAAAAATATTTTTTAGATTGAATGAGTCTTTGCTTGTACATGTTTGTGTTTTTCTTTTTCTCATTCACTGAAAACTGGTGACCGCTTTGTGAACCAAGGTCTGGGAACTGTGCACTAGTGCTTCACACTGCTGCCCTAGGTCCTCTACCCTGCCACCTGGGTCCTGGGGGTGGGGGTGGAGATTGCACCTGAGGAGCTAGACTCGTACTGTATCATAGCTTCCTGCTAGAGAACTTTGAAGATACGCTTCTTTGGAAAAACTAAAGTTTATGACCACTGTGAGAGCCATTTGAACCATAAAGCATTCCAGTCCACACCTGTAATGCTACCTCTGACATGGGGATGCCTCCTGAACTTATATTTCCAGTTCTGCCTTTCTTTCAAACTAAGAATCTTATTTTTAACTGCCTTCCTAACCACTCTACCTTGGTGCCCTAAGCCATCTGAACATAGTGCACCCCCAACCCTGTAGTCTCTCCTATTCCCCAGTCTTCTCTTTTTCCAGTGTCTGCATTTGTAATAGAGAGAAAGGTAGAACCCATTGACCCTCTCTTGCTTACCTCTTGAGAGCTTGTTTGGAGGTTCTAGCAGGGGGTGCAGCTACTCTTGTGTCTTCAACCAAGGAATGGACCCCTCTTTTGGGAGTGATCATCCTCTTCTTCGACTGAGCACACAGTTTAGGGAGGAACGCACATGGAGCATTGAGGGACTAAGGGGATACTCACCTCACCAGCTAGATCAGCCGAATCAACCCAGGCAATCAATGGTGTGACACATATCACAGCCTGATCACTCTCCCTCCTCCCTCACCTCTTGTGTCCAGCTGATCACTACACCTTTTAAGGTGCCTTCTTAATATAGTTGAAGTTACTATTTACTCTAGAAAAAGCAAAGGAAAGCTAAGTTGGTGCCAGTTTCCCGGATCATAAATCAAGAGAACAGGTTGCCAAGCAGCTCTTCAGGTATGGTGCTTTGTCCTCGCAGGCCACCCCTCAGGCCACTTCTGCAGGCCTGCTTCCTAGGGTGAGTGAGCTCCCTGGGCCGAGAAAGGGGCAGTTAGGTCCCGGTTAGACTAGAAGGGGACTTGGTAAAATTTATTTTGAGTTCAGAGTTCTAGTAACTTAGAGTGTTGCATGAAAATCACTTACGTAAATGTTTCCAAAGATACTTGAGTTTCTAGAAAAACAATTTCATGTTAGTTCATGTGAATTTACTTCTAGTTAAAATGATAGTAACTCTTCTATTATATACTGTTTTGCCTTTTAGTTTTAATAATTTCATACTTTAAACTACTTTGTATGAAATTATCCAGAGCCCTTTCACAAGGCAAGATTCAAGAACAGGGCTATGACTTGATGGTAGAGTGCTTCCATGAGGCCTTAGGTTTGATCCCCAACCCTGAAAAAAAAAATTACAGAATCACTTTTACCATGTATAATTTCATGCAAGTGTATTGGTGATCCTTGTTCTGAATATTTCTTTAGGGTAAGAAGAAAGTTGATGTTGTTTCTTGAATTTCTCCTTCTTAAACTCTCTTGCAGAGACTGGTCAGATTGCTATAATAGATTTTTTCCCTATGCGGTAACTCGACTAAAATATTTGCCACTGAAATTGTTTGCAAGCAGCATTTGACTGATGGAGTACTGTGTTCCTTGTCTGTCTTTGTCCTTTTTCTGTTGCTGTAACAGAATACCTGAGACTGAGTAATTTTTAAAAATGAGAGTTTTTTTAGCTCAGGGTTCTTGGAGGCTGGAAGTCCCCAAGCATTGTGTAATAAGGGACATATAGGAATGTGGGAAAGAGACAGAGTTAAAGGGCAACCTGGATTTATTACTGCCTGAAGCCCAGTCCTGCAGCTTAGTCCTGCAGACCCAGAACTCTCTCACTGAGAATTATCCAGACCCACAGAAGTAGCATCAAGCCAGTCCTGAAGCACCAAGATGTCACCTCCTGAAGGTCCTGCCACCTCTTTTTAGCATTATGTTGGGACCAAAATCCAGCATAGGTTTTGGAGAACACAAACCATGTCAAAATGTGGCACTCAACTTCAAATGTCATTGCTGTCCTTGCCAGTCTGATTTCAGCAGTGAATCGCATTGTATACTTTTGAAGAGTATTTAACATTTGTGTCATTTCTGTGAATATGGAATGAATTCTAAAATGACATACAAGCTGGGTATGGTGGCACATACCTGTAATCCCAGCACTTGGGAGGCTGAAACGGGAGGATTACTATGAGTTCAAGACCACCCTGGGTTATATAAGCAAGTGTGAGGCCAGCTGTGCTGCATAGAGAGACTGCCTCAAAATAAATTAATTAATTAGTGACATACAAGATAGTACTATTTAAACAGTAGATATAATGAGATAAATCTGAAGGCATCATGCTAGAGAATAGGACACAAGTAAAATAAACATTGTATATCTGCACATTTTCTTCCTTTGAAACTCACTTCAGGCACTCCATCCAAGGTAAGTTTATGTTGACAAGGGCTCTTTGGTCACCAAGAATAAGTGCAGGATGCTGGGTGTAGTACCTGGAGAGCTTCGAGCTATGCTACACCTGGGCACAGTCCCACACCACCCAGAATGACAAGTTCCCGTGTGACAATAATGCCTTATAGTCTTAGTCTGTTGATCCTTTCTATTTCTCTTGCATGCTCTGCTTTTGGCATTTAAGAAGTCTTAAGGAGGAAAGAACAATATTTAGATGGGCTAAAGAAAGGATACATCCTAAAGTGCTAATAAATTATAAATGAAAGGACGTATTTTAGAGGGGTGTTTATCATTTTCTTCTCAAATATAAATTTTTAACTGTGCAGACAAGCAATTGGGGACTTGAGAACAGAGCATCTCTCTCATTTGTCATAATTGGAAATATTATATGTAAAGTGTGTGTAGCATTCCCACCGTGTCTGCGTGCTCGCCTGACCCATCTTATGGGGCTGCTCCCAGAGTCATGGTGCTGTGTTCCCTGTCCTTGGGCCCCTTGGTTAGGTGCTGCAGGTCAGTCTGCTCTTGCCTGTGATCAAAGTAAATCTTTCCTTCAAGATGAGCTGCAAACTCCTTGGAAGCCAGGGTTGGTTGGGGTGACCTTTTGTCCTGGCTCTTTGAAGAGTTCTGAGCACAGCTAGCCTCAGCGAATGCTGAAAGAGGCTGGATTTGATTGCATCTGAGAGTTGATATATTTGCCTCTCCATTACAGAATGTGAAACAAAGAGCCATAATAACTAGGGCACCCTTTTTTTTTTCTTTTTTTTTTTTTTTTTTCAGTAACAGGTATTGAACACAGAGTCTTTGCTCTGAGGGTCCCCAGGCCCTTATTACTATTTTTCACTTTGAGATGGGATCTCTCAGAGTCGCTGAGTTGCCCAAATTGGGCTCAAATTTGCAAGCGTACCTCAATCTCCCAGAGCGCTAGGACTACAGGCACACAGCATCACACCCGGCATAGTTTTTCTGTGTGGTAGGAGTCTTTTCATTATGTAGAGTATAAACCCAATTATAATTAAACCTCTTCTTTAGATTGCCCTGTCTGGACTGAAGAAATCACAGACATCCACTCAGAGCTTGAAAATAAATAAAGTAAATGTCCCTAATGAGAATTCAAACCTAAAGCCAGCACACAAACTTCAAAGGCACGTTGCAGAGGCCTCTTTTGAAGCTGTTGTGCCTGAACCAAATACTGAACGTGACTTTGTGCCTGAGGAGAGTGTGATGATCAGGTGAACACTGATCACCCACGGAAGTGACGGAGTCCACGGCAGGCTGTGCATGATGCTTTTACCCACTACTGGGATGGCCACACCCAAGCCTCAGAGGCAGCTGTGGCCTGACCACTAGACATTCTGTCTCCCAGCTTTGTTGTTACTGTTAGTCAGCTTCCCTTTGCTGTGGCTGTGGTGAGATACCTGAGGAAATCAACCTGAAGGAGGACCAGTTATTTTAGCTTGGGCTCTCAGAGGTTACCATCCATGGTCCTTTATTTCCGTTATTTCCAGACCTGAGGTGAAATTGAGCATCATGGTAGAGACGTATGGCAGAGAGAAGCTGCTCACCTCATGGCCGTGGGAGGTGTGGGTGGTGGGGGACAAGACATGGCCCCAAGGTCATCCCCAAGGGCCTGCTCTCTTCAACTAAACCTCGTCTTCTAAGTTCCCATCATAGTATCTCAAATTGTGGACTCCTTAGTGGACTGATGCAGTCAGAGCCCTCGTGGTCTAGTCTCTTTCTAACACCCCTGCCCTTGAGCATTACTGCACTGGGACCAGGAGTTTGATGTAGGAGACTTTGGGATTCATTTCAAATCCATCTCCTAGTGGTTATTAAACTTCTGTTGAGTGAACTCTCCTCACTCTAAATCCAACCTCCTTCTCTAATTATACTTTGACTTGATATGACACAAAATAAAACCTGAAAGATATTATGTTTAAAGCTGGGGAGATAACTCAGTAACACAGCACCTGCCTAGCAAGCACAAGGTCCTAAATTTGATTCCTGGTACCAAAAAACTAATACTATGCTTAACAGATTTTTCTGTTTTATAGGTAATGGACTATATTACTTTGGTTGTTTTGTTTCTTTGGGCTGGCCTTAATTTATGTATCCCAGGTGTCCTTCAACTTTTAGTGATCCTCCTCCCTCAGCCTCCAAAGTGCTAGGATTACAGGCATGCACCACCACACCCAGCTTTACTCTCTATTGTTTTGTCAAATGGAATGTTTTCACCTTGCAAGTGACCGAAGCCTAACCCCAAATACCTGAAGTAATAAGAAAATGTATTACTTAAAGTAACTGGAGAGGTGATTCTAGGGCTGGTTGATTCAGAAACCCAGCAAAGACCTAAGTTCTTTCCACATCTCTCCTCATGGTTGTAAAATGTCTGCCATGTGTCATGTGAGTGTGCATCCTCATTATGACCTAGGAACTGGAGGCTTCTTCTGCTTTCTTGAGATTAAAACCCTTCCAGTAGGGCCGGCAAGATAGCTCAGCAGAAGAAGTGCCTGCTTTGGCAAGCTCAGGGAGGACCAGGGTTTGACCCTGGTCCACATGCCTTGCCGGTCCCACCCCCGGGGTGCCGCTACCAAATACATAAAAATAAAATAAAACCCTTCCTGTACCTCGCTGGGCCATGAGGGTAGGTCCACTGCCTTTCACTGCTTGACTTGAGCCTGAATTTCTAGTCCATTCTCTGGTGAGGTCAAGAAACTACCTGTGCCCAAGCTTTGGGTCCTGTTTCCTCAGGTTATGCTGGGTCTGTGAGGAGTCCATGTGAGGGAGAGAACCCATAGCTGCTGTGCAGTCACCTGGTTGTGTCCTGGGCCATGACCACCTCAGATGGCCCAGTGGGCTTCCTCCCAGGGTCCATCACATCTGCTGTTCCCAGAGGAGCAGGTGAACTACTTCCCAAGCATGGCAGGATCTTGTCTTCTCAGAAAGACCAAAATTTCCAGTGTTATTTTGCAGGCAACATATATTTGTGTTTAATTTTAGTTCTTTCTGGCTTTGTGGACTATCTAAAAATCTTGACATTTTGAAGACTAGCATCCCTCTTCAGAGTCACTTGGACTCTGATAATACTTGGAAAAAGAGAAGGTAGTTGTTAGATGACTGCAACTGTTTCCCAACTTTTCATCTTTGGCACCCCAAGCAACTTCACCATAAAGATGTTCATAACTGAGAGCACTGTACCTATCACCTATCTGTGGGGGATGAGGTACACATTCCAGATTATCTTTTAAAATCCATAGCGGGTACATAGTACAGACACTTGTAAAACTTTACAGGTAAAATGGTTATTACAGTGTAGTATATCATTATACAAACAAGTTCCTTTAAATACTCACCGTCATGAAAGCCATGTGAGTTAACAAGGATGCACCTATTTCCTCTGGCATGCGCTCTGTGCAGTAAAGCTGGCTTCCCTGGCCACACTTTCCCATAGGCAGCACTATCTCTGGCTTCCATGTGGCACTGGCATTCTGGTCCACATCTTGGACATGATCTGGCTAAAGATCCCCTGGCATCGCCTTACAGTCCTGTACCCACCCTGTACCACAAAATCTCCCATGCTGAAGATGTGTGGAGTGCCCAAGCAGAGGTGTAAGCCAGACAGAGGTGGGTTATCTGTACTGAGTCCATGCCTGGTCCCCATGACTGCTGTGCCATGAACCCCGGGTGCCACCTGCAGATGGAGCTGACTCACCTTCCCCACCCTTGTACACTTGACCCAGATTCCCACTCTGGAGACCGTTGCTCCACTGCATGCTCTGGCTGACCAGGTTTTCTGTGTATGTTCTAAACCACCCAGCAGAATTCATGTTGGCACCTAGTTGTCATTATAGCAGCATTACAAGGTGGACCTGAACAAGCAACAAGGCTATGAGGCTATGTATGTTGGTGCCAACGTCACAGGGCCAGCTCCTAAAGAAAGGATGACGTGGCAGGGCTATTCATGCTGTCTCACTGCTCACCTGCTTGTCTGCCGCGCAGGTTGCAGGAGGAAGCCTACACCAGATGCAGCTTCCAGTGAACAGCTAAATTTGTTCGTTCTCTCCCTCCCTCCCTCCCCCACCCTTTCTCCTTCCCTTTCTCTCCCTCCCTCCCTCCTCACCCCTTCCTCCCCCTCTCCCCTCTTTTCTCCCTCTCTCTCTCCCTCCCCTTGCCCCTCCCTCTCCCTCTCTCCTTCCCTCTCCCTTTCATTCCCTCTCCCTCTCCTCCCTCCCTCCCTCTTTCCCTCCACTTGCTATTTTGTGTTATTGGCCCTAGTTGGAGTATTCTACAGAACATCTTGATAAACTATTTACCGTATTTCTAAATAGAGTAGTTGGCAGACTCTATCCGTTTCTAAATCTAAATCAAACCCAGTCCAAAATGCAGCCAAAACGTGTTTCAGGGTTGAGGGCAGCTGTTCTCATTAGGCCTCTTTATCTATCTTATCTATCTCCTGTGCTGGCAGCTGACTTCCTTTCTGGGCAGTTTTCCATTTAGAAGAATACTAGTATTAGTAGATTTTATTACAAGTAGAAAGCAAATGAGAAAGGACAGTTTTGATACCCGAAAGCTGGCCAGGCTCACGGCTAAGGTGCTTTCTTCCGCAGCAGCCAGCCCCAGCACAGGTGATCCTGCGCTGCACTGGGAACCTGAGCTGCAGAATCCCAGTCGAGCCCCACTCAGCAGAGCTGGGTTCAGGCACAGGCACAGGCACAGCAGCTGCCCTGGCTGCCCCCGCAGAGCACTGCCCGCGCTTCCTTCTGTGTCCTGCTCCCTGTGCTCTATCGGCCACCTGCTCTGTGTTCAGACTTCCTGCTTCTCCTAATCCAGCCTCTCTGTCCCCTGAAGAATGTGTCCTCTTTTGTCCTGTGTCCTCCACCCCCTTTGTGTTGCTGTTCTGTGACTTTGGGGCTGGTTCTCCTTCAGCAAGGTCCTTTGCTGTGTGTCTTGCTCTGTCTCCAGCCCCGAGGATCTGATGCTTCATGGTTCTCCTCATCACCTTTTCTTCCACTGCCTCCCTCTATCCATTCTTATTGCTCTCATCCAGGAGCATGGGTCCACACCCCCTCCCCACACCCCCACTCCCTCAACCCCTACCCCCCCCCCACCATGGCTCTCAATAGGCAGCACCAGGCCCTTTCTCTTCCTGCTTTGTACGTCAGCAGCTTGGAACCTCACAGGTTCCCTATCACCCTCGAGGTGGACAGGAAGGTGCCTGGGAAGGAGGCTGCTCTCACTGCAAGCATTTGTCCACCCCACTTGTCTCAAAAGAAGGGAGTCTCCTGCCTTGTGCTCAGGCACAAGTGCTTACCTTGCAGGCCCTTACATCCTCTCCTGGCCTTCCTGATCCTGTGGAGTGACTTCTACTCTGCAACGTCCTCCACACCCTCATCTCTTCTTCCCATTACAGTGACATTCTTTGTAAGAGTTTTCCAAGAAACTCTTGGTTTTTTCATCTGCAGTGTCTGACTCCCTGCTTCAGTCCACTCTAACTAGGACACCATCCTTCCCTCGTGGCCTTGACTATTTTGTTTCCCTTTTTGTGGTTGGCCCCTAAATAACTTCTGCCCAAAATCCCTGCTGTGCCAGCTCACAGGTATTTTCAGCTTAATCTGTGAATCTGTAACTCATCATTTTATCTCAACATTGATTCCTCCTCAAAAACCTTATTTTATCTCAGTCTTGGTATCACAAACTCTAGGATGGTGGTGGTGAGCTTATGCATGTCTGCTGCAGCAGATTGTGTCATTAAAAGCTCTTAGAGGTTTGCCACCACTGCCCTAGGCCCTAGAAACAAGGAATCCTTTCCCACGAGACTCCATTCCACCCACACCGTACTGCACTAACACTTTCTCCCAGGAGACTCAGAGTGACTTCCTTCTAACCTCTGGGAATCTTAAAAGCAAGAGTGCTCCTTGAGGGAGAAACTGGGAACACAGAACTATGTCATCACTGTCCCCTGAGGATGCAGCGCAGCCTCATCACTGAAGGGGATATCATTTTCTTGAAAACTCAGGAGCATCCCTGGCATCAGTTGTAGAACAAACTGTCCACAGTGCTCTGGCCACACCAGCCCTCTGCTGCCACGATGCTTTAGTGTGGCTCTGCTGCCTTGGGGTCTGGGGAGCAATCACAGATGTCAGTCACAGGAGCATCATGCAGGGTTCCACCTGCAGTTACCCTCTGGCCTGGCACTATGCTGCAGCCTAGAGTGCACTATCCTGGTTGGTGTGTGCCAACCATATGCCGTGGTTAGGTGGATAGGAGGCCTCAGCTTCCTTCATGCCGAGCAGTCTTCCTCAGCATGAGCCTCACCTTGGCCTCTGCCGCTGAAGGGAGTCTGAGGATTCCAGTTGGGGGCTCCTCTGAGCACAGCTGCCACCAGCATTCATACACAGGTCTGTGTGAACCTGGGCCTTTCAAATCTGTGGGATGAATGCCTGGGAGCTGCTGAATAGTAGGGCAGAAAACTGTCCAGTTTTACCCAAAGCTGCCAATCCCAGAGCCACATTTCACCTTGGGGCAAAGTTGTTAGATATTGGGGACTGCCTGTGTGACCTGCTTCTGTCAGATACTGCTTGACACATCTTATAGCTGTTTGGTGTGTTCATATTTAAGGCTCTGTATCTTGTCATTGTGAGTCTTACAGCACAATTCTGTAAGTCTAACTGCCTGTACACCCATTTGGAGGTCCTTCAGGATCACAGAAGCTGAAGCCCCAGGGTGGATACAGTTCTAAGAAGCAGGTGACTGGGCCAGCCAAGTACCAGCAGCTCTCTTGGCTTCACTGGGGGAAAAGCAGCCAGAGCAGGGAGCCCTGGAGGAGAGTGGAGCTGATGCTATCAAACATGCACACGAGGGAACCAGGAATGCAGAGTGGAGCCTTTGTGGCCACAGAACACAGGGCAGCGGGGGCCAGACTCGTGGGTCAGGGCTGGTGCCAGAGTGGGCAAAAGAGAGGGAGCTGCAGTGTGCTGCCCCCAGCTAAGCAGGATTAGCGTTCTTAGCTAAAGAAAACCCTGAAGGCAGTGAAGGGTTCCTGATTCTACTTCATAATGAACTAATTCCAACTTGGGATGCTATTATCCCCATTTTGTGGAAATGGTATTCCAAAGTAAATGTATGACTACTGGCAAAGAAGAAATGAAGAACTCCATGTGGAATCAGATAAATTACACGCTCAGCATGCCAACCTGAGCTTGGCCTGAGCTGACCTCCCATAAACTAGAGAGAAGAGAAGAGGGCAACCACCAGATCCATTAGGGCAGACAGACTCCTGCCTGCTTTTTTTGTTTATTTTTTTTTTTTTCCTTTTTTTTTTTTTTTTTTTTTTGTTTTGTTTTTGTATTTTAGGGAAGGGTCTACAGGGTGTTCAGGGTCTCACTACTAGATTGGACTCATAGTAATCTGCCTGTTTACAGCCTCCCAAGAGCTGGGATGATGTTGTGCCACCACACCCAGTCTCAATTGCCTCTCAGCGCACCCCGGGGATGGGGCCAGCACACATGCCTGGGGATTGAACCCCCAGCCCCTGCACCTGCTTGTAGGTGCTTTAATCTGCTGAGCCATCTGGCCCAGAATTTTTTTTTTTTAATTTGGTACAGGGTCTTTTTTTTTATTTTCTTTCTTTCTTTCTTTCTTTCTTTCTTTCTTTCTTTCTTTCTTTCTTTCTTTCTTTTTGGTACCAAAGATCTAACTCAGGACCTTGCACTTGCCAAGCAAGCACTTATCCCACTGAGCTATCTTCCCAGCCCCTTATTTTTTCTTTTGTTGTTGTTTTGGTGTTTTAAAATAGGATTTCACAACATAGTCCAGACTGGTCTTACACTTCTGGTGATCCTCCTGCCTCAGCCTTATGAGTGCTGGAATTATAGATATTTGCCACCATGCCCAGCTCACACCTAACTTGAAAAGAAAGAAGCAGGCATCTCACTAAGTATTGTACACACCTGTAATGCTATCACACTAGGAGCCTGAAGCAGGAGAATTGCAAGTTCAAGCCCTGCCTTAGCGATTTAGTGACTTAAGGGGACCCTGCCTCAAAATTTAAAAGGGGTGAGAATATGGCTCAGTGTGAAGGCCTTGAGTTCAATCCTCAGTATTTCAAAGACAAAAAAAAGTGGGCCTTTTGAAGTTACTGTTTTGTGCATAAAACACTTGAAATTTCTAAGTTAATTTTGCTTACAACTGAGTATACTCATTTCTAATTATGGCTAGCAGGGACCAATTTTATTCATTACAAGCATAGTTTTCAACCTTCCAGCTTCAGAAACAGCTGCCAACAAGTACAGTTTGGGAAAACTATTGAATTAACATGTGAGTGAAATATCAAAACTACATGAATGTGAAAAGGTAAATCAACGTGTGTATTGTTTTCACAAAATATTGTTACCTCTTCTGTTACATCAACAGAAGGTTTCCGTGAAATTCCATGATCATAGTCTTTTGTGATTTTTGTGAAAAATAAAATGCATAGCACAAGTTTTAAAGTTTCTTTTCACAGTTTCTCTTTGTCTTTCAGATTTCTTGTTTAAATTCTTGGTTATTGGAAATGCAGGAACTGGCAAATCTTGCTTACTCCATCAGTTTATTGAAAAAAAATGTAAGTGATGCCCAGCAGCCATTCATTCATAGAAGTCTGGTACTCAAGCTCCAATTTGATTACAGTAAAGCTCTTTTTTTTTTTTTTTTCTGGGAAACTGTCATAGCTTAAAAGCACTTTAAATAAGCTTAAATTTTATGTTCTTACATTTTTAGTTACATGATTAAATTTTTATTGAGTTAGCACTTAAGTTTAATAAGGACTCAATATATAGTTGTTTTTCTGGTGCTACAAGATGATACAATGCTGGTAGGCCAGCAGAGGGAGGCCCAGGCAGGAGCCTTATTTCCTGATGGAGCAGACAAGCCCCAAGGTACATTTCAGATGACACATGCGCTATGACCTTGCTGTCATCCAGCCTGGTTTACTGGTGGGATCTCAAGTGTGGAGAGGACAACTGGTCCCAGAGGGGCTTTGGTCACAGGAATGTGGCTGCCATTGATGGGTACTACCAGGATAAATGAGGCTGAGTCTTTCCTCTAAGCTGTGTGAGACCCCACGGGCTGTGAGCTTAAAAGGCCCTTAAATAAACAATATTGTGGCCCTAGGAGAAACTGTGCAAAATGACCTCCCAAGACACAATTAACCTGGTTTCATGAGTTATACCTGAAGCAGAAATGTCAGAGCACCTCAGTAAAGGGGACAAGACAGTACAGTCTTGGCAGAGGCTGGTGACAATAAAATTCCTGTATTTATTCTGCTGCTTCTCAATGAAGAGTTATTGGGTCCCTTGAGCAGTGACCAAATTCAGTGTGAAGCGTAGAACCAGTCCTGCTTGGGCTAAGCCTCTTCACAGGTTACCAAATCTTCGCATTGTTCAAGGCCCAAAATTAATGCCCTCAGGCTCCCAGGCAGGCCCAGTAACTTTTCTTTCCATCCAGGATCCCTGGAGGCCCCAACTGTTCAGGAGTGACAAGAGGGAGGTCACTTTATTTCTGTGGCTGGATCTCACCCAAGATGTTCCAGGCCTTTAATTACTGCTGAAACTGAATTACTGCTGAAACTGTCACCCATGTTCTGCTTAGCAGCCTCCCTCTGTCCTACTTGTCACCCCAGTCTGCACACCTTCCCTCTGGAGCAGGGGCCCCCAATCCTATTGGAATTGGTGGAAGTGGGCCGCACAGCAGGAGGTGAGCACCAGCGAGCAAGTGAAGCTCCCCCATGGCTTGAGGTACCACTGAGCTCGACCTTCTGTCAGTCAGCAGGGGCACTGGATGCTCATAAGAGCACAAACCCTGCTGTGAGGTGCACTTTGCACACTCATTTAAGTCTTCCAAAACCATCTACCACTACCAGCCCCCATCTGTGGAAGAATTGCCTTCCATGAAACCATTCCCTGGTGCCAAGGAGACTGAGGACTGCTGCTGTAGAGTACCTGTCCTCCAGAACAGTTGGGACAGTCACCACCTCGTTATGGGCCCAGTGCCGGACACTGTGTCCTGCACAGTCGTGTGCTGCACTCAGCCATCACCCTGTGAGCTCTCAGTAGTGGTAACTGGTGTCTCTGACTCAAGGTGACTACTTCCTTCAAATGTGCCATGCTGAGGGACTTGAAGGAAATGCTTTATTGTATTTTACTTAAGATGTTGAGTGGTTTTTGCTGTCTGGTATATTGGAGAAAGGAATAGTTAAGATAAGCTGCATTTTCCATTGGCATTATCCTTAATTCTAATGTTATCTAAATCTGTAGACCTATTATGCTACTGTCCTAAAATTAAGAACCTTGTTCTTGTTTTTCTTTTTTAGTCAAAGATGATTCAAATCATACAATAGGAGTGGAATTTGGCTCAAAGATAATAAATGTTGGTGGTAAATATGTAAAGTTACAGATATGGGACACAGCAGGACAAGAACGATTCAGGTAGCTTTTCTTCTAACTTGATAAAACTATTTGAAGGAATTAATTGTATTTTTTCACAATATAGGGTCTCATCCCCCAAAACCTCCCCCAGCAGTGACTTCAGAAATTCCACTCTGGAATTTCTGATCCCAAAGATCACTGTAGAGTTACCAGCATGGACTCAGTGAGTCCTTGGAACTTTTTTATTTTATTTTTTTAATCTTTTATTTATTTGGTATAGAGTGTCCCTATGCAGCTTGGACTCATAGTGATCCTCCTGCCTCAGCCTCCCCAGCATTAGGATTACAGGCATGGGCCACCATATCCTGTTTCCGTGGCCAGCATGGCAGCATGGCATGTGGTACTGGAGATTGAACTGGGTCCTTTTGCTTGCCAGAAAGGCACTAAGACCAGCTGTCTCCCTAGCCCAAATCCTTGGAACTTAAAGGCCAACTCACTCAGGGGACATCGCACTGTGTGTCCATGGTGTGTGTTCAGACTGAAACAGAGGCAAAGTTATGGTGCAGACATGTTTTTCAGTATTTCCTGTCTAAAGAGGAATTTTTTAAACCTCATGTGGTGGTCATTGTGTTTGTTTCATACCAACTGAAGCATGTTCTGATGAACGGCATACATCCTGCTGCAGTGCAGTCACAGCTGTGCTTTGGGTGACTTCGGGACACTGCCGATGAGATGCCATGGTTAGCACCCTGCAACTACCAAAGCAAGATGGAGCTCAGCGTTCTAAAGAGATCCAGGCCAATGTGCCCTGCCAAGACATCAGGATGACGCCAAACCCAGGAAAGCTTCAAGAGGGGAAAACAGTCACAAGTTACACTGGAAATTAGAACTACATTGGACCATCAGTGGCAACACTGGAAACTAAAAACACTGAAAATTCAGGAGGTTAAAAATGAAAGATACCTTCAGACTCATAGTTGTACACATAGCCCAACTGTAAATAGGATATCATGTCTGCATCTTGTACAGCAAATAACCACTAGGAAGAGAGTATGCAATGTGTTAATTATTGAAACTGTCCTACCAATTTGATTTGAAACTGTCTCATTGCTATTTGTTTCTCAATAAAATTATAAAAAAAAAAACCCAACTGTAAATTAAGTGCAAACATAAAAGCAAAATGCCTTCAGATGTGCAGGAATAAGAGGAAACAAACTTCTCTCATGTCCTCTGCCTTAGCACAGAGCACCCACTTTGCCAGGATGAGGCACAGCCCAGAGGAGGGATGAGGCCTGCAGGCTCCAAGGTCAGAGTGACTGCAAGGAAGGACCAGGGTAGAATCCAGCGTGTGCCTCTAAGTGACCTCAGGTGACTCGGATGTTGCCAAAGCAGGACACAGTCAACTCGAAGACCCCTAACTCAGAGCTTCAGGACATTTTACAGAACTACAGCACTAATGCCAGAAGAGACTGTAATTACAGCTCACCAGTGTGGATATGTGTGTCTCTCTCCTGTGCCCAGAGGAGTGTGTACACACATGCTCAGCATTCAGCCTTTTCTGAGTTAATCATTTGATAAAAGTGCATCAGATTTTTTATTTTGTGTTTTACTTGAGAAACAGACCTATAACACAAGGTGTACAGTTTACAAGTCTGCCTTCTACGGAGTCAGATGAAGAAGGGTGCAGAGGGCGTCTGCACGCTGAAGACAAAGATTCAGTCCAAGGTCTCGGACTCACTGCAGTGCCCTATGCAGGTGCACATCAGGATGCTGATGAGTCTGCAGTGGAAGACTGAAAAGTCTGTGCTGGAGTGGTGCACACCTGTAACCCCAGCACTCACAAGGCTGAGGCAGGAGGATTTCCAGGAGTTTGAGGCCAGCGCGAGCTACATAATGAGTTCAAGGCCAGCCTGCCATAGGGTGGGTCTTCCATACCCTAGGGTGTGGAATTGCTGAGCCAATTTAGTTAAGCTTTTTTTAACTGAACTGCTCAAATTGACACACTCAACCATCACAAAAAGAGAAACCAAATCTGTGAAGGACAAGGTTTCTCTGTGGCCCAGATCTAGTGAGAGGTAGCTGTGTCGTTTCAAGACACTTATGAACTAATGTATTACTTTAAAACTACGTGTATGTGTGAGGCACCTGTAACCCCAGGCTGGAGCACAGGGATCCAAGTCCAAGGTCAGCCTGGCAATTTAGAAAAAAAAAGTGTGTAAGTATTGTACTGCTTAATATTCCTTTTGCGAAAGTTTTACTACATCCATAAAGTGTTTTCAAATGCTTACATTTGTAGACCTGAATAATTCATAAAAGAAATAACACATTGGGGCCAGCAAGATAGCTCAGTGGACTAAAGCACCTGCTTAGGCAAGCATGGAGACTGCAGTTGGATCCCTGGAGCCACATGCCATACCAGCTCCACCCATAGGGTGGGCTAAAATGGCCATGAGTCCCAGAGTCCAGGTTTAGTGTCGTATGCCTATAATCCCAGCACTGGGGAGGCTGAAAACAGGAGGATCACTATGAGTCTGAGCTAACAACCAAATACGATTTTTTAAAAAAGAAATCACGTGTCAAAACAAAGCACTATAAAATAAATTTTAAGAAGTGGGAAGCCTAGAATGATAGCACATTCCTGTAATACCAGCACTCCAGAGGCTGAGGCAGGAAGATTGCTATGAGTACAAGGCCCACCTGTACTATATAAGTGAGTTCAAGGGCAGCCTGAACTACCTAGCAAGATTCTGTCTCAAAAAACAAAACAACAAGCAAGGAATGGTGATGTCTTTCAGTAATCCCAGCACTAGAATGACTAAGGCAAGAGGATCAAGAGTTCAAGGTCAACTTTAGAGAGATCCTGTCCCCCTCTCACCCAGAGTATAATATAGCTCAATCTGAGAATCTGAGTGCCCTTTCTCAAAATGAGAGGCACCAGAGGAAATTCCATTTTGGTACTGGGGAAAATCTGAAAGGTTGGTAATGCTGGGAGGAAGCACTTCACCAAAAACAAGCAGTGAGGTATAAAGGGTGAACAGGAAGTCATATGAAGGAAGGTGGGAAGGAAGGCAGGCAGGCCCAGGAAGAGGTGGAGGAATATTGAAAGGTGTCCATGGTGTTCCCCACAGAGGAGTGAGGGCCCTGCTGAGTGTCCATGCTCATGTGGGGGTGTCTTACCACCTACACATACCTTAGCCTCCCACTCAAGCTGCCCTAATTTAGGGGACACCCTGCTTGTCCTGGCCTAATGCCTACTTCCCATTGCTTTTCTGACACAATTTCCAGCAGAATAATCCCTCACACATAAATGCAGCAATCAAGAGTGCTATCTCTTGATTCAGGGTCTGCCATATTGTACAGTTTACAGAGGAAGCATGGGGTTTCCATGAAAAGGTGGTTTTTAGTAGTAAGGGGTCCTGATTGGCTGAAATTGAAACCCATGTTATTCTTTCAGGTCTGTGACAAGAAGCTACTACAGAGGGGCAGCCGGGGCTCTCCTTGTCTATGACATCACCAGGTAATGCCAGATCCCCATGGCGGAGGCTACCCTGTACCCTCCATTCTGGAAGCCAGTCCTGGCAAGGTCCCATGTATGTGTCTGTGCCCATGGGTAGGTGCATCCAGAAAGCCCTTCAGCCCTTTCTTGTGTGTCTAGCATGACTTTGATCTGGTCCCAGCCACTATTCTACCATACAGAGAAATGTATTTGTGAGGCTTTGGGTAGATAGAGCAGTCTTGTTTCACTACATTTCCTAACATCATGCCCAGATATGCTCCTTAAGGTCCATGAAGCTTTATGCATGCTGAGACATTAAAAGTGAGTTTTGAGAAGCAGGGAACAAAGCTTCCAGGCTCAAACTGCTAGGTTCAAGCCCCAGCCCTGGCCACTACCCATGCAGTACCACAGGCATTGAGCCCTTGCTGTGGGGGCCTGAGTTTGTTGTCAGGTAGTAACAATGGTAGTAACAATGAAATGCTCATGTAGTTTCAGGAAGCTGAAATTAATTAATAGAAGACACATAGTAGTAATTGGCCATATAAGGCAGATTAATTGAAACTGAGATTAAGAATTCAGTCCCGTGATCACACCACTACATTTCAGGTGCTCCATACCACACATGGCTAGTAACTGAGGCATCAGGCAGTATATAGAGCAGATTATAGAGCATCCTGTCCTTGTAGGACAGACACCACCGACCTAGGGTTTACGGAGCCATCCTAGAAACATGCCGTCCCAGGGCACTGTTGAGGGCTCCTCTTGGGTAGGAGCCATTCACAAAGAGGACCTCATGTGGCCACTTCCCTCTTGGGCATCCGAGAGGAGATGGCAACTCCTAGTCCAGCCTCCCTGCTCTGGCCCGACTGGCAGTATGAGACCCATCCTGCCAAGGTGTGAGGCCATTCGGCCATCCGGGCACCTATTCATCAGTGTGGGAGGCAGAAACTTGGTTCTGGGGAAGACAGGTCAGATCAGGTCCTCCTTTGCCAGTGACTGTTTTGTGACCTTGGACTCTTGGTGTCTCTGGACTTTGGGCTCCTTCTGGCAAAGGAGGATGACAGCAGCCATTGTCACCAAGTCCTTAAGAAGAAGCATTGATATGATGGAATTCTTGTGGTACAAAGCACAACAATTCAGTAACTCGCTGAGTGGCCTAGCAGGATTCAGCACTGCCCTCAGAGTACAGTAGATGCCTGTGGGTGAGGGAGGCAGGACTCCCTTTCCTTCTGGACCCTGGCATGCTGTTGCATATACTCTGTGGGTCTGGCATCAAGGTGCCTGAGTTACCTCCAAGGTTCTATTGTCCTGACCTGAATTGTTGAAAAGGCTTGTGAATAGTGAGAGTGACTGGAAAGAGTTGCTAGTTTTATAAAATACATGTATTATTTTCACAATCTTATGTTACGCAGCCGAGAAACCTACAATGCGCTTACTAATTGGTTAACAGATGCCAGAATGCTGGCCAGCCAGAGCATTGTCATCATCCTCTGTGGGAACAAGAAGGACCTGGACGCCGACCGGGAAGTCACCTTCCTAGAAGCCTCCAGGTTCGCGCAGGAGAACGGCAAGTGACCTCCCTCCCACCTTTTTCAGGGGCAGATCTGGGTGCGATGGCATTTCTTGGAGTTTAAGATAGCTTGCATTTTGAGGTTAAACTGTACTTCAGAGATGTGGAATTTCCACTATAAATTCAGGCATATCCTAGCCTGCTTTCATTATATTACATTCTGCCTACAAGTTACTGTACAGATAAAAGCAAATGTATGAACATTCTGTCTTGGCATTTTGGTCCAGGGTCTTTGAATATTAGATTTAGGTTAGAGCCTTGTCAGTGTGTTTTTGAAATGACACAGTCATCCTAAGTAGAAAGTTGAAGAAATATTTGGCTTACTGGTTTTATTTTACCATACTCAACAGTGACTAAAACATCTCCAAATTTCCATAGAGAATACACAAGACTGCCACAGGTAGTTAATAGTTACTTATAGATAACAGAATGGTAAAGATTCAGACATTTTAAATAACTTTAATTTTGAGAGTTAACCAAGAACTAGAATAGCCTAGTGTCAGTATTTAAGTGGACTCTTAAGATCCCAACCTGCTTTTACAGTTTGACAGATTTTCTGCTGAGAGTAGGCATGAAGTGAGCAGCTTAGGGTTCGTGTTTGAAGAGCTGGTTAGAACGTGGCAACACAGGAGACAGGTCAGGAGGAGTGGCCTTAGCCAGGGAGGACTAGTGAGCTGGTGTTTCCCAGATGAACAAGAGCAGCTTTCCCTGGATCAGCACTGCTCTGGGGCCAGAGGAGCATTCACACAAGTAAGGCCTTTCTGTCCCCTAGAAAGCATAAACGCTGTGGTCGTGTTTGTGGTAACACATAGAACACGAGGAGGAGAGCATTGCTACTTCTCTGCCAGCTGCTCCCTGATGACCCCTGCCGGGGTGGCACCTCATCCCCAGATCGGGGCTGCCATAGGGTGACTGTTACTATTCAGAGACAGCTTCAACAGCTGATGTTTTACAAACTGTTTTGATTCTGTGTTTATAGGACTAGATGGCCACAGGCTATGAGTTATGTTTTCTCTGCTATTATAAGAAAATGCTAAGCAGCCTGTTTGTAGTTGAATATTAAGATCGTCTTCTAAACATAGCCTGTGTCTTGTTTGATGTTGCTTTTAGAGCTGATGTTCTTGGAGACGAGTGCACTAACAGGGGAGAATGTAGAAGAGGCCTTCATGCAGTGTGCAAGGAAAATACTTAACAAAATCGAATCAGGTAAATCCTTTCCCTTGGTAGACGCTCTTCTGTGTGTGTGTCACTCTCTGCTTCACTGTCCATCTTTAATGGATCTAGGCATGGCAGGCCCTCCCTCTCTTCACCTTCCAACCTAACTCACCATTCATGGACTTGAAAGTGCTGTGGCTGAGATTTGAGCCCCCTTGCTGGTGTGATAGCTTCCATAGTGAGGGTACCCAGCCAGTGAAGGTAGCAGGATTTCAGTAGGGGTGGGGTACTCTTAAAATTGAGTCTCTTTGAGGCCCATTCCATTTGGAGGTAGAATGGGCCTTGGGCAACATCTGCCAGCAGCAGCTGATGTGCATGACCAGAAGTCCTGTGGGGCTCGGCAAAGCTGTGGACTTAGGCAGTTGCAAGCAGCTCATACAATGCTGGTTGCTACATACTGGGTGTCAGGAGCCATGCACTTGGGAGTAACTGGTTTCTGAGATAATTGAGCTCACCTCAGTTGCAGTATACATTATTGTATTTATTATGCATAAAAATAGTTTAAAGTAATCTTAATATAGGCAGCAAAGGACTACGTCGTTACAGTTACTAAAGTTGATATTTAGGTATGTTTCACCAGGATTATATGAAAGCATTCTGCACTTAATTAATACAGTCAAATATCTGAGTGCCTAACCTTCAGTCAGGCTGAGTAAACTGCAGCCCTTGCCCTAAGGAAACTCTCCTTCCTGGCAGATGATTAAAAAACATTATAATTCTCAGGATCAGAAGGGTGATCAAGAGGCACACAGGCTGCCAGGGCAACATGGAAGTGGGGGGCTTTCCCCAGCCCAAGGACAGAAGTTGCCAGGCAGGGCTTCATGGAGGAGGTAGCTGCAAGTCTAGAAAAAGGAACAGCAGACAGATGGTGGGGCATGGCAGTGGAGAAACTGAGGAAGCAGAAGCAGCTCTCAGTCCTCAGAGAAGACCTGAAACCTCGTCTTATGGTCACCGGTTCTCACCTGAGCTGTGCCCTCGTCCCCTGGGGTCCTCTAGAGGTCCTAGTCCTCAGCCACACCTGCCTTGGCACTCTGGATGCTCTGTCCCACAAGTCTGATACCCACCAAGGACAGAGAACTATGTGTGTGTGGTGAGGGGTGAGGATGAGACCAGGCTATAAACTGAGGTGAGCCATGTAGGAGGCTCCAGCATTCGTGCAGGAATTCTGAGTATCAGAGGAACAGAACTGAGGCTCCGTGAGGACAGAGAAACAGAGAAGACACCATGTTGGTGAACCCTGGACACAGGGGCAGCAGTATCAGATGGCCTGCATAGTAGACAGGGCAGCTTTGGGGTGGGGAGGTAATGACGAAGATCAGGATTTGCACAGGGAGGGGAGGAAAGGCAGGGACTCTTTGGGAGATGGCTCTGCATGGGAAATAGGACATTGGCTGTGCCCAGTTCAGGGGCTATGAAATCCAGAGATAGCTGAGAGCAAGGGGTGGTGTGTGCATCAAGGAGGGAGCAGTAGTAGACAGGCCCGGAGGAGAGTGGACAAGAGCGACCTGCCTGCCACAGCCAAGGAAGGACAGGCTCAGGGGTCATAAGAGAACCCAGGACACACTGTCCTTCCTTAATTCAGGAGAGGCCTGCTTGCTGAGGACCACCCTGTGACCTACACTGGTAGGCACAGGAAGTCAGCGATCACCTCCGTCAAGCACAGTCCAGCAGGGAGTCTCAGCTGCTGGAGGAGACACTGGGTGGAGAGAGGGCAGGGCAGTGGGAGGGACCCAGGACAGTAGATTTGGAGGGAGTGGTGCTGGAGGGAATTCTGACCAGTGTAAGTGCTGGGGAGGAAATGGGGGAGGAGCAGGAGAAAGTGGTGGGCAAGGAAAGGACAGGGAATGAGGCTGGGGATGATGAGGCGTCAGGCCGGTTATCAGTCTCAAAAAAGTTCCCCATCATTTGTATGGTTTTTAATTCTTTGTTTTTTGTTGGTTCCGTTCAGTTCAGTTTGGTTTTGAGACAAGGTCATGCTGTGTATTCCAGGCTGGCTTTGAATTCACTATGTGGCTCAGGCTGGCCTCACGTTGACAGCGAGCCTCGCTCCTCAGCCTCCCACATACTGGAATGATGGGTGTGCACTACCACATTTGGCTCCTGTTATGCTTTTGATCAGAAAAGAAAAAACTTGCTAAGCTTATTAGTATGAAAGCTTGTTTTTTTAACCCTATAAGTATTTGTTGTTAAAACTGGCATGATACAGAGCATGACGGAGCTGCCATGTGGTATGGTATCCTTCGATGCAGCAGGCAGACATTACATATAAGCCAGCCATTGTCATAACCCTTTGTGTCCTAGAGATACTTGATGCCTGTCTGTGCAAACTGTCCTTTATCCTCCCTTCCACACAGTGTCGGAGAGGCATGATGTGTGCTTTGCTTTCTTGACTTCATGTGTTTAGGGATCACAGAAGCATAACTATTCTTCTAAAAGAGTCTCTTTTGGTCCTTAGGTGAATTAGACCCGGAAAGAATGGGCTCAGGCATCCAGTATGGAGACGCTGCCCTAAGACAGCTGCGGTCCCCAAGGCGCACACAGGCCCCAAGTGCACAGGAGTGCGGGTGCTAGGAGCAGGTGGGTGAACCCCAGCCCAGCATGACCCAACATGCTCGGGCACAGCAGAGAACAAGGGCCAAGGTGCTGCGGCATGGACAGGAGGGAAGACAGGTGTGAGTGACAGAACTACATGCTGCAGGAGCTCCTTGTTCCCTTTCCATAGGCTTTCAGTAGGATGACTGAGACAGAGGCCCTTCCTCCAGGAGGCCAGGGTGCAGACATTCTTGGATTAATTGAGGTCTCCATGAATATGCCTTTTGCTGAAATAGAAGGCTCATTTCTAAAATTGGCAAATGTCTCTTTAACTTTTTAAAGCTTTCTTCTTTGCCCATTTACCATAGTAGACTTTATTCCCAGCACTCTGGGTGACTGAGGAAAAAAGATCACAGGTTCATGCCCAGCCTGGGCAACTTAATGACTCAGTGAAACACTGTCTTAAAATAAGAAATAAAAAAGTGCGGGCTTTGTAGCTCAGGGTGAAGGTCCTGGGCTCAATCCTCAGTCCTGTTCAAAAAAGAATTATTAAGCAAAAGAAGAGATATCCACTAATTTTAGGCTTTAACCTGTATTTATTTCTACATTTATAACCAGGCAGATTTTTAAATTATTCTTAATATTTTCAGGTGTCTTCAATGGAATATGGATACCAGGGCTGGAACTCAAAGAATTTGAAGTTTTTTTTACCACCATCTTTTTTCTACTCTATGCAGAAGTAGATCTCTGTGGGAAAGGACAGTGTGGGGTGTTATGCAAGCTGGTATAGACATACCTGGCAGCCACATAATGAGCCTGACCCAGTGGATAGTCCCCATCAGATGTACGCACATATGTAAAACCCTTGATCCACACTTTCCCTTCCACCTTCAGCTTGAGCCATGACCTTGTACTGTGTATACCCCAGTACTTTTCCACTGCATGTGTCTGGTGTATGATACGACAGAATGTTGTGATGCAGTTTAATATTTTTTTTAATCATAGGAACTGAAAATCATTAATATGAGGTGTGCTTGCTCATCATATTGGTTATATTTATGACCTGATATTCAAGGACTCTGGCATTAATAGCCAGTGTGTTACTTATTTAATTCTTCTTTCCACATTCTGCACTGTGTTTATGTGATCCACACTTGAAATACCAATGATCATTCACTAACACCTTGAAATAAAGTGAAAGGTGGAGTTTCCCATGAACTGTATGCTGTCTGTTCTTGGTTGACTTTAGGCTTCTGCCAGGTCAGCACAAGGCTCTCACCTGTTGTCCTGGACTGCAGTGGGCTGCATGACTGGCACTGGGATTGTAGTGCCTTCGACTCGTCCCCCAGGCACACATTCCCCGGCCCCAAGGCAACGTGGCAGCTTCTTTGCTTCCAGCTGCTCATTGGTCTGGTCTCCCACTAGAAAGCGCTGGTTTGCTACTGTACTTTTTGTGGAATTCAATATAAGGGCATCACAGCCTCTGTTTCAAATCTTCCATCGTGTTGTGTGCAGGGAGACCACTAACTCTAATGCATATTAAAAATAATCTACCTTTTAGTTTTCATTGAGTATTTAAATGCCTCACCACCTCTTTGGGTTGACCTGTTTCTAATTCAGAGTGAGTACAGCGAAGTATCACATACATTCTAAAGACTGTTCTTATATTGTAGACTGCCATTGCAAAAACTATATAATGAAAACTTTCTTTAAAACTGAAATACAGTATTAAATGAGAGGTTTAAAAGTATTCTTCACATTTTATATGTTCTTCCACTGCGACTTTTTAGCCATAGATTGGCAAACTTAATAACATTTATTTAGGCACTGCCTACTCCTTTTCTTATCTTGTTTTCATAAATATAGGGGCACAGAGACACAAACTTTAGAAAATGATTTGGCTAAAAATAACAGTATGTATCTGCTTTAGATATTTTATATTTTAGGATTTTTTTTATAAGTTAGATGCTGAAGTAAATTCTCAAACTGAACCATCTGGGACCTCGCTGGAGAGCAATTCACTCAAGTCTCACAGGACTGCTGAGCGTGGAACAGCTCCTGGAGTGGGGTAGGGGCATGTCGGTTCACCGGGGCAGGAATTGTAAAATAAGATAAATTTAGAGTTGTTTTATAAGCAAGCCTGTAACTAAACCACAGCTACCATATATTACTCCATGTTCTGTGACCAATAAAAGTTGCTGGAGAATAGTCCTTGGTGACCTTAATAAAGCTGTCGCCTTCAGGAAAACTGAAAGCAGGGGGTGACTTGGTTTTGGGCAGTCTGGCAATTAATGTAGATGTGTGTTCCACAAATTGTGACAATTATAGGACACTCTTTACATTGGTGTTTTGGAAAAGTAATTTTCATCCTTTCTAGAAAAAGGCTGTGAATTCCATTTGCGCTCCCGTGAGGCTGTAGTTCTTTACAGCCTGGCATGCAAATAAAAATGAGCTCAGCATGGTTGGCAAACCTGCCACAGTTTTATTGAAAACATGGCGTGTGGCTCTTAGAAGCGTTGCTGAAAAGGTAAGAACATTGATTCCTAGCAGGTCTACTGTACTATTTAAAGAATCAGATGCTGACATCAGAAACCTCAGTGATTTGTGGCTTCTGCGGTAGCAGAGCAGGTGATGGGTTCATTTTCTGTCACTTTGTCCTTTTAATTTTTCCTTTGTAGTGGGCGGGCAACCAGGGTAACTTTAAAATGCCTGAGAATGTTTAATAATTTGTTATATACCAACTGTGAAGTAAGTCTCCTTCATGACCCACCCATTATGTAAATACCCAATTCTGTTGTGTTTGTTCCTTGGTTACTTCATGGTTGCGTTAACTTCTCCAAGGGGCTGTGTTCATAAGTCCGGACGGCACTGTCGGAGAGCATCAGACTCAACAGTCTCAGTACAAAGAGGGGCCAGGTGGTCAGCTATCACCCCTTGAGGCTGAGAATATTCCTTACCATGGCTATATAGCATTCCATTTTCTTTTAAAATAGTATTTATTTACTTTATTTTTCTTATTTTTTATGTATTTGGTACAGGGTCTCACGTCACAGTTCAGACTCGTAGTGATCCTCCTGTTTTCAGCCTCCCCAGCGCTGGGATTATAGGCATGTGCCGCCACGCCTGGACTCAGTGGCATGTGGTACCAGGGATTGAACTCAGGTCCCTGTGCTTGCTTAAGCAGGTGTTTAACCCACTGAGCTATCTCATTGGCAGAAAAGTTTTGTTTCTTTTCTTTTCTTTTTTTTTTTTTTTTTGTTTGTTTGTTTGTTTGTTTTTTGCAGTACCAGGGATTGAACTGGGGACCTTGTGCTTGCCAGGCCAGCACTTAAGCCACTGGCCCCTATATCCCTGGCCCCCTCATGTACTTTTTGATTGTTTGATTATTGAGACTGTTAACATGCAAAAGTATAGAGAAAATAGCATAGTGAACTAGGACAGAGCTGGCATCTATGGGCCAATCAGTGCCTGGCACTCAGGAGGGACTGTGGTGCTCACAGAAAGAACACCCCCAGAGCCTGTGTCTCCGAGGCTCCACTGTGCCTAGACATCACCAGTGCAGCCTGTAGACCACAAAACTCTTTTGTGCAAAGCCCCTGAACCGATACCACCTCAGCTTTCCCTCCTCATCTCCCTCCCTCCCCACTGTCCTTTCTTCCCATGCTGGAGATGAAGCCAGAGAGCCTTGTGCATGTGAGGCAGGTGCTCACCACTATACCGCCAGCCCTCGCTTACCTCTTTCTGCACATTGGCTATATAGTGTCCCAGTTAGCTTATTTCTCACTCACGTTGAAACTCTTAATGTTAGGATTGAAAGTGTTGTCACTGAGGTGAGCATTTCTCTGGAATTCTGTTTGCATTCTCCTTGGCTCTCAGCACCTTCCTTCTCTGCCTGTTCTCTGAGCACGTAGTAGGTGTGACTGCAGATTCCTGCCCATCAGATTTGTCACTCAGAGCAGGAGTTCCCCTATAGCTGTGAGCGAGCAGCAGGGATGGGCCAGTACTCAGCAGAAGGTGGTGTAGGCCCTGTGGTGAGTGAGGAGTCCTAAGTGCCCGGAAGGGAAGTGGGCTTTTCAGTTCTGCTCACCACATGTGCAGCCAGGGCCAAGAGATCCTGAGTCAGTGAGAAGCCAGAGCCCCAGCCAGGTTCGGAGCTCAGGAGCCATCACTGCTTCATGGGCTTAGCAGGAGGGCAGGTGCCCACTTCCCTGCCCTGG
Source organism: Octodon degus (assembly GCF_000260255.1). Lineage (NCBI taxonomy): Eukaryota > Metazoa > Chordata > Mammalia > Rodentia > Octodontidae > Octodon > Octodon degus. The sequence goes on from NW_004524703.1 coordinate 264,263, forward strand.
TTTTAAGATTTAAACACTTTACATGAGACCCTGAGGTTTGAACTTTATATTCTGCTGGGCTTGTGAGTATATTTTCTGTGGGGGAGGTGATTTTTAAGATAGTGTTCTTGAAGTGTAGTTCAGGCTGACCCTGAAACTATGTAGCCCAGGCTGGCCTGGAATTTGCAGCAATCCTCTTGCTTCAGCCTCCTGAGTCCTGGGTTACAGGCATGCACCGCCACACCTGTCTTGAGTATGTATTTTATCTGATTTTCCAAACCTCCAGCCTGAGCCTTTTGAAGTACCTTTTTACATTGAGGAAACAACCACTGCTGCAGATCTCAGAGTCCCGGTGGTCATTCACTACCTATCTTTTCTCCTGCCACAAAACAGAACTTAATACCCACTTCTTGTTTAGAGGTGATGAGAGAAATTTCTAGGCAATTTTTGGTTTAACAGGAACCTCATTTTTAATACTGCTAATAAAATGGTGTAATAACAATATCTCTGAGAGAGATTGTTGGATGTGCAGGAGGGAACTCTAGGGATTGAACTCAGGGTGTTCACACTGAGCTTATTTTGAGACAGGGTTTCACTAAGCTACTAAATTGCTTAGGCTGGGTTTTAACTAGGATCCTTCTACATCAGCCTTCCAGAATGGTGCACTTACAGGTGTACACCACCACTGCCAGTGGGACACTGCATTTTTACAAGTTTAAAGCGTTCTTGAGCTGGGGTTGCAGTCCATGGCAGAGCTGATTGTCTGGCTTGCTCAAGGCTCCAGCCTCAGTCCCCAGTACCCCAAAAAAGTAAAGTAAAATAAGGCACTGTCACTTTTAGCATCTAATTTCACCTTCACAGAGTCAGGTCAGGTACTGGGCCCTGGAAGCCAAGAGCCAGAGCTAAAGGCTGGGGCTGACTCACCCATAACTGGGGGCAGCCTGCCCTGGAGCAGGCAGTAGGCAGGGAACTTGGGTTTTGTTGAAAGTATCTTGTTCTTTCAACACTTTCTTATGAAAATTTCAGACACATGCTTCCTAGAATGTTTTTTCTTGTATTTTTTTTTCCCTAGAAATTCTTTTTTTTTTTTTTTTTTTTTTTTTTTTTTTTTTTCAGAACTGGGGATTGAACTCAGGCCCTTGAACTAGCCAGGAAAGCGCTTATTCTACTGAGCCATCTGCCCTGCCTTTCCTCTAGAAATTCTTATCCTGACATAAGATTAAGAAAAGGGTCACTGGAGATGTTTGGCAATAAATTCAGAAGTAGTCATTACCCAGGCAGGTTTTTCACAACTCTAAAATTGAACAGTGGTAGAGAAACAAATTATTTATTATTCATAATTTTTATATTTGAGATGTGAATGGAGTATTGGAAAAAGGAAAGTAATCAAAAATATATGAGGATAAAATAAATTTTTTAAAGAATGTGTGAGGATAAACATTCAAGTGAATGTAGCAACTGGGATTTGATCCCAGGTGTGCCATGCTGGCCCCAAGACTGGGGCGCTAAGACAGAGATTGAGACTGGGTGCAGTGGCGTGTACCTTTAATCCCAGCACTTGCAAGGCTGAAAACAGAAGAATCACCATGAGTCCAATCTATATAGTAAGACCCTGTACACCCTGTCCTAAATTCATTAAAAAAGAAAATTCAAGTGAAAGAAGATATTCTTCAAGATCTCATTTAGAAAGAAGATAACTAATAATTCATTTTGCCAGCATCAGATTCATTTCTTTATTTTCTAATTCTTTAGCGAGTTGTTGTAAATGTAGATTAACTGCCAGACTAACAGGTCAAAGAACATGTAAACCATAAATGTGTCCATCCCAGTTGAGACTGCCAGAAACAGGTGACTAAGTGGAAGCTAGACTGTGACAGACTTCCCATACTGTCTTCTGAAATCACAGCTCACCTTTCCTGAAAAAGAGCTTGGGGTTCCATTTAGTGAGAACTAAATCTATTGGCCAGTCAAATGTTTCTCCTCCTTACTCTGCATTTGAGTTGTTGAAAAAACACTTTGTTTTTATTAAAACTTATTGCCTGAGTAAAGATTACCAAGTTATAGGTTAAATTTGTAATTAGTTCTGTGATCTTGCAATAAAGAACAACTGAAACAAACAAACATGTAAACTACATAAAACAATTATTCTAAATTGAGGTACACTTTTTTTTTTTTTTTTTTTTTTTTTTTGTATTTTAGGGAAGGGTCTACAAGGCGTTCAGGGTCTCACTGCCAGATCAGACTCACAGTGAGCCACCTGTTTGCAGCCTTCCAAGAGCTGGGGTTACAGGCGTTCATCACCACACCCATCTCAATTGCCCTCTCAGCGCGCGCGCCCCGGGGGCGGGGCCTTACGGCAGGCCTGGGGATTGAACGCCCAGCCCCTGCACCTGCTTGCAGGCGCTTTAATACGCTGAGCTATTTGGCTGGCCCCTGAGGTACACTTTAGATATACCATCCATGCTGGGTTATAATAACTTTTCTTCTCCCATTTTTTCTATTGTGTACTTTTTATTTTGCATTCTATTTATACAATATATCAGGTTTCTCATGTGAGAGAAACCATGCAGTATTTCAGCTTGTGCATCTGATTTACTGCACTGAACGTTAAGGCATCAGGGCACATCCATTTTATCCTTTATGGCAGAGCAGTACTCCCATTGTGCATAAATGCCACATTTCTATACGCTTATGTACAGATCCATTCATCTGTTGATGGGCATAATGGGCGACTTCCAAGATCAGCTGTTATAAATTGTGCTGCTATAAACATGGGTGTGCTTGTATCTCTGTGGCGACTCTGGGCATGACACCTAGAAGGAATAGTTGGGGCAAGTGAAATTGCTATTTATAGGGGGATTTTTTAGGAATTGCCATACTGATTTCCACAGTGACTCTGTCTCAACACTCCCCCCAACAATAGAGACAGGCTGTTTTTCCACACACACTTGCCAGTATTTGTCATTATTTGATTTTTCTAATGGTAGCTATTCTTTCTGGAATAAGATGAAATCTCAGTGTTGTTTTAATTTGCATTTCTCAAAGGGCCAATGATGCTGAACATTTCTTATATGTATTTATTAGCTGTTTGTGCTCCATCTGAAAAGTATCTATTCATTTAGATACTTCTAATTCAAAATTCAAATAGACTTTTGGATTGTGTCTTTAAATTTGAGGAGTCTTATTTTGTGTGTGTGTGTTCTTTATATATCTTTTATTAGTCTTTTTTTTTATATTAGTCTTTTGTCTGAGGGGTGGTAAAATTTTTTCCCATTCTGTGGGTTGTCTCTTCACTCTGTTAGTGATTTGTTGCCATGCAAAAGCTTTTTAATATGATGAGATCCAAGATTATTGATTCTTTGTGATAGTTCCTGTGTAGTTTTTTAAAGAGAGAGAGGAAAAAAAAGATAAAGATAACAGCAAAACAAAATGAACAACAACAAAAAAAGGCAATTGGGGCTTTGTTCCTAATTTCTCTGTCTATATCTGGAGGAGTTTTACCTATTTTATCTTCAGCAGATTGTTTCTGTTTTAATACTTAGATCTTTGATCCATTTAGATGTTAGTTTAGTATATGATAAGAGATATAGGCATAGGTCCAGCCTTTGACATGTGGAAGGCCAGATTTCCCAGCACCATTCATTAAAAAAATTATCTCTTCCAGTGAAGGTGTCTGGCCCCTTTGTCAGAGATAAGGTAGCTGAATGTGCTTGGAGTTTCTGCATCTTCTATTCTGTTCCACTGATTTCTAAGTCTGTTTTGGGTTGGTTGGTTGGTTGGTTTCCAGTATCATGTTGTTTTTATCATAGTAGTTTTGTAATATGACTTCGGCCTGGGGACTATAATGCTCCTGCCTTAGCCTTTGTTGCCCAGAATTGCTTTTGCTATTCCAGGTTTCTTCTAGTTCATAATGAATTTTAGGATTGCTTTCGCGTGAAGCATGCTGTTTGTATTTTGATTTGGATTGCATTAAATTTGTATAACAGTTTTGAAAGTATAGCCATTTTATTTATATTGATTCTCCCTATCAAGGAATGAGAAAATCTTTCCATTTTCTGATATCCTCTTAAATCTTCCTTTTCAGAGTACTGTAGCTTTTAATGTACTGGTTTTTCACTTCTTTTGTTAGATCCTAAGTATTTTTATTCATCTTAATGCTGTTGTGAAAGGGGTGGTTTTTCTAATTTTTCTCTGTGAGTTTGTTATCTGCGTATGGGAGTGCTATTGATTTTTGAATGTTGACTTTATATCCTGCTATGCTGCTGAGTTTGGTTACTAATTATAGGAATTTTTTGTAGAGTTTTGGGGGTTTTCTATATAGAGTATCATGTCATCAGCAAAATTATTATCAGAGATAATAATTATATATGTACCAAATACTGACACACCATGTATATAAAGCAAACATTAATCAATATGAAAAATCAGATAAGCTCAGTACAATATAATGGGGGACCTCAGTACCTTATTGTCATGAATAGATCAGCTAGACAAAGCAACAAAGAAATATCAGAGCTGAACCAAGCCTTAGAACAAATGGACTCAGTAGGTATCTACAAACTATTCCATGTCACAACAACAGAATATACATTCTTCTCAGGAGCACATGGGACTTTCTTCAAAATGGAAATACTAGCTCATAGAACATGCTTAAGTAAATGTAAAATAACTGAAAATATATTATGCATATTATCAGATCATACTGCAATGAAGTGAAATTAATGGTAAAAGAAACCACAAAAACTAAATAAGGACATAAACCAGACATTTTTTACAATTAAACAATAATGCCAGTACAACATAACAATATATAAAATGCAATGAAAGTAGTCCTACAAGAGAAATTTATAGCAGTGAATTCACACATCCAAAAAAACAGAACAAGCTCAGATAACCTAATGTTGAACTGAAGCTTCTAGAAAAAGAAGGAATATTCAAGTCCAAATCTCATACAAAGGAGGAAATTATAAAGATCAGAGAAGAAATTATGCAAGAGACTAAAAAAAAAAAAGTGACTCAAAAGAGTTGGTTCTTTGAAAAATTAAAGAAAATTGACAAACCCTTAGCCAACCTTATCAAAAAAAATAGGAAAGAAAAGACTCAAATCTGTGCAAATAAGAATGAAAAGGGCAAAATCTTCAATATCTATTGGTCATATGTTTTAAGAATCTATGCCCTAATATGATGGAAAACTCAGAAGAAATGGAGAGTTTCTAAGATACATATGAATTCTCAAAGCTAAATCAAGAAGATATAAAAATTCTAAATAACAAATAATAATAATAATTTTAAAATTGCCAATAAAGAAAACCTCAGGTCCTGGTAAATTCTACAAAAAATCTGGAGAAGATGCAATGTGACTACTCCTCAGACTTTAATGAAATTTAAATGGAAGAAATATTTCCAAACTTATTCCTGGAAGCAAGCATTATGGTGATGCCAAAACCTGAAAAGGATCCAACCAGAATTGAGAGCTACAGGCCAATTTCCTTAATGAACATAGATGAAAAACCCTCGATAAGGTGCTGGCAAACACAATGTAGCAAGTCAGCAAGAAGATCATATAGATGACCAACTAGGATTCATCCCAAGGAGGCAGGGATGCTTCAACCTATGTAAATCAATAAATGGAATATGACACATTAACAGAACCAAAGAAAAAAATACATAGTCATATCAGTAGATGCAGAAAAAGCACTTGGCAAAGTCTAACAACTTTTTGTGATAAAAGCTTTACAGGAAAGCAGAATAGAAAGTCTTCATCTCAATCTGATAAAAGCCATCTCTGACAAGCCAACAGTGAACTTCATACCAAATGATCAAAAACGGGAAGTTTTCACTCTAAAGTCAGGACCAAGACAATGTAGAAAAGAATTTAACAGTAATTTTGTAGAATTAACTAAAAATTAATGAAACTTTATGCTGTAAAAGATACAGTGGTAACTTGGTTCATGAAGACTTCTTTGTTAACAATTTGGTTCACTAACAGAAGCATTTTGCAAAATTTTTTTACAAACTCCGCATTGGGATGACCGTGACTGTCGCCAGTGTGTGTGTGTGTGTGCGTGCGCGCGCGTGGGTGTTTGTTGAGGAGTGGGTTTGGTTTGTTGAGCCAATCTATGTAATGCAGGCTGGCCTTGAAGTCACTTATGTAGTCCAGGCTGGCCTCAAACTCACTGTGATCCTTCTGCCTCAGCTTCCTGAGTGCTGGGACCACAGATATGCACCACCACACCCAGCTGGCCATCTTTTTTGCATAAACATGAATGCGGCCATTTCCCCCAGAATCATGGAATGAATTAAGTTTATGAACCAGGGCACAACAGTATATGGGGCTGGGAATGAGGGAATGGGAGAGGAAAAATTTGACATGATATGAGTTATAAGAACTATGGTATGAGGAGGAGAGAGAAGTGGGACAAAGAATTCTATTGGGAATGTTTACAGAACTAGGTAAAAGAAGAAAAACTGATGAGAAATAGAGGAAAAGAAAAAGAGGGAGAAAAATAAATTGTATAGGGAGTAAATATGAGAGAAAAGGGGAGGAGAATGTGAAGAAAAATGCAAAGATAAAAAAGGACAAAGGAAAATCCCCAAACATCAATAAACTGGATGCAGAAAAAAGAAGAAACACACACACACACACACACACACACACACACACATATGGAAAAAGGCCACCAGGCTTCATGGCACATGTCTGTAACCCCAGCTCCCAGGAGGCTGAAGTCGGAGGGTCATCAGTTGTTTGAGGCCAGCTTGGACCACATAGTGAGTTCAAAACCAGACTAAACTACATAGTGAAATCCTGTCTCAAAAACCAAAATTTTCTCTGTCCCTGCTCACACTAGTAGATGAAAAGGATAGTCAGGGCCAGTCATGCTGGATCCAGGCACTAGCAGGCAGTAGAACAAGGTGAGCTGCCAGCGCCAGGACTTTCAAATCCAGGGCAGCCTGGCTGAGCCTGACCTCTGGCCATCGGGGCGGAGCCTGTGAAATTTGCTCAAACCCTGCAAGAGTCTCCTCACTGTCACTCGGTCACGGGGGAATGTAGTACAGGAAGCCCTGGAATGAAGCCGCCCCCCAGCTACTTAAGAGTCCTGGGTCCAAATAATCAACCTTTCCGAGAATGTTGTCCAATAAGCGCTCCGTGCTGGTGCTTGGCCCGCAGTCTTCAGCAGCAGCGGCCGGAAGGGGGGCGGGGGAGTCACGTGGAGCGGGAGCTGCCTCTCCCTGCAGACCGCGCACCGCCGTTCCTGTTCCACCTCCTCATTTCTCCCAGCTTTCTCTTGGCCCAGTAAGTTCAGCTTCCTTTTCCCGAAGGCCACCAGCCAGGAGCCAGGAACGAAGTGCAGACTATCCCTCCCCTCTGGGCTCTTCAGTTTCCCTGTAGTTTCTAATTTTCCTGTCAGATCTTTCTGGTTCTAAGGCATCTGCTTCTCTCTTTTATTACTCTCCCTGTTAGCATTGTGGTGTCTGGATTTGGAATCTTGAAGAGGCTGAGTCGATGCTGCTCGCCACGCCAGCATTTTCCCGGAAGTCTCCCTGTAATTTCATGCTTCTTCATGTAAAACTATTCTCTGGAGATTCCTCATTAGCAGTTTACTTAAGAATATGCTGTTTAGGGCTGGAGAGATGGCTCAGTGGTCTAAAGCACCTACTTGAAACAAGCTTGGCAAAGCACTGGGACCGCGGTTCGATCCCCAGCACCACCATGCCAGCCACCCCCGCCCCCTGGTGGGCTGAGCTGGCCACACACACACACAATAAATAAATGTAATAAATAAAAATAAATAAATATTAAAAAAATAAAAGTTCTTTAACTAAAAAAAAAAAGAATATGCTGTTTAATTGCCAGTTGCTTTCAGATTTCCTGGTATCTTGTTGCTTATTCATAATTTAGTTCCATCATGACAGAAATACACTGTGTATGATTTCCGTTGCTGTAAAGTTGTTAAGGTTTACTTGTGAACCTGCTGCGTGCAGTTGGCTTTGGTCCTGCTCTCCAGCACTTGGTGGAACGCGCCCCCTGCTGGCAGGTAGCCAGCACTGCCGGTGATGCACAGGCGCTGCCTCACGTGCAGGCCCCCTGAGGATGCTGTCTTCATCAGGATGTGGTGGGGTACACCTATAATCCCAGCATCCCGGATGCTGAGGCAGGCAGAACACAAGTTCAAGCCTGGCCTGGGCAACTTAGTGAGACCCTGCCTCAACTTATGCACATACCTGTGGGCTGGAGATGCAGCTCGATGCAAAGGCCCTGGGCTCAACCCCAGCACTGGGGAGAGAAAAGGTGTCTTTAGTGAACTGAGCCTTTCAGTACATAATAACCCTCAATTCCCACAAAGACAGCATTGAATGTAAATTGTTGATATATTTGGTTTCTCTTTGATATTTTGCTTTTCTGTCTCCTTTTACCTGATTTCTTTTGGGTTATTTGACCATTTTTTGTATTGACTATATCTCCTATAAATTTTGAAGGAAAAATTTTAATTTATTTAGAACCACTTTTAAAATCCTTTCAATTGAAATATGAAAGCCTCACCTCCACCTCCAGTCTCCACCTCCACCTCCTTCTGCGGGTGTTGCCATAGAGACCACATCTACACACATAGAAAGTACCTTCAGACATGGCACTTTTGCTTTCAACCAGCTTAGTAGTGCCAGCCAAATAGCTCAGCAGATTAAAAGCACCTACTTATGCAGATGCAGTGGCCAGGGTTCAATCCATGGCATGCCATGCAGGCCCCGCCTCCAGGGTATGATGAAAGATTGAGACTGAGCGTGGTGGGTGCGCCTGTAATCCCAGCTCTTTGGGAGGCTGAACACAAGTAGATCACTACAAGTCCGATCTACCCTACTAAAAAAATGCCGAATAAACAAACATGCGTAGTAGAACTCAAGAGAACAGTGTGTTATATTTACCCAGATAGTCACACTTCCTGATGCTCCTTATTCTTGGTGTTCTGAGGAGCCTCTGGATGGGTACTACGTGTTGTTGTCTTCTGAATCTTGCCTGTTGGCAGCTCCTGTCATGCAGGTCTGGCTGCCAGTGCTAGTTCTTTGAAATGTCATCACCTTCCTGTGGGAATTCTGCAGTATAGAGTTTTGAACTAACATTTATTTCTTTTCAGCACTTTCCAAAGCAGACCACCCTCTTCTGGTCCTCAGCTCACTAAAAAGCAGCTTCTGTAACAAATCGCTGTCATCTAAATTGCTGTTTCCTGTGGCAACATCTTGCTTTCCTCTGGATCTCGGAGGTGGTATATTTCACTTTGTAATTCAAGGGCTGTGTGCCTGCCTGGATTTCTTTGGGTTCATCCTGCCTGAGGTTTGCTCAGCTCCTTGAGTCTGTTAGGTTTGTGTCTTTCACCAAACTTGGAAGGCTGTGATGGCTAATCTTGTCTACTTGGTTGAGATACTTGTATTGGTAAAGCATCATGGGGACATGGCCTTGGGGATGGTGTACGGTCGCCACTTCCTCTCTGGTGCCCTTTACAGTCCTCTGCTTCCCAGCCTCCATGCAGTGAGCGGTCTTCCTGTCATATCGTTCTCTGTTGTGTTCCTGCCTCAGAGCCAGCCAACCACGAGCTGAAATCTCCAAAACCGTGAGCCAGAATAAACCTCTCTTCCTTTAAGTTGTGTTTGGCATGTATTCTGTCCTGGAAACAGAAAGCTGACCAACACCGAGGTTTGCAAAGCACATTGTTCTCTTACCTGTCTCTGTGACATGCCCCGAGGCCAGTGATAGCAAAGCTTTTAGAGTGTTCAGAGACACAAAAAGCCTGGCGTGGCACGCATGCCATAGGTCTGCACTACTACCCTAGGCCTTCTGCTGTTATCTCATGGGTCTTTGAGACTGTGCTCAATTGTTTTGCGCTGGGTGATTTCTATGCCATCTGTCTCATCTCCATTCAGCCATAAATTCTTTTTTTAAAATTAATTTTATGAGGGTCGAGGATATAGGCAGGTAGCACAGCACCTGCCTGGCAAGTGTGAAGTCCTGAGTTAAATTTCTGGTACAAAAAAAAAAAAAATTGTTGTAGGTATATTTTAGATATACATAATGCTCACATTCATCAGTGAGAATTTGTGACTATGCATAATATGTCTTGATTCTTTTTTCTTTGTCTCCATTCCTCGCCCTTCACTTTCATTCTTGCCCTCATTTACAAAAGCTTTGCTTCTATTTTTCCTTTTCTTGCCCCTTTCCTTTTTTCCCTCCCCACTCCTTGTTCCCCTTCCCATGTAAACATTTTCTTCCCACTTCCAATATCTGTTATACATTTTGGTCCTTATTTACCCTTTTGGTTCCTCACATCAGAGAAATAATGCAGTATTTAAATATATGCATCTGATTTTCAGCCATAAATTCTATCTTGTTTGTGTTTTCAGTTCTAATATTTTCATTTTTTATATAACCTATTCATTTCTATTTTAATATTGATTTCAAGAATTCTGATTGCTCATCTTAAGTTTTTAATAATACCTAAAGTCTATAATAGCACCTGCTATCTTTCCTCATGAGTTTCATAGTTATTCAAATGCTGAGGTAGATGGGGCTGCACCCCAGACTGTGACTATTTTGTGTTTAAATTCTATGGAGAGGGACACCATGGTGACAAATGCCTTAGGAAAGGTGGCAAAAAGGGAGCCAAGAATAAAGTGGCTGATCCATTTTCTAAAAAACATTGAGATGAGCTGGGCATGGTGGAACATGCCTATTATTCTAGCATTCTGGAGGCTGAGGCAGGAGGATTGTGATGAGTTTGAGGCCAGCCTGAACTATATAGCAAAACCCTGTCTCAAAAAAATAAAAATAAAGAATTGTAGTAAAGGGCTGGGGAGACAGATCAGCGGCCTAAGTGCCTGCCTGGCAAGCAGAAGGACCTGGGTTCGATCCCCAGTGCCACATGCTGTGCCGGCCCTGGAACCCAAGGCGCACCAGGCCAACCCTGAAACCGGGTGTGGTGGTACACGCCTGTATTCCCAGCACTGGGAAGGCTGAGGTAGGATCACAGCAAGTCCAAGCTGCATAGCAAGACCCTGTATCAAATAAAAAGAATTTTTAAAAAGAATTCTAGTAAAAAGACTGGTATAACATAAAGGCACCAGCTATATTCAACAGAAGGAATTTCTGAAAAACACACCACCAGGACTCAAGGAACCAGAATTGCATCTGATGGGCTCAAAAGTCATGTGTTTGAATCGAGCCTTGCTGAGCTGCAGAATGATGTCTTTAGAAGAGGCAAGGTAATTACTGAAGACATTCAAGGCAAAAATCGCCTGACTTCCAGGGCAAGGATCTCACCTGTGAGAAAACGTGCTCCATGGTCAAAAATGGCAGGCCGTGACAGAAGTTTGTGTTGATGTCAGGCCTATCAATGGTCGTTTGCTTTGCTTGTTCTATGCTGGGTTTTACTTAAAAAAAAAAAAAAAAAAAAAAAAAAATCAGATATGACCAGCTCTTAACACTCAGAACCAACAGGTCACCCAATCTGGAAGATGATGGAAATCATGACCTGTAGACAAGTGACTTGAAGTAGTTGATAAACTGATTCCAGACAGCAAGGGGAAAGACACAGGAAAAACTTGCCAGTCTATCTGCCTCTTCATGATGTCTTTGTCAGAAAAGTGAAAATGCAGAAGCAGCCCAAGTTTGATTGGGAAAATTCATGGAGCTTTGTGAAGGTAGCAGCTCCGGATAGGCTCCTGGGGATGAGACTGGAGCTGAAGTTGAACGAGCTGATGGATATGAACCTCCTGTGCAAGGGTCTGTTTAAAGACCAGATTTTTAGTAGTGATAAAGTCCTATTTGTGAAAAAAAACCTCTCTGGAGAATGTTGATTGTTCTGTTGTTTTGTTTTGTTGTACTTGTTGGCAACTGATCTGGCTAGGTTCAGGCCCCAAGTTCCAACGTCCTGCGTCCCCATGTGGCTGTTTCTAGGCAATGTTTCTGCAGTGCCACCCAGACCCATCCAACTTTTCAGCACATCTGGTCAGTCTGACCTGGGCAGCAGTCAGCTCAGGTCCCAGGTAGTTTTGTGTGCTAACTGGGGCCGGCTCCACAAGGGAGCACTACAAGCAGGTCAAGTACAGTAGTGCTAGTAGTGCCAACCAGACAAGTGGGTGGGACAGCCCAGGTGCCCCCACATAGCCTGTGGAGTCCTTTCCCTGGCTCTTCCTTCTCCCCTCTTCAGTGATCTCTGGTGCCTGGAACTGTCACTGCTGTAACTGAGCCATTCTTCCCGCAAGAAGCAAGGGTATTAGCCTAGCCCTGCACTCCAGTGTAGCAGCTCCACTGTGGATTTCTCTCCATCAGGAGCATGGCTTTTGCAGACTCCCACTGGCAACCGGTGGGTTTCCTAGGAGCTTGCACATGAGACACAGAAAGAAGAGGGGGACCACCCCAACTCTCCAAGCTGTGTCTGTCCAATTCCCACCCCCATCCTGAGTCAACTTCCTCTATAACCTCTACACACATTGCTCACTTCTGTGTCTGGCCAGGGTGGAGCTCAGGCTGGGAAACTAGAAGAAAAGGTACTGCTGTTGGGATTCTGGCAGTGCCAATCTGCATGTTGCTACTTTTCAGGCCTGGGGTGGCTATGTGATGCTTTCCGTGTGATGCTTTTACAAATGTGTTTGGTGAAAACAAAATGGGAAAAGGAACGTGTTTACCTAGCTCACTCAGAACCAGAACAGTCCCTAAAATGTTAAATGGAAAAAGTTACAGAATGTATAGAGCATTCTATATTTGTGAAAAAAAAATTTTTTTAATGAGGCCAGGTCTAGTGGTACACACCTGTAATCCCAGCTACTTACAGGGCTGAGGTAGGATTCTAAATTGAAGGTCAGCCTGGACAATGTAGCAAGCCCCTGTCTCAGCAAAACAAAATCTATACATGTTCCTCATAGATGCTGAACATCTTTTTTCTTAGAGAAGTTGCATGTTCACACAGACAACTCCAACCTCCCATAAGGAGAAGAATCTAGGTCAGAGGCAGTGAAGGGACTCACTTTTTGGTCTATGCTTCTTTTGGAGGCACTTGACAATTCATGATTACCTTATAGTTTTCTTACAAGAACAAAGATAGACAATATCATAGTTTATTCAAAGTATGTATATTCAAAAGATGTCTCTTCCAGGACATATCCAGTGTGCCCAGCCACTTAACTGAGATCCATGTAGGATTTGGCACAACCACTTCCTTCAAGCCATGTATGCATTAACAAGCATTATTCTTTATAAAATAAGTCTTGAGCTGGGCATAGTGGTACACACCTATTATCTCAGCACTTAGGAGGCTGAGGCAGGCTGTCACAAATTCAACACCAGACTGGGCTACATACATAGTAAGATCCTGTCTCAAAATAAAAAAATAGAAATAAGATATCTAAGCCTGTAATGTTAATTAAGTTTATTCACATTTTTCGAAATATATACAATATTAAATATAAGCTAAAAACAGTACATAGTTCTTAGAAAATACAACCCAATGCCCCGTTTTCTGAGTTTTGTGATTATAATGTGCTTAAGCATTTGTTCTTCTATAATTTTAGTGAATGTGTTGGCTCAAACCAAGCTTAGAGTGACAGGAAACCTCCTCTAAATAGTGTTGTTATTATAAAACAAATCCAGAGAGAGGCCTCTAATATCCTCATTCAGGTATCTGAAATTTCAAAATGGAAATAATTATTGAAAGAGCAAGCAATGTTTTCCTACCTCACACTAGCAGGGAGAGAAGAGGCAAATTTGGGATGAAATAAGGATCTTATTACCAGCGCCCTTATGCTGAGTAACTCTCATCTTATAGAAAAGCCTGCTTTGAGAGCAAGTATTTTTAAATGGCCAAGTCACACTTCGAGGGTCACCTTTTAATAGGAACTGACCATAGACCACACCGTAAGGACCATCTATGGGGCAGGCGTTGGCAGAATCAGCCCGAGGCGGCAGCACCAGCTCCATCTGGTTAAATGTACAACCCACAAGCTATTCATACCCAAAGCAGTGAACTCACCAAGACGCTTGGCTTCACTTCTAATATGTGCTCTGCCTCTCTTCCTCTTTGCCAGTAATACTTTCAGATGGTATAAGCACCAAGAACTCTAACATTCCATTTACAAAGCTTATGCCTACTACAACAGTCAGTTTAAAGGAACAGGGAAAGATGCTGTAGATTTTTGTTGTTGTTGGGAAAATTACATAGGATTCTTTGACATTAAAACTATCAGTATCCCAACCACCACCTTGCCTGCCCTCATGGCTTTAGTCCAGGTCCCACAGCCTAAATGTACAGTCCTCCTGAGTTGCCAGCAACTGACCTTCACTGAAACACATATGGAATGGTGTAAACATGTGCATACTGCGCTGTGCGCAAGTCAGCTTATCTACAACTAATTATACCTTCAGCTGAATTTTAAAATGAATAAAAACTGGGCACAGTGGTACCAGCTTGCAGTCCCAGCTTTGAGAGAGCTGGAGTCAGGAGGATCATGCATTCAAGGATAGCTCCAACAACTTAGCAAGACCCTAGCTCAAATAAAAATAAGGGCTGGGGATTAGCTCAGTTGTAGAGTGCTTGACTAGTATACCAAGACCCTGTGTTCAATCCCAGGCACCACCAAAAAAACAAACAAACAAACAACAAAAAACAGTACCCAGGAATTTTATGGGGTGGATGAGCAAACAGAGCAAGAAGGTACTCAGATACCTCCTGAACAATAATTAGAACAGGTTCACATCTTCGTATTAATCATTCAGGTCCTACACAGTGCTAGACATTATTACTTCTATATGCTATTACTAATTTTCAGGTAAAAGTAACACAAAAAAGTATGTTTAGTGCAAATTGTTTTAATTAAAAACTTGAAAATTTAAAAACATTTTCATGTAGCTTTTTAAAATATCACTGAATGCTCAAACACTTTTAGATATCCTCCAACAGGAAAGGTAATTTTGAACTACCTCACTGTCCTGCAGTTTGTCCCACGAACTGGGAACATGATTAAAATCACATTAGTTTTTAGAATAAGAAAAAGTATGACCACAAAGTTATTAGAACTTTAAAAATTTTATAGATAATTTTAATTATCAAAAGATAGCTACTACTCTTTTTTTAAAAGGGAAGAAAATAAATCTTAAAGAGCAGAGAAGGGGGGTTCATAACTAATTCATGCTGATTTATTTGAAAAAATTCTTCAAAATTTGTGTTCATTTGTTCTGTATTTTAAAAAAAGGGAGGGGTGTGCAACATTGTTTCTAGAGCCACCTCATCCCCTTTGGAGTTTTCCAGAGTAAGCACAAATGCAAGCCTGTTTTCTAAACAAGCGACAAAGTCCCAAGTGTTCACAGGCTGGGGGAGCTGGGCGGCTTCACCACTCCCAACCCATCAGACATTGTTAGAGGTGACTCGCCCAGTATGGATAATAAAGCAACCTGCGAGAAGGCTTCACAGAGTTTTCACAAAACAGCTTCACTGTCACAACTACCACAAATATGTGACCTTCAGGTACCTGCAGTGTGTAGACTTACCAGAATTAGCACCACAATCCACCAGAATTATGAGCAAGGTTGTGTTGGACAACATTTAGAATTGCCTCATTAAATCTACATCTCAGTGATTAGAATTTTCTATGTGAAGGGACTATGCAAAAATATACAAATATCTTAAAGTTTTTTTTTCTTAAACCCTCATAATTCTTCAGTATGCATTTTTAAAGCTCAATACAGTTACAGGATGACAGTGTGACAATTTTACGTGGAATGAAACCAACTTGTGTTCTAAAAATTATCATACTTCAAAGACCCAGAGTAAAAATATCAAGAAAAAACTCAACCTTATCCACACATCTTCAGATGCTAAGTGGGCACAGAAATGGCGTATTTCTGATAGAACTTAGCACAAATTCTTCTAGGAGATTCCCTTGTGCAAGACAGAGAACACTCCCCTTTGATGAGGAATCAGTGTTTCTTAAAACCATTTTTCTACCCTAAAAGCAGTTGTACTAAAGGCAAGAAGCACTATTTACATGCTGCACCACTCTCTCAATAAGGTATAGCTAAGATCTACCAGCCAGGAATCAATGTATTCAACCTAAAGTATGAATATTGTACATCATCGGGACTTTGTTGAGTTCTGTAGAAGAAAAAGTACAGCCAGCCGGAGGCGGGATGGAGGTGAGCAATCCCTAATGGGTGTCCTACCACACCCCTGGCCCATGGACCAAACAATCTCAGTGCATGACATACAGCTTTAGACTTTTAGTTCCCATTGTTACAGCCAGCTACTAACAAAGAGGCAAAAGTTCACAGTGGGTGCATGCCAAAAGTCCAGACTGTCCCTTACGTGTTCTAAAAGGACATCTTGCAATTAAGAAAATGTGACACTCTGACTCAAAAGAAGCTTCATTACTACTCTACACACAGACTACACTGCCACTCACTTACTGGAATGTATCTCAACTATTACACTATTAAGTGCCTAGATGATAATATGAAGAGAATAGTGACCCTCACCCAGCCCACGTAATGTTTAAATATCATAATCTACATGAAAGTGATGGAAACTAAAAGACTAGTCGACTTCTCAGGATCTACCAAAGTTTCAGTTTCGTTACAAATTCTTGGATACTTTTTCACAAAGAAAAGTCCACTGAAGTAAGTAAAAGTGAGTCTTAATACTGCAGGATGCAGATGACTCTCATGGCATCTAAAGGGACTGGGAACAGGGAGATAATGGGCTCCACCTTCCGTCTGGAGGACGTGGGATGGTAAGCATCTGTAGCCAGTTAAAGGCATTTGGTGTCTGTATATTAAAAGATTAAGATGCTTTAAAACTAAACTCTTACAAGAATATCAGAGATTTAGGGACTCAACTTCATAAATAACCAAATGTCTATGGCTTCCACTGTCTGCCCTACTGCTGAGGTAGGTGACCGATATTCATCAAAATAAAATAATCTTGCAAATTCCCTAAGCCAAGCCTTGCATAACCAGTTGGTTTCTTCAACCTGTGTCCACTCTGGTTTAATAGTTCTTGTCCTTTTCACTATGCTCTGGCCGAGTAGCACCGCATGTACTCGGTCACCCAGGGGTTGTCTGCCGAGGCCCCTGTGGGGGCCTTGATCTTTCTGTTCTTCTCCACATCCACTGAGTGGGCTCGCTGCCGCTGTGCAGCCAGTCTCCGTTTCTCCACCTGTCTTCTGCTCTTGGCTCGTAATGCTGACTCGTGAATCTAAGGAGAGTTCAAAAATAAAGCATAATGACTCACGTGGCTTTGGTACCAGTTTTCAAGAACATCCACAGTAAAGCTATCCACTCCACAAGGATGCCCTGAACTGAAGCCCTACCTTTCCGTTTATGATTCTGCAATAAAAGCTTCCCAGGAAGCCATTCCTACCTGACACCATGGCTCACCCATGACCTGTGACAACAAGACTGAGCAACTGAAAATTATATTTTAGATAGAAGTACGAAGCAACTACTTATATGTGCTTCTAGAATTACCTTCAGGAAACTGCTGGAACTACTTTCCATAAAGCGTAAGTGTTTCAGTAAGTAAACTTTTAATATTTTAAAGCAGTACACAAAGCAATGTTAAAGGATTTTAGCATCCTTTATCCTCTGGCAGGATAAATCCTATTAAATCAATCCGAGGAACTTGTCAGAGGTCCTTTGTTAGAGAACAGACTCTCTTCTCAAATTTCACTCCCAATAACACCATCTGCTGGGTCCAGAGTCTGTTCAGTGAAACTGATTGTTCAATCACAATTCACGCCCAGAGTCTGTTCAGTGAAACTTGACTGTTTAATCACAGATCAGAGTCTGCATCTCCTCTTCCTACCTCTTAACGCATCCCTTGCCCTGTGCTGCAGTCACAGCAACAATGCTAAAATACGTAACTGTTGCACACCTGCATCTGTGAGGGGCCTCTCCTCTGAAATGTTTCAGGTTCTGACAGAAACAAACCAGGGCTGAACCAGAGGGCTAAAGTTCTTGTGGGCAAAATGTATCCAAAAAAGACAAAGAAGGAAATGGTGGAATTTGCTCAGAAGAGCAAAATGAAGTCTCCAGTAGGTGTCAGCTAATCAGAAGCACCAATAACAAGAGTCAAGGGTGCCAGGTCATCAAAGCCGAAGGAAACAGAGCTCTCGAGAAGCCAGTGGCAAATCTCGGCAGGCAGCTGCCAGCGCTGGCTGTGCTCCTCCTCCACACCCTTGGGTCCTGGGAGGGGGAAGGGGAGAACTATGCTGTCACCTGCTTCTCCAGTGAGGGGTTAGTAAACCCTGCCAGCACTGGCTGCCACCCTGCCCAACACCCCTGTGTGCCACGCAGCCAATACTGAGAACCCTCCTGCTCATAAAGCAGAGGCCTAGTTCTGGGCTCCTCTGCCCCCTAAGACCTCCACAGCAACCCAGTGGCCCAGGGTGAGGCCCAGTGACATTCCAAAGGGACAACGGGATCCTGGCCAGGCTCACCTCGTGCACAGAGGCAGAAGCACAGACATTGTGGGTCTTCTGGCTCCCGGTGTCTGTCTGCCTTTCTCCCCAGCCGTAAAGTGCAAATGGGTGCTTGTTTTCTTTTATTTTACTCAATGACCTTTGGGGACTTTTGACTGCTTTCCTGTTTCCTCTAGCAAATAAGGCACTGGGCTGCTGTCGAGGTTTCACACTGGTGGGTAGCCTCTCCGCCTCTTCCTTTTTGGTGTGTTGTTTGGGTTTTTCTTCTACATCTTCCACTGGGAGTACTTCTGAAAACAATAGAAAATAGGATAAAAATAGCTTAAGATCTAATTTTCATTTAGTTACTTTGTGTTGAAAAAATCATAATGTTTCATGAAGGTAGCAATATTTTTACCAAAGGCTCAACTCACAAGTTTCACTGAAAGCAGAAATATAGAAACAATTTTACATAATGACTTTTAAACTACTCATCAAGGGCCCGGGTGCAAGGGTCTGAGTTCAATCCCCGGTTCCAAAAAAAAAAAAAAAAAAAATTCATCGCATTTTAAAATCAAACACAGGAACAGTGAGCCAAGCCTGGTGCAAGGCCTGCCTCTCAAAATTCAGCGTCATGGGGCTGGGGAGATGGCTCAGTGGAGTAAGTGCTTCCCTGGCAAGCTCAAGGGCTGAAGTTCAAAAAAAAAAAAAATTCAGGCGTCAGTAGGTCAGTACCACGCTGAGAGCACCCAAGCCCCAGGGCTCCCTGCATGATCCCCACAGCAAACCCAGTCACCCCCAGGCTTGGCCTCAGAGATAGATTTGGATCGCAAAGTGAGTTTTTAAGTTACTGCACTTGAGTTCCTGGCTCCCATTTCTTTTTGACATTCCATGATTATAGAATCCACTTCTCATCTGCTCCTCCTAAGGGCTAACTGGCCACCCAATGTGGCAGACCCCGTCACAATGGTGAGCAGTTGCCACAGTTACTCACCAGGGTGTCCAGCTCTGCCTCTGCAGCACGAAAAGCCAGAACAAAGGAAAGGGAGCAAGCTCACCACACAGTCCCCACTTCACTATCCCAGTCAAGGGCTGGGGAAGTGGCGGAGATGCAGGGGAGCCTGTGGGCCCAGCGTGAATGTTCCGGGTCAACTCTGCACAGGAACCAGATCAGCCAGATAGAAATCTGAATAGAGCCTTATTGAGCTCAGGTCTGTCAGCTACTTCTCACACAGGAGAAGGCTGATTGGCCCTGAACGTAAGTAGCAAGAGGGTATTTATAACAAATCACATCTAGTTTGGTAAGCAAATTTGTTATCTCATATAGAGCAAGAGAAACTATATTTATTTGACACAGCTGTAAACTTTATAACTAAAAGGATTTTTATAGCTTAGTGATAAGTATATATTTTTATAAGATATATCTTAAGCTGACTACGTTATAGGAGATGGTTGGGGAGGAAGTTTGTTTGTTGCCTTGACAAGAAACAGTTATTTATTGTTGAACAGCCTTGAGCCGAAAGGGAGAATATATTTTTTAGAACAGATAACAGGAAGCACAAGGGGTTTTTATAATTTTTTACAGTTAAGGCACAAAACTCTGTTAACCCTTTACATTCCCCACTGGTTTTTATCTGGGAATTAAATCTTTGATTTATCTAAACCTCCTAACTTGAGTTGTCCGGGGGTGTGAGAGGCTCATTGTTAGATCTCAACACCATTAACTTAATTGTCTGGATTTTTTGTTGTATATATGTAGTCAAACAGTTTATTATACAAGGTCCAATGAGCAGGACCAGAAGAAATATGATCACGGGCCCAATCAAAGCAGTTGTCAGATTATTTGTCTAGGGGGATATTGAAAATAACCCCCTGTTATTACCTTGATGGATATCTTGAGCTAACTTTTTTAGTATGTTTACTTGATTTTGTATCTGATGGCTGTTATCTGATAGGTTAAAACAGTATGTTTTTTATTTTTTTATATCCTTGATGGTGAAACAATAGTGAAAAATCTATGGCAGCCCGATTGTTTAATATAGCTTGTCTATGTTTTTTTTTGCTTTGTATTGAGTAGGGCGACGGCCGTTGAAGGGGCATTAAGAGCTTTGGCACATTACAACCCAATTGTTTTATTTTTTTGTTGTTATTTTACCAAAGTATAGGTTTTTAACAACATTGAGTATTATAGCATAGGCTTTTGCATCACACGGGAAAGTGACTTTATCATTATAGTCAGGAGGAAGAGGAAATTTCCCCTGGACACCTTTTAGGGTTTTAGTATTATTTTTTTAACAATCCTCTCTTTTCAAATAAAATCTATTACCTTGTATAAACCTGCCCTAGGTCTGTTTGCTTTCCACCCAATCACACACTTGCATCAGAGCTGTCTCCATCCCTCCTGCTGCTCTGCTTTCCCCCACCCCCAAGGGTCCATCCCCAGTGCTCCCGGCCATGGCTCTGTGTCTATTTCCCATTCCTAAAGTCAGAGTGGACCCTATGTGGGCAGTTCAGGCAGAGCAGCCGCTGACTGTCAGGAAAGTTTGTCCTCCTAGCACTGACCTGGACTCTACCAAACTGTTTCATTCATTACTAAACACTGAAGGCAAGGTGCCTACATCTGAGCCTGCTCTAGGGCTGCCAGTGTGTGTCCATCTCTACACACCAGCTACGGGGTGGCATGCAGCAGGCCCAGACGCTCGGTGCCATGTGATCACAAGAACCAGGTCCACTTGGTATCCAAACACTGGGGGCTGTGCCCTCACTTCACCTCTCCTTTCCTGGCCCTGAGGCAGGAGGAAGATGAACCGTGGGGATCAATAAAAAGGGAAGAAGGCAAGGCAGGCCCTGTGGGGTGAAACGATGCTGAGAAAAGGCCTCGCATGGCTCCTAGGACCACTTTCTTCTCTCTCCCTCTCCCGTCCAGTTCCCAGGGAGGCAATCCTGACCTAGTTTCAAGGAGCAGAGGAGACGTGTCAGGATGCAGGACTGGGCAGACATTAAAGCATGGTATGGGGAGGGGATTACAAATAGTTTCAAATGAGTAGAACAAAGAGAATCTAAGGATAAGACCCATTCTGAGTGGCAAGAAAGAAACAGACTTGCTACATCAAATTCAGGAGATTATTTTTGTTTTTTGAAGCACTCTGGATTGACCCCAGGGAGTATAGGCTATATTCCAGGTCTTGCTCCCCAAAATAGGAATAAATTCCCCAAATGGCCCTCAAATTTTGAATCTTCCTGTCTCAGCCTCCAAGAATGCTGAGATTACAGAGATGCGCTGGCATACCTAGCTCAAACTCAGGAGTTTTCACTTTATCTGGATAATGATGGAAAATTACTGAAGAATTTTAGGTTGAGAAATGTGGTCCTTATTTGTATTTTAGGAAGGAGGCCTCTGGCCTCTAGCTGCAAACACAAGGAATGGATTTGATCAGCCAGGGAGGCAGACAACTGAGCTAGGCAAAAATGACACATGGTCAGAGGGTCAGTCACCAACAGTGACAGCAAGTGGTCAGAGGCACAGGGATCAGAACAGAACTCAGGTTCATCTGGACCCCTGTGACCAATACCTACCTGGCACAGGGGTAGGAGTCCAGGTTTCCTTTAAGCAGACAGCTCGGCAGTGCTGAGCTACACATGAGACACCATGTGGCACCAGGGACGGGAAAGCCTGAAGGAACCGAGTATGCTGAGCAGTCCTCATGAGGCCCTTCTAGGGGTGAAGACTGAGCAGGTGAAGCCACCGAGATGGCTAAAGCGGGCCCTGGAGACACAGTTCTGGGCAGAAGCAGGGCTCCTGGTCCACACAGGTCACACAGAAGGTCGAGCCAGAAGTGAGAGGGTGCCATCAGGCCCTTGAGAGCATCTTATTTCATAAGGGGACCCAAGGGGGGCACAATATACCAGAAGAGACCTGAGGAAACAGTTTCAGAAAGGAAGGAGCAATTCCAAATATCAAAGTAACCAAAGTAATGAGGATAAAAAGTCTGTATCAGGTAGCAAGGGTGTCAGGTGGAGAAGGGGGCAGGAGGGCAGGAACTGCAGAGCTGAGCAGGGAGCAGTGGAGACAGGAAGGCAAGTCGTGACAATGGGCAACAATGAGCACCTGCACCATCCCTCCCTGTGAGGTCACAACAAGCCTGAATGGAACACAGAAAGCCATTGGAGGCTAACTCTCCATGGTCCCAGCACTGGACTGAAAGTCTTCCTGGCAGTCCCTCGGCCCCATGTGACTCCTCCAAGTTTTTTCAAACACAACTGCTAGCTCACATAAAAGACAGCCAGGCACACTTGGGAGGAAGACAGTAAGGGGGCTGCAACTAAACAACAGGCTTGTGATCCTGAAATTATTATCTGCAGACTATGAAATAAGCATGCTTGTCCTCTGTACTTAAATAAAAAGACACACTTAAAAATTAACTACAGCAAGAGACAAAGATAGAAAATACAGAAGAAAAAAGGTGGAGTGTATCACTGTAATTTTAATATTTATAAAACTTAAAATAGTGCCTGGTACACAATAATTACACATAAATATATGTTTTCAAAATCCTATTTGAAAGACTGAAATTTAAAGAGTTTTTTCAAACAAAGCCAGTATTTCCCGGTAGCTATGGCAGCCTCTTAGTACCTGAAGGAACACAGAAATAAAAATAAATTCAGTTTAAAAATTCCACCAAAAAAAAAAAAAAAAAAAGACAGCCTGTCTCAAAACAAAACAAAAACCCCACTGATTAAAAAAAATGCCTATTTAAAATTTTATTTAGTCTTCACTTAGAGTGGACTTGCCCAATACAATACCCACTAGCCACATGAGATTCTTAAATTTACATTTAAATTCATTATTAAAAGTACACAGTAGCTCAGCAGATTAAAGCATCTACTTCAGCAGATGCAGGGACCAGAGTTCAGTCCCTGGTATGCCATGCTGGCCCCACCCCCAGGGCACACTGAGACACTGATTGAGACTGGACATGGTGGCATGCACCTGTAATCCTAGCCTTGGGAGGCTGATAACAGGAGGAGCACTACAGGTCTGATCTGGGTAGTGAGACACTGTAGACTCTATACTAAATACATTTTTTAAAAAAGGACACACTAATCACAGTCAAGCGCCCAATGGCCGCACTTGGGTGGAACAAACAGATGTGGCCCACATCATGGGAGCTCTACTGAACACAGAGGTTAAAAAAAAAAAAAAAAAATCAGTGGTAACATCCATCTCAGAAAGTATTAATGAGCAAAATTCAAAAATAATAATGAAAAGAATCTACATAGTCAAGAGTTAGTTGGGGGGGACCCTAAATGGACCTTGGCAAAGCTGATCAAAAAAGAAGATAGAAAAAGAAAGAAGAGTGCCCCTGGGGCACACTGAGATGGCAATTAAGACTGGGTGTGGTGGCACACACCTGTAACCCCAGCTCTTAGGAGGCTGTAAACAGGTGGATCACTATGAGTCCGATCTAGTAGTGAGATCCTGAACACCCTGTAGACCCTTCCCCACTCGAGAAAAGAAAAAGAAAAAAGCAAGCAATCATACAGCTGGATGGGGTAGAACAGACTGTAACCCCAGCCCTTGAGAGGCTGAGGCAGGAGCATCACTGTGAGTTCCAGGCCAGCCTAACCTACATAATGAGTCCAAGGCAGCCTGAACTGTATAGTAAAACCCTGTCTCAACAAGACAAACAGGGTTAGGGAGATAGCTCAGTAGAATAAGTGCTTGCCTGGCAAGCACAAGGGCCTGAGTTCAATCCCCAGTTCTGCAAAAAAAAAAAAAAAAAAAAAGAACAAGACAAAAAACAGCAAATAGGGGAAATCTGAGCTAAGTACCAAGACATGTACATTTAGTCTCTTTTCTCTCAAACCCTACTAAAAGACAAGGACTAGGAGATGACATCATGCAGAGTGTCAATAAAATTTCAGGTTCAGTGGATAAAGATCAGTACATTATGGAGATGAATCATGATGGCCAGAGAGCAGGGGGCGCGGGGTGGCTGCTGAACCCAGAAGGCACCAGGGCTGGGGCCGCAGGTGGTCTTTCCCAAAAAATTTAATGTTAAAACTTTAAAAACAAAAATGTTAGAAGCTTGATTCTGGAGATGTGCCATCCAACCAAGGATAATTATAGAAGAAAAAAATGGAGCAAAGGCAATTATTTTAAGCAATATTAAGATATAATAAGCTGAAAGAAGCTTCCAGGTTGAAAAGGCCTGACCCAAGGAAAGAGGGAGAAAACAAAACAAAACAAATAAACATATTATTCCAGACATATTATCCATCCAATTTTAGAACATGTGCAATAAAAAGAATCCCTATAAGCTTAAGCTTCACTCTCCTTTCTCCCCACAGACAAAAAAACAAAACAAAACAAAACAGAAAAAAAAAAAAAAAAAAACCCAAGATAGCACCCCATAACAGGGCAGGTGTCAGAACAGCACAGTGCTTGAAGCAAGCACAGAACTAGAATTCAGCATAATAACGGCTTCAAAGTCTAAAATTCCTCATGTAAAATTCTCTGCCTCGCCAAAACACCAATCCAGTACTTTTTCAGGTATGCAATACCATAAAACCCCAAATCTTCACACAAGGACCAACAGAAGATGTGCTCCCCTGAAGTAAGAAACAGACAAAGGAAAGAGAAGACCTGTGGTGTCCCAGTATGGGCCCAGCTCAACATCCAGAGTGGGAGATTCTGACACATGTGGAGGGAGAAGACCCCAGCCAGCAGAACGGACCCCCGTGGAAGACTCCAGACTGGACAGGAGGAGGGTTAAGGGCTCCGAGGAAAGGTCTCCAAGGAAAACATCCAACCAATCTAACCTCTGCTGTGTCTGACATACACGTTCTGCAATTCTCCTGGATCTTTTCAGGCTGAGTTAGTGATAGGAACACTAAAGCTAAGCAAAAGAAAAACTAACGCAATGACTAACTTTGGGAAAAACAAACTGTAACAGGGAAAATATAGTCAGAATATATCACATGGCCCATCTGCAAATCATATTCACCTAACCTTACTTCATTCACAGAACAGTGACCAATTATACGAAAACAGCTACAGAGTAAAGGCTGTAGGGATTAATGGGTGTTGGTTCACACGTGGGATGGAGTGTAGTGAGAGAGCTAAGATCAGGAGCTACGTCTTCACCTTCTATAAATGAAGTTATGTGTAATATTTAAAATCAAAAGGCCTCCAGGCACGGTGCGCACACCTACAATCCCAGCATCCAGGAGGCTGCGGAAGGAGACTCACTGCAAGTTTGAGGCCAGACTGGGCTACATAGTGAATTCACGGCCAGCCTGAGCTACACAGTGAGACATGTCAAAAAAAAAAAAAAAAAGATCCAGGGCTGGTGAGATGGCTCAGTGGTCTAAAGCACCTATTTAGAACAAGCTTAGCAAAGCACAGGGACCGGGGTTCAATCCCCCAGCACCACATGCCAGCCAGCCCCACCCC
>NW_004524703.1:290235-295404 GCF_000260255.1 Octodon degus
AAAAATTTAAAAAAAAAAAAAAAAAAGATCCAAAGGCCATCTAATAAGACTAAATGAGAAAAGCGTGGTCAATGTTAACAGAAACACTAAGGGGAGAAGGAGTAAGGGATGTGTGGTAAGGAAGGGGGTAAGATAACATTCTGTTCATTTTAAGCACAGTGTTTAAAATTATGCACATGTGAACTTTTCTAAAATAAAACCTAATCTAAAAAAGGGCTATGAAACAAGAAACTGGAGACACAAGCCCACTCCGTAATGCCTGCTGGCTATGGGAAGGCGCTCCACTTCACCAAGCAATGCCACTTCCCACACATCCACGCAGAAGCACAAACCTTCCAGGGAGCTTTTCAACCCCATCTCTTAAGGAGAAGGAAGCCAAGACTCACTGAACATTTGAAAAAAGCCTCTAACAAGGCAATACAGAAGTACAAGCAAAATGAAAAGGAGGGGGTGTGAAACAGACTATGCCTGAAATGCCAAGAGAAGACAATCTTCTAGTAATAACCTCAGCACAAAAGATCTATGGGCGTGGCATGGTGGCACACATGGGTAATTCCAATACTTGAGAAGCTGAGGCAGGAAGATTGCTGTGAGTTCAAGGCCAAAATCAAAAAAAGTATGTACATGAATCAAGAACCAGACTCTTTTTAAAAGGGTGTGGGAAGCAAATAGGGAGGGACGGGGGAGGCAGCTTCAGAAAACAATTCAAGGCCTCTCAAATTTAAAAACATTGTACATAGGAGCCCATAAATGAAAAGTATATGACGAGTTGGAAGATATGATTCTGAACATTACCCAGGGAAACAGAACAGAAAGACAGATGGGAAGTGGGAGAGAAAAGAAACTAGAAAATTAGAGAATATATTCATAAGGTCTAACATCCATCTAAGTAAGATCCAGAGGAAGAAAGGAAAAAACAAACTATATATGTGACAAGGATTAATATCCAGAAAATCCCATACAGTCCAATTTTAAAATAGGCACCAGCCCTAAATAGACATTTCTCAAAAACAGAATTATAAAATCCTATCACAAAAAAAATTACGAAATCCCAGCACTCTGGGAGACTGAAGCAGAAGGAATACAAGTTTGAGCCCAGTCTGGGCAATTCAGTGACATACTGAGATCCTGTCTCAAAAACAAAATAGTCACAATAATATTAATAAGAGCTGGGGAAGGAACTTGGTGTAAAGGCCCTGGGATCAATCCCCAATAAAGGAGAAAGAGGGGAGAAAGGAGAGGGTGGGGATAGGGGGGAGGGGCAGAGGAAGGAAAGGGAAGGGAAGGGAAAGAAGATGTGACAAAATGCCTAATATTACTAACCATCAGGGAAATGCAAATGAAAACCACACCATTCCAGTGAGAATGGCTACTATCAAAAGGGCAAAATACAAGAGCTGCCAAAATTGCAAAGAAAAGAGAACCCATGTGCTCTTAGGATGAATGTAAATTAGTAGAATGATTATGAAAAACAACACAGAGGTTCCTCAAAAAATTAAAAATACAACTACCATATGATCCAGTGTCCCACTAATGGGCATATATCTAAGGGAAATGAAAGTGATACAAAGAGACATTTGCATTCCCATGTTAGGTCTATTTACAGTAGCCAAGAAATGGAAACAGTCTATTCATCAATGGATGGAAAAAAAAAAAATATAAAATATATATATATATATATATGAATAATCTTTGGCCATAAAAGGGGATAAAATCTTGTCATTTGCAGCAACAGGGATGGAACTAGAAATTATGTTAGTGACATGAATCAGGTAAAGAAAAATAAACACTGCATTTCACTCGCACATGAAATCAAGAAAAGTGGATCTGGTGGACATTGAGAGTAGAACAGCACTTACCATAAGCCAGAGAAAAACTGATGAATGGGTAAAGTTAGGTAAGATCAAAAAGTAAGCAAGGGCCCAGGGAGATGGCTCAGTGGAATAAGTGCTTCCCTGGCAAGCGCAAGGGCCTGAGTTCAATCCCCAGTTCCGTCACATGCCTATAATCCTAGCACTAGGAGGCTGAAGCAAAAGGATCAGAAGTTCAAGCCATGCATGGACAATTTAGTGAGATCCTGTCTCAAATAAAAATAAAAATAGGGCTGAGGATATTATTCTTCAATACTAGGGTGGGGGCTTGAGCTATATAGTGAGAGATCTATCTTGTCTAAACAATGTATGCTTAACTTCATTTAAATATTATACACATACACAAACATCACAAATGCCCTATAAATATGTAGGATTTTTGTTTTTACACGTATCAGTTTAAAATAAACTTATAGTCAGGTGTGGTGGCATGAGCCTGTAATTCCAGCATCAAAAAGGTTGAGGCAGGAGGACTGCAAGAGTTTGAGGTCAGCCTGAGCTGAGTTACATAGTGAGCTCAAGGCTAGCCTGAACTATATACCAAGACCCCATCTCAAAAAATAAATTAACTTTGTAAAACAAAGAAAAGATGGTCTACGGGTGGGCTCAGGGATAGAGCACTTGCCTGGCATGTATGAGGCCCTTCAAAAAAATAAAAAATTTCCCAAAAGTTTCTCACACAGTGGAGAGAAATAAACCTAGGCCACTTTCAGACAGGAAGGACAAAGAAGAGTGGAGCAATATTTTTGGATAATTTTGTTGGTAGTGAAAATCAAACTCAGGACCTTGCACTTGCCAGGCAGGGGCTGTACCACTGAGATATATCCACGGACCATCTTTGTATTTTTAATGAGACAATTACTTTTGACTCAGAATTCCTCACCCAGCCACAACTGTGAAAGTGAAGTAAAGCTGTCTTCTGATGAAGACCTCAGAAAATCAGCCTCTAACTCATCTCAGGCAGCCTTAAGGTGAGCACCACCAAGGAGGGGGAGACCAAGAGAAAGATGGCTGAGGCCACATGGCAGTGGCGACTGCCAGAGAGAAGCCAGGCAGTGCTAGAGGCAGCAGGGACAGGGCAGCAGCCAGGCAGAACAGACTGAAGTAGGTCAGAGGCCCCAGAGGGACAGGCTGAGATGATCACAATAGTGAACCAACCCAGTGTGTTGGATGAGGCAGAAAGGAATCAGGAGACTGAGATAGGGCAGCTGTGAGACAAGCCAGGGGAGCTGAAAGCCGCTGCAGTACATGGCGTGTGTGTGGCTGAGGATCACCATAGTTTTGCAATACACCGTATAGAAATACATGATATGTGTATAAATAGCTTCAGTAAGACAAAGTGTTTTTTAATACCAATCCCAAAGAGTGGTCATCACTCTAATATATAAAAGCATCTACTTGAAGGCTTAAAAAAAAAAAAAAAGAAAGAAAGCCTAACACAGTAGCCAAATCTGTAATCTTAGCAACAAGGAAGCTGAGGTAGAAGATTCACAAGAGTCCTGCCTGGCAATTTAGCAAGACCTTGTATCAAAATAATAAACTGAAAATAAAAAAGGTTGGAGATGTAGCTTGGTGGTAGAGCACCCCTGGGTCCCACAGGGAAAATTTTTTTTTTAATCTTGTCCAAAGCAAGAATCGAGAGGGTCTCTGCAGGAAGTAGCAGTGGAAGAGAGCCTGCGACGGTGAGTTCTGAAAGAAAAACCTTTTCCTTTCCCTGATGCCCAAATTAGAAATTTTAGCAGAGCACTGAGCACTGCCGAGGCCAGGGGGAGGAGCCTATAGCTCTCCACGGAAAGCGCTCAAGGCACACCAGGCATGAACTCAAGGCACACGGGTACCTCTGAGCCAAGATGCCACCTAAACAGTTTCTATATACAGTGCACTTTGCAGCTCCTTCACTGACAACGAAGGAAGAGAAGCCCGCTCAGCCTGATACAGTATACCTCCTAACTTCAGGTGGCTCGTTCCCACAGGAATGGCCGGGAAGCCGGTTCCTGCTGCCTCTGCGGTCTGCTAAGCTGAATGCTAGCACCGATCACGCAAGCATCAGGAGATGGTGGGGACTCAAGCGACATGACAGTAGGCCACTCCGCCAAGGATGACGTGAGAACTGCTTACACGTTGACCAACCGCCTAGCCAGACTCACAGTCAAAATTCCATCTCATCAGAATTTGCTTATGCATCCCGAGCCTCCATGTCTTCATTTATAAAAACAGATTAAAACTGTACCCCTACATTTTACGACTTCTTTGAACATTGCACGAGGAAATACAGACCTGTGTGGGGATATATAATAGTCTCT
This sequence comes from Octodon degus, assembly GCF_000260255.1. Lineage (NCBI taxonomy): Eukaryota > Metazoa > Chordata > Mammalia > Rodentia > Octodontidae > Octodon > Octodon degus. The sequence continues at coordinate 294,410 of NW_004524703.1, forward strand.
CAATAAACTGCTATTTTTTCAGGGCTTAGGGTCCGGGGACCTCAGGGAGAGGCCTGCTCAACCGGAGCGCCAAGAAAGACCTCACCACCCAAACCACAATAGGCAGAACTGACCACCAGGCACCGGCGCCCCAGCTCCGCACCCCGCGAAGGGTAGGGCACCGGTGGGCAGGTAAGGCACCTGCTTGCAGACCAGAGCCCCGAAGGCAAAGGACTGCACACCAGGAAGAAGAACTCAGCCCCGAGGTTCTCATCGCGAGGGGCGCGCAGTCACACGCTGAAGACCTCAGTCCAGCCGCCCCCACTGAGTCCCTGCCACCACCTAAGGACGCCGGAGAGGGCGCAAGTGGGCCACGCCTTCCCCAAGCGACCGTCCCCGGAGCAAACCAAAACAAAACCAGAAAGCTAACCAAAACACGAAACAGGAAGCGCCTTCTCGGGCACCCGGACGCCCGTCCGCCCCGCATCTCGCGCGCCCCTGGGCAGGTACCTGGGAGCGCGGCGTCCTGCTGGTCCCGGGTCTCCGCGCCCCCGGCCTCCGCGGCCTCCGGGGCCTCCGCAGCTTCTGGGGCCTCCGCGCCCCGCTCTCCGGCCTCCCCGGCCTCCGGGGCCTCTACGGGCGAGGCAGGTGCGCACCGGGGCGAGGGGTCTGGCGCCGGAGAGCCCGAGCCGTCCGAGGCGCCGTCAGGGCCCCAGGAGTCCCACAGCCAGGGCGCGTGCGCCTGCTCCAGCAGTCTGCGGCCCAGGCGGTAGCGCAGCAGCTCGCGGTAGCAGGACGCATACTGATCCCAGCGCGGCTCCCGGTAGCGCTTCATGTACTCGCTCTTCACCCCGCTGCCCGGGGACATGGTGCCGCGCGCCCCTCGCTACGTTGCTACAGCGGAGCTCACGACACAGAGCCCACCCCGCCTGGCCCGGCCCGCCGCTCAGTTCAAACTCGAGCCCCGCCCGGAGGGGGAGGGAGGGGGCGGAGCGGGGGAGGGGAGGGGCGGAGGG
>NW_004524703.1:295531-299834 GCF_000260255.1 Octodon degus
GGTGACGCGCGGCGGCGCCCGGGGGAAGGCGGGGGACTCTCCGGGCGGGGAGGTCGGCGAGAACCTGTCCGGGCGACCACGGCGTCACCTCGCCTATCCTGGGTCCCGCTTGTGCCGCGCGGGACGCGCCAAGTGAAGCGCGGCTGCTGTCCTCGCTGCTCTGGAAGATGTCGCCGGCATCTGGGACCCTGCGGAAGCCGGAGGCGAAGGCGCCGCCCCACCCGGGATCAGACGCCTCCCTGTGCGCCTAGCCCACGCCGCAGCTTTGGCTGTGGTAGACGCCGTCCCCCCTCGGGACTGGCCTAGTAAGGAAAGGACCTGAGCCCAGGAGCGCCCCGCCCCGTTCCTGAAGTCCCCGGCCCGCTCCCTTCCTCTCTGCTCAGAACACCTGTTGCTCTGACTTTCAGTGGCTCTTTCCTTTAGTACAAGCCCTTTCGTATCAACACACGAACATGTGTTAAAATACAGATTAAAACCGTGCTCTGCTCAGAGAGCAGAGCGGATACCTACAAAGCACCTGCGACCCATTCTCCTGCTTAGTGTGTTTGTCTACAATGTTAAAGGCAGTCGTTAGGGTTGAAAACTGCCCCACAATAATTCCTCTCCTGTTATAAAAAGAGCTTTGATACAGTTGCTGCCGAAAGATTAGAAAGGAAAAATCTTGTGGGAAATCTAGACAAGACCCAGCTGTGCAGGGTGGCTGCCTCCCAGGGTCCTGGCTCTATTGCCTTTTCCATGTCTCCAAGCCAGCCCCCATCTCAGCTGAAACACCGAGGTGCACAGCGGCCCAGGGGACTGTCGCACTGTCTCCCCTGAGACCCCGAAGTGGCCAGGCCACGAGGCTTTCGCTCTGGACTTTGCAGGAATGACTCCACCATCTGCTGCTGACTCCACACAGACTGACTTCCCTTTTCCCTAGTAACCTTCCTTCTCTCCCTTGGCAGATTTCAGAAACTTTCTCTCCAAATCCCCATTTTGTTCAAGCTGGATCTGTAGGTTTCTGATGTTTGCAATCAAAAGAATTTTATCAAATACTTAGTATGAGGAAGAAAGGGCGCATAGCACCCATGGGAGTAATGCAGGGCCCAGTGTGTCTCAATTAACTTGCTGCATGACACACCACAGTGCCAGCTAGTATAAAGCAACTGGGACTGTGAGTTTGTGCAATCCTGAAGGGGTGCTAGGCTCTCCCTATGTATTTGTGTTCTGCTGAGGGTGGGGCTAGCAGGGTCGCCTGTCTGCACATGCCACCTTTACACAAGATATGGTAGTGCCTATCCCTGTGGGCCATGGTAGCCATATCTCAATGTGTAGAGGTAGACATAGATGCCTCAGTGTCTAAACCTTCCTGAAGGTCCAGGCCACCCTTCCAACCTCCTGGGCCTTGTGTTCTTGGGCACACCTTGTCAATACCTCCTGCTCAATATCCACACCTGCCTCTTCTGATCCCCCACCACCAATCCCTTATTTCTTAATTTCTGTTGATGGTACTTCCATTCTCCCAGATACCGGGTCACCCCAGTGCCACCTCTGAGGCACATGTGTGTCTGTCAGACAACCTTTCACCTGCCATTCCCTCTATGTCCACTCCCTCAGATGGGGCTGGCTAGCTACAGTGTGCAGGGTGGGAATGTGGTCGGAACATCAAACCTTGTCATGGGTCTGCAGACCAGAACCAAACCAAGTTTGCAGCAGGTCAGGTCTAACTGAGCACTCAGAGGCTTGCTGGTTCCAGGCTGATGGGGAGCCACACCCGAGATCTGGAAGTGGATTTCAATGTGCAGAGCACTCAGGTAGACCCAGATTTCTAAATGAGGGCAAAGAAAAAAGGGCTTAATAAACAAACCTTCAGCAACAGCTCAGCACTGTTTAATTGCCCCCTTTCTATCTTGCTGGTGGCAAACACAGCCAAGAATTTTCATATAGAGAATACATGTGGACCTCCTTGGGGGATGGGTACCAAGGATTAAACCCAGGTGCTTCCCACTGAACTATATCCCCAGCTCTTCTTTTATGTCGATCCAGACTTTCACTGAGTCACTAAGTTGTCCACCCTAGTCGAAAGTTTGCAATTCTCCTGCCTCAGTCTCCCAGAGTGCAGGGATTACAGGTACTAGCTCAGATAAACACTTCAATATAGACAAGATTTATGTTAGTGCTTGTCTTACTAGGTTCATCCTGATGGCCAGAGCCTTATTTCTCCTGGTAATACTAGAAAAAATCAAGTGTGCTTTGAAAATAGCATGTTTGGCTTGAGTTCCTACCAAGAAGTCTAAGGAAATGCCCCAACCAGATGGCCAGTACCTACTTGGTGACAGAGGCCACAGTTGGAATGCTATCCACATGTTGTCTCCCAGTAGAAGTTCAGGTTGCAAGAGTCCAGAGTACTGGGGCTTCTAGAGTCCTTCAGGGGAAACTACCCTGAGACTTCCATTTGCTGAGGAGTGATGTTCAGTGTAGGACCTTGCAACCATAAGCCCTGACCTGGGCTCCAGCCCACCTTCTCCCTGAGATGCTGCTCAGCCTGGGATTCAGATGTCTGTCAGCTGAGCCTCTGCCCTTCCCTGTCACCAACTATCTTTTCCTGCTATCACCGGCCCTGAGAAAATTTTGACATTCTCCATGCTGTGCCCATTGTGCATTGCCCTTCACCATCCTTCTCTTCTTCCCTGTCTCCACTTCCTTCTTCCTCCCTTCTTTCCATCTGCCTGCCTCCTTCCTCAAGTCGCCATCCTTCCCTCCTTCCTAAGACTCTTGGCACAGAGCCTGGCCTTCCTCCAGAACAGGCCCCTTCCCCCTTCCCCGATGTTCCCATTCTTGGAACCATCTAATAAAGAAGCAAAAATCTCCCCAATTACCTTGACTGCTAGATAATAGCCTATCAAATGAAGAACACTGTGATCACCATGGCAATTTGTCAGAACACAGCATTCTGTGTGCAGTGTGGAGCCTGGGAAAGGCCTGCTCTAAGAGCATGCCCTTCCTTCTGTGGTGTAGACTCTTGGTGCTGGTGCTGATGCTGGGCCGCAAGTGACCTGTGCATTTCCATTTCTGAGGAAATTGCTCTCTCACCCACTGCCATGCAGGTCAGGAGACCAATCTTTGTAGGGCAGACTAAGCACTCACTGCACACCACACAACATCCATACTCCAGGTTTCCCAGAGAATGGAGCCTCCAACTATTGGGAAAAAGAAATAGTTGTGATAGAAGATTGCCTAATGGACAGATACTCCATTGCCTCATTTTCTAGAGAAAGGAATCTTCTGCCTTGTCAGTGGGAATGTGAACTAGCAAAACCATTAGGGAAATTCACATGGAGATTCCACAGAAAACTAAAACTAGACATTCTTTTTTACCAAGCTATTCTTCTAGGTATCTTCCTGAAAGAGTTAAAGACCTCATACTACAGTGAGACATGTGTACCCACGTTTAGAAGAGCTAAATCTTGGAAGCAGTCTATCTTTCCTTCAACAGATGACCGGTATTATGGCTTGTGTCTAGATGACCCCCCTGCCAAAGCCACATTTGGTGATAGGTGGGGCCTTTCAGGGGTGGCTAGATCTAGAGTGTGTGATGCTGGGATTGAGGGTGCCTGATTACTAAATTAGTCCACCCATTGGTTTGGCACAGTTCTGGGAGCAGGCAGAGGGAAGGCCCTCCCTGAGGGTAAGTATGACCTACCCTAAGGGCAGCTATCCTGGATAGACTAAAAGGGATAGAAAGAGCTGCTGTGGTTGGTTGCTTGTTGCTTGCTGTTTCTTCACCACTTCGCTGCTGTGGTGCCTTTTGCCCACTATGAACTGTTTCTGGTCTGTGGTCCCCTCTGCCATGCCACCCTGCCTTGGAGCTAACCAACTATGCACTGAAACCTCTACAAACTGTGAGCTAAATAAACCTTTCCTCCTTTAACTTTGAGTGCCAGGTATTTTGTCTCAATAGTGAGAAAACTAGATAAACAAATGGCTAAAGGAAATGTGGTATTTACACACTGGAGTACTACATTGTCATAAAGAAAGATAAATTTAAGTCATTCATAAGAAAATGAATGTACCTTGAGACCATAATAGTCAGTGAAATAAATCAGACACACAAGCTTAAATCTTGCATGATTTTGCTTATATGAGAAACCCAAATTATAAATAAAGAGCAAAATAAAAGATAATAAGAAGTAGGGAGACAGATCTTTCTCAAATCAGAAAGGGTTTGGGAGATGGGGAGTGAAAAAAAAGAATTAAGATGTGTTATGTTCATGGCCAACTCCCCACAAGAAGTGCACGTATTCTGTACTGCAAATGTATACTA
>NW_004524703.1:299934-316959 GCF_000260255.1 Octodon degus
TAGTTCTTTTACTCTCTAACAAGTTTAAAAGAACTTTACTTCTTTACACTTTTTATTCTCTATTATCAGTTAGATTTCACAAGTGTGTAAGAGTTTGAAGAATTCTTTTCAAAATCAACTTAAGAAAGTGGGGGAGGGCTGGGGAGATAGCTCAGCAGCATAAGTACCTGCCTGGCAAACGTAAGGTCCTGAGTTTGACCTCCAGTAACCCCCCCCCCCAAAAAAAGATAATAAAAAGTAAATTGGTCCTAGCCAATTCATTAGAAAGCAGTGCACTCTGGTCATTGCTCTGGGCTTCCTGGAGTGATTTGGCTGAGCTGCACTTTGCATTAGTGTTTGTCATCGTGAAAGCTCTGTGTAAGACGGCCTGGCCCCCTCACTGAGCCTGGGGTGCAGAGATCTGGTCCCTGCGCTGCCCATCGTCCCTCTTAGAAACCTGAGGGGACATCTGTCTCATCCCTCCCTGACGAACTTCCTCTCCCCACCCCCACTGCCAGATGCAGTAAACTGTTTCCTTTGCTGCTAGAACATTTAAAGCCAATTTATGGCCCATTTTTATGGACTAACCTACCACAAATTTATCTCATCTTCCACCTTTTCTTGTCCTTTTCTTGATCTGATTTACTCTTTTATTGATTTTTATTCTCTTGTATTTTGGGAAAGTTTTTAAATCATTTTAACTCTTTGAAAATTGTTGTTAATTCTCCAGAATGAATGTACAAGGTAAGCTTTTTAAAAATTCAGTGCAACTTCTAGGAGTACATAATATAAAACTAGGTCGATCTCACATAGGAAGGCAATTGGAAATCAATACTTAAATGTGCTAAAATGCTTGAATTGAGAAGGAATATAACAAATCACACACAAAAAAGGGTGAAAATAGAAATGAAGAGTTTATGTTTCCATTCTTCACTTCATGTGCCTGGGTGAAGGCAGGAAAGAAGTTGGAGGGGATCTGCCATGTGGGCAGTCACCCCTGCCTGGGACTGTGCTGAGCCAGCCAGCAGCAGATCTCACAGGGAGACATGAGCCACACCCTTTCCCAAGGCAGCATTTGGAAAACTCAGTTATGTCTCAAATAGAAAACAAAATCAGGGGCTGGGGAGATAGCTCGCTGGTCTAAGCACCTGCCTGGCAAGCACAAAGACCCAAGTTCCATCTCTCCTATTGCATTCTGTGCCAACCCCGCACCGAACTGGCCACTGAAACCAGACATGGTGGCACATGCCTGTAATTCCAGCGCTAGGGAGGCTGACACACGAGGGTCATTACAAGTCTGAGCTGCACAATGAAACCCTGTACCAAATAATAAATAAATAAATAATTTAAAAAATCAAAAGAGGCTGGCCTTAATAAGATTATAAAAAAGGAAACATTTCTGCACATACATGTAATTGGGCTGTTGTTGCTTTTCTTGTTTTTGTTTGTTTGAGTGGAGGTTGGATTTTTGTTGTTGCTGTTTGTTTTCTCACAGTACTAGAAATTAAACCTAGGGCTTCCATAATAGTCCTTTTTTATTATTCTTTTTAAAAAAATTTTGATACAGAGCCTCACTAATTTGCTAAGCTGCCCAGGCTGGGTTCAAACTTACAACCCTCCTGATTCATCCTCCTAGAGTTCTGGGATCACAGGTGTGCACCATCATACCGAGATCATGTAGTAAAGATTTTCATCTTGCTCAGTGGGAATGTAGCCTTTGACTCGTACCCCTGATGAGTAGTTATTAAACCCTTGGAACATCATGCTGATGACAGTCTTCTGTATAGAGTGAATATGTGAACCCCACTAGAATGTCCACTGTGATTTGGGCAGTTGTCACTCAGCTCAACCTGAGGGACAGCTGGAGACTGAAGTCAGCCAGGTGGACATTTGCCTATGGAGCCCAGTCAAGATGACACCAAGGTCTTTCCAGCACCCCTGTTTGCAAAACTCCATGCAAATGCCACATGGAGTGGTGGCTGAGGGGGACCACACCATTCTTGGCTGTGCAGAAGTGGAAGAGTAGAAAACCCCTATTCCAGGTCTTCTGGACTTTGCCCCCACCCATCTCTTTCCATAACTGCCTTTCATGTGCTATAAAATCCTTCCACCATATTAAATATAGCCATAAACACATCTGTTTTCAGGCATTCTGCCCATTCTTCTAGAGAATTAGGAAGCCTGAGGGTGGTCTTCATGGTTTTTTTCTCAGGGACCCCGACAGTGCGGTGGTGACAGGAGGCTGTGGATCTCACTGTGCTCCTTACTGTGAGGCAGAAACATACTATTTTATAGTCCCTGTCGCTTCGAGTTGCTTTCTCTATGTGAAAAGCTTGCTGGAAACAGCCCATTAGCCCTTTCTTTCTCCTGAGCAGATCATTTGTCTTCTTAAAATGGAAAAGTTCATTCATAATAGAGTGGCCCTGGTATGGAAGGACAGGGACTGAGATTCTTGAAACATTTATTGGAGGCCCAGAAGGTAGTTTCACCTCAAAGTAAAGAAAGTTCCTGCAAATTGAAAGAGACCAGAACTGTGATCAGATGCTTTATCACCGAGTGGAGGTCCTTACGGAGAAATGAGGCAGGCCTGAAGGGGACAGCCCATCCTCATTTGCCTCATTGAAGGTGCTCAGCACCAGCTGAGTGGCCCCCTCTGCTTTTGGGGGTAAGAGTAACCTTTTAAAATTGACCTTAACCTGTCACCAGCCAAGCCTGCCTGCACCTTGACCACTCAGGAATGGGGTGCCCTCAGCCTCTTGGCTGTCTGGAGGCAGCCCTCTCAGCCCACCACCGGGCACCAGAAGTAGCCTCAAGGACCAGCGAAGGAAGCCCTTCACTCTGGTGGTGAGGAAACTGAACCTCAGGGCCCAGTCAGTCCCCTGAGCCCTGGCTTGGCCCTCCCCCATTAGGCTTGGCTCCACTGGGGGAAGAAGTGTCTTCTGCTTTTCTATTTCCTTCCAATTTTTATAATGTGGGCGTTTTGTTGTTTTCTTGGGTAAAAATCTAAAATCATATATACGTCTAAACATTGAGAAGTTTAACTCTAGTATGGCATGCTCCAGCACACCTCCCCTGACCCGGTAACCCTCCTGCCGAAGTCCTTCTATTCCTGGATCTTGAAGTGAAGACCTCAGAATTGAACTGGGACATGGCTCAGCAGAAACAAGATAGAACGTGTATTTTCTGTATGATGACCTGGACAGGGGCTGATGCTGAGTCCAGGGACGTGGCGCGGGACTGTGGGCAGCTTTGAACAGTCAGTTCACACTGTGGGCAGTTGGACTCTCTAGTTCTCTTTCACATTAATTGCCAAGATGTTCCTTCACTGTTAAAAATTTAAACCAAACCTGACACTGATCTTAGTGGCATTTCCTTTGTTCATGGGCATAGATCACCAGTCCTGGCTGCCCAGCTTGTAAGCTGACTTTGGCTGCTGACATGCAAGCTTTTCTGACAACTTTGCCCTATCTGCAGATTTGACAACTGAGCTTTCTACCTCCAAGCATCAAGCACCAGAAACAGTCTGGTCTGTTTTCCATAAGATTGTGTATCAAATGTCTTATAAAAACATTAAATGCTTTCTACAGATTCCTTTGAGGCATTATTGGCATTTGGTGCCCTACCCAGGGAAGGGTGATATGAGTTTGCCATGACCTGCTCTTTTGGAATGAGCTCAAATTCTGAGCTTTCTCTGTGCTGTGTCCTATTAGTCACAAACCATGTGTTCTGCCACCAATCCCAGTTTTCTGAAAGTTGTGACAAGTAAACTGACAATTTCTTAGGCTCTACTACATTTTCTTTTTCAAAAATAAAGAAATTCTTGCCTGATTTCCATCTTTATGATAATTCCTCAACTCTCTATAGTAACGCAAACTCAGGAAAAAAGTTCCAAGCACCTCCAGGAGTCCACAGCATCCTCAGAGAGTCCCTCTGGAGATCACCTGGGTCAGGAAGCTGCAGGCCTGCTCAGCCTGAGTTATGCTGTCAGTCGCAGGACAACCAGATGAATGGGGAGGCGGTGGGAAGCATAGCCTGCCATAGCCCATGCAGCTCTGGAGTGGCTCAGGGGGCCCCTGCAAATAAAGGCACCCTACAATGAGAAAGGAGAGAACTTTAAATTTTGTTTTCAGCAGCGATTTTTAAGCAATGAAAGTGTCAGTCTAAGCCCATTACAGGATTTTCAGGTTGATTCCTTCGGGATTTAGATTTAGGGTCTATGGCAACAAGACTCAATTAACACATGCCCAGAAAATAGAGCAGAGTTTGAGGAACAGAATCTGGGTGATAAGGGCTGCTGAAAAGAACTCAAAACTTCCTGAGTTGGTTTCTAAAAAGGCTGGTGATGTTTCATGACTTCCAGGTAATACTCATTTGGCCCAGTATTCCCCAAAGGCCACAGCTGAGAGGTCGGGCATGGGGTCTTCTCAAGTCACCTTCCTGGTGGGTTTGGAGACCGAGGCTCAGGTCTGCAGGGCAGCAATTCACTGGTCTGGGCTGCCCCCCCTGTTGGTCTGGGAGGAAGAAGAGGGCACAGGTGGCCAGGCCCTGGGAGGTACTCAGCCTGACCTCCACTCTCTACTGGAAGTGCCCAGGGAGGATGAGAGCACCTTGTCCTCTGCTTATCTGTGCTTATCTGAGAGGTGAAGGTGTGATGGGGTGCTGGGATGTGGTGAGAATGGCAAAGATGAGACCGTGGACCCCAGAGGACAGCATGAAACTGAGGAGCACATCCCCATCATCATGGGGGAAGAGCGTAGGCTTCTCAAAAGTGCCGCAGGTAACTCTTGGGGTGGAAGGTCAGACACCTGCCAGGGTGCAGGCCCCTGCTGAGAGGCAGGCAGGCAGGGAGGCGAATGCTGGCCACAGGCAGAGCTTGGCCCCTGCTACATTGTAACTTCCCCATTTGGTACTGGATTTAATCAATTTTACCTGGTGCTTCTAATCTCATTGGTTGACCATAGCTGTTCCCACCTCATGCCCACCTAAGTGAGTTCCCATGTCTTCTCCAGCACCTTAGACTTGCCTCACCACATGGTTTTCCTCTATAAAAGTCATCTGGAAGAGACAGCTTCTCAGGGATGACCTGCTCAGTCCCCCCTCTTGTCCCTCTCTCGGACAGGAGCTTTCTTTCCCTCGATAAATATATTCTGCTTATAAAAAAAAGAAGGTAGAGTCAGCCCACTGGGGCAAGAGGGATCTCCTTGGAGGTGTTTATCAACCAGGTAGCATTATAAAAGCCCCACAGGCCAGTGTGTGGGGTAGGAAGAAGTGCAAAAAATGGAGGACAGGTATCAAAAAGGAGGCAAAAGAGCTCAGAGCCCCTCCACACACTACATCATTGCTTCATGCCCTATCTCTAGAAAGAACTGAATCTCCTTGCCCCACAGTGACCAACTGGCCACCTTTGCCCAGGCCTCTGTAGGGGCAGATAAGGTGGCCAGAACAGAATCCTCTGTACCTGGCAAGAGCTACTTGCCAATCCCCTGACCCAACCACAGCTGACAAAGCCCAGGCCCCATGCACTGCACCTTCAGGGACACACAGCCACCACAACAGGGCCAGTCTGTTTTTAAGCAAATTTTAAAAAATATTATAAAGGTAATAGTCACTTCATAAACTGCAGGAAACTAGAGAAAATTCTATTGAAAGTGTGCATTTATAATCTTCTCATTTGGATGCAATGTCTACAATGTTCTCCTAGTGCCCACAGGGAATAGATGATTCCAGATACTCTGCACAAACCAAAGTCAATAGAAACTCAAGCCCCTTCCATAAAATGGTGTGGCATTTGTATATAATCTACGTACATTCGCTATTTATTTATTTATTTATTTATTTATTTATTTATGTTTTTTGAAACAGTGTCTGACTACATATGCAGGCTAGACTTTAACTCACTTTGTAGCCCTGGCTGGCCTTGAACTCTTGGTGCTCCTCCTGCCTTGGACTCATGAGTGCATGCTCCACCGTGACCTGCTCCATTTGTATACTTTAAATCATTCCTAGACTACTTTTAATTTAACATAATGTTCAGGCCATGTAAATAGACATTGCACTGTATTTTAGAGAATAACAACAAGAAAAGCATGCAATTTTAAAAAACTATTTTCAATCCACAGTTGGTGGAACCTGCAGATGTGAAGCTTGCAGAGAGAAGGGATGTACTTATCTATGTCCTTAAAAAACAAGGCTGGGGCCGTCCATGGGGAGATGGGCCAGATCAGCTCCTCCTGCCTGCCCTCCCGGGTGAACTTGTATACTCAGTCCTTTAATTCTAGGATGTTGATTCTCAATACTTTACTCCTCCCAAAGCCAAACTCTTGCCAGGGAAGCCCTTAGTTTGCAAGATATTAAGTGCTGAGTGTTCAAGAACCCATTTTAGAATCAAGGCTAAGAATTTGACTCTGCCCTTAGCTTCTGAGCTAGACTCAAAGGTAGAAAGAAATACCAGGAATAAAAGTGATCAGCTAATAGGTGAAAATTTTTCCTACTATATTATGATAAACATATCTAATCAGTCTCAGGAATTGCTCAGCAATGAAGATGAAAGACAAAAGAAAGAAAGAAGAAAGAAAGAAAGAAAGAAAGAAGAAAGAAAGAAAGAAAGAAAGAAAGAAAGAAAGCAATCAGCAAGCAGTGTCACCAGTCTATAATCCCCAGCTACTTGGGAGGTTAAACAAAAAGATCACAAATCCAAGGCTAGCCTGGGCAATTTACTTCAATTTTGATCCTGTCTCAAAACAAAAACCATAAAGGGTCTGGCAGTGTAGCTAAGTGCAAAGGTCCTGGATTGAATCTCTAGCATCACAGAAACATAAAAATAAAATTAAAAGAGAAGCTAGGGGGGTGTGCCCCTGGGTTTGAAAAAGATGGAGAAGCCAAGCCCTCTGCACTGCAGACCCCACAGCCATCTCCCATGTGTGGCCTCACTCTCGAGTGAGAATGTTTCTAAGCGTTGGTTTATTTTGGGACACCAAAAATCTTCTTAAAAGACACTTGGTGTTTCTTTTAATCCGGAGTAGAACACTGTGGTGAGGAAGAGGTTTGCTCTCACTGACTGCTAGAAGCAGGAGGCCCCTCAGGCAGGCCAAGAGGAAGCACAGGGCAACAGGGGTGGAGGGAGGTACAGCAGATGGGAGTCTATCAGAAGGTTTCTGTGGAAGGAATGGTGTGGTGGGCAGCAGGCTGGTGATCTGCCAGCTTGAGTCCTCTGAGACTCAAGCTGTCCATACCTGAGGTGATTAGAACAGGTGCTGAGTGGTCCAGGTGACAGCCAGGGTGGCTCTGTCTAAGAATTGGTAACTAAGAAGGCCATCTTCCAAGGTCAATAAGCCCCAACATGTCCTAGCACTAGAAAAAAATCATCATCATCATCATCATCATCATCATCATCATCATCATCATCATCATCATCACAAAAATAAGCCTGCTGGTATCTGTCTCTTCACACAAGCAGTCCACAAGCTCAAACCAAATGTGCTGTCCACTTCGCCACCTCGAGTTGGTGTCTTGTGCTTGCTCCATCTCAGCTTTCGAGCCCTCACTGTACCGGTCTCTTCATTTGTTTATGTCTTCCTTTATCACCCTCTAAACAATCCTAAATCCTTCCTGGGATGAGGCTATGAGGAGAAGGTGGGGTGGAGGCATCGCAGTGTCCTCATCGGACCTGCATATCAGGAAGGAGAGCTCACAAGAGCTTTGCAAGAGCAGTCACAAACCCCGCAGCACCGTGTCCCGTGAAAGCAAACTCATGAACGCCTACATGAGGCTCTTGGCTGTTGCGCCCATGGCCTCCCGTAAGAGGCTCTTGTTATGCACTAAAGCCAAAATGGCCCCGTTGTGGGGTTCAGAGAGTTTGGGGGTGAAGAGGGCCTCTTGTCCTATAGCGGTCTCCGGTGCAGCGACAGCCAGCAGCTATCTTGGTCTGTCTGGCCTCCTACGATGAAATGCCACAGACCGCGGTTCATAAACAGCAGACATTTCTTTCTGGCAGTGTGAAAGGCCTGACATCGAGGAGGATCAAAGGTGTCAGGTTCTGTGTCTGGTGAGGGTCACCCTCTGGTCAGCAGGTGGCATCTGCTCCCTGCATCTCACACAGTGAAGAGACAGCAAGGTGTGTGCCCCTTCCACAGGTGCCCGGCCCCCCACGCGGTGCTCCTGCCTGACCTGGTCCCCTCAAAGGGCCCCCAGATCATCACCCTGGGGCTTAGCATGTGAATTTGAGGAGACAGACACATCCAACCCAAAATACTTATTTTTATAAGGTCTGTCAAAGGAAGAATCAGAGGCAACAACTATTTTTAAAAGAAAATAATTTGCAAAAAGGGACAAAAAAACCAGACATAAAAAAAAAAAAATCATCCAAAAGAAGTTTAAAGATTAGCAGCATTGTTTAAGAGGCCTAATAAATAACACAACCATATGTATTTTTTAAAAAATCAATTAATAGCAGGACTCAGATACCAGCCGTGCAACATAGGGCCTGGGAGGCCCTGAGAGTCAAAGTTGGGCTGTCACCTCCAGATGTGGCCTCTCATTCTCTGCAAATCCAGGGCCATGCTGGACAGCAGTTCTCTTTCTTTCTCACTTTCTCTCTTTCTTTGTTTCTTTTTCTTTTCTTTTCTTTTCTTTTCTTTTCTTTCTTTTTTTTTTTTTTTTTTTCTTTTTGCGGTACCAGGGAACTCAGGACCCTACGCTTGCAAGGCAGGTGCTTATTCTACTGAGCTATCTCCCCAGCCCCCTCTTTCTTTTTATTTTAAAGAGAAAAAAATTAAAACAATATTTCACAACAAGATAATTGGAGAGTAACAATGGTTAATACATTGCACATTATTACCTTTAAACTAGTTACTCAGGGCCAGCCAAATAGCTTAGCCAATTAAAGTGCCTGCAAGCAGGCATGTGTTTGATCCCCAGGCCTGCCATGCTGGCCCTGCCCCCAAAGCATGCTGAGAAGACAATTGAGACTGCGTGTGGTGGCATGCACCTGTAATCCCAGCTCTTGGGAGGCTGAGACAGGAGCATCTCCCCACATAATCATGCACAGTACTGTATTACAAGGACAAAGCTGCTTCTGCCTGAGTCTATGTTCTCGGGAAATGCTCAAGATTGTTATTTGGGGGCCAGAACTAGACAGAGCGACTGTTGTTTTTGTTTCACATGGAGACACAAACTGCTTCTCCTCACTGTGATCAGCTCACTGGCTGCGTAGGGCTCAGCTGTGTGCTGGTTTCCACGTGAGGACTCGTCTGTTTACATCTTTCCTCTTTCTCTCCTCATTACAGCATCATTTCAGGCTCTTCCTGCCAAATCAAACCCAAATCATATCACTCCTGAAAGCACACAGTTTTCTTCCACTCAGATCAGGATGCTTTGGGGACACAAGGAGAGGTGGCTGTGAGAACATGACGTGGGCTCAATTCATGCTGAGGAGATCGAGAGTTCAGAGGTTGCTAAATTCTTTTACCTCCTTCCCGCACCTGCCCTGAGACAAATGAGTCACTCCGTCTGGTCCTCTAATGGAACAGAAGAACATTCAGAGCCTTCCCTCCTGTCCCCTGCAAATCTTCATCACTACAGAAGCCGGCACAGAGCAGAGCTTGGCCTTGGCTTTCACCTGTGAATCAGGGGCCACAAGCCCACGCCAGAGGCCGGCTCTACAGGCTTCACCTTTCACTGCCTAGTACAAATGATGCTAAAGGGGCCAGGGAGATGATTCAGTAGAATAAGCACTTCCCTGGCAAGCGCAAGGGCCTGAGTTCAATCCCTGGTTCCATAAATTAATTAATTAATTAATTAATTAATTATGCTAGGTCCTTTCTAACAAGACTGTTAGGAGGAAGTGAGATGGGATTTTGTTTGCAAGCTTCTGTTTTCCAGACAAGGTAATAAAGGCATTGAAATCTTGTAAGGACTCAGAGCAAGACGCCAGATGTGGTGGCGCAGGCCTCGAAGCCCAGCACTCTGGGAGACTCAGTCAGTCGAATCCCAAGTTGGAAGCCAGTCTGGGAAACTTAGCAAGGCCCTGGGTCACTCTCAAAATTTAAAACAAAAGACAGCCCCACGGATGTAGCTCAGTGCAAAGGCTTCGGGTTCTATTCTTAGTAACACACAAATACATACCAAAAATAATAAAAGAACACACCAGCCCAAGCCCTCATGTGGTGACACAGATGTGAAACACTGAAGTCCTCAAAGCCTGCTGAAATCTATGCTGTTCTAGTGTCTATGCACCTACTATGGACATGTGGGCGCCCGGCCCTTTCCTGCAGGAGGGGTTGGTGCAGTAAGGGCTCCAATAGTGGGGGTGGGTGATGTGGAGCTGCCTGGCTCTGAGACCACTGGTCTCCACAGGTGAATATTTTAAGAAAAAGAGGGGTACCAGGGATTGAACCCAGGACTTTCACAGTAAGCTACAACACCAGCCCTTGTTATATTTTATTGCAAAAGAAAGTCTCACTAAGTTGCCCCAGCTGGGTTCAAACTTCTTATCTTCCCAGAGTTCTAGGATAGTAGCCATGTACCACCATGCCCAGACCAGGTAAAAATGTTCTGAGGGTCATTTGCTCATCTTGTCCTTGGGCTGTCTATTTCCCCCTTCTTCATGAAAGTGAAACCCCCTTGACCACGTCAGTCCTGGGACTCACTTTCCCCAGCCCCTGTTCCCGAGCTCAGGGACAGATCCTTTACTCCGGCCAGATTTTCTTGCTCCTGGAATTGCTCAAAGAAAGCTGTGCTTTGGTACAACTGGGTCTGCAAGTGAAAGTTTGGAGCTGAGGATTTCTTTCTCTAAGGGAGGCCGGGGGAACCAGAAAGCCACCTGCCAGAAGGGAAGAACACAACAAGTTCTCCAAGAGGAGGGCACCAGCCACAGAGAGGGCCAAGCCTCTGTCCGCCCAGCTCTCCAGAAGCCACTGCACCTCCACACCTTGCCAGCCTCCAGCACCTGCTCAGCATGGGCCACTGGGCCGCTTCTCACTTGCCACCGTGTCTCTTAATGCAGCCAAAAACTTCTAAATGCTACTTTTATTGCCAAAAGCATTCTCCATCACCCAATGGCATTTCTTAGAGCACATTCAGGAATGCTAATTGTTGGAAACAAATGCAATAGTTGGGTGTATGTACTTGATGCTAAGCCAAACTTGAATTCAAGTTCCAGCTCTTCGTGTAGTACTTGCTGAGGCCAAAGCAGTTTCTAGACCTTTCTTAGCCTTGTCTTTCCATATGCAATGTAGAACTGACAGGCACACTGACCTCCAGGGGCTGCCTTGAAATGTGAGTTTCACAGAAGGCTAGGAGATATATCTCTATTCATATAGAAAGACATTCACAACCACCTCACTTATCTTTGACAAGGTTGGAGAAACAGGGTCTTATTGGTTTGTTTATACCTATTTGTACTGGGAAAATTCAGGTGTAAACAGAGCAAAAATCAGCTCTTTGGGTGATTTTTCTCTCTGTCTCTGTCTCTGTCTCTCTGTCTCTGTCTCTCTCTGTCTTGTTTCTATCTCTGTCTCTGTCTCTCTCTTTCTGTCTCTCTTTTTCTTTCTCTTTGCCTCTCTGCCTCTGTCTACCTCTCTGTCTTTGTGTGTGTGTGTGTGTGTGTGTGTGTGTGTGTGTCTGTCTGTCTGTCTGTCTGTCTGTCTCTCTCTCTCTCTCTCTCTCTCTCTTTCTCTCTCTTTCTCCCCTCACTTTTCCACAGTAACAACAAAACTTCACCTACCATCTGTATCAAAGAAATTAAGAAAAATACATTCCTCTGTAGGGGAGCTTGAAATCTTTCTCCTAAAGAGTGCTATATTTTGTCATCCTTGAAGCCAGGCATAACCTTAAGGATCATTTCATTTAAACACCTCTGCTTAAAACAGACTACAAAGTTGATTACAGCAAACAGCTCAAAAATGCAAAGTACCTGGACCTGCAGCTTGCCTTGAAGGCATCCAGGGGTGTGAGGGGTGAATGTGAGCAGAGGTGAGCCGTTGGGGGCACAGATGCTGGCGTGGGCTCTGGCAGGGGTGTAGGTGTTCGTGCACCGTTCTCAATGCATTTCTGTATTCTCAAGACTTTTTGTAGTGAAACACCAGGAAAGCCCAAGAATCCCTTCAGATAATGAGCTCAAGTGGTGCAGACATGAAGTAAAAGTTCACACACACACACACACACACACACACACACAGAGCAGTGTCCCCACAGATCACGACCCTACTCCCTCACATTTTCATTAAGACCAGAAGACTTTCTCACCAGCACCCCAGTGAACTGAGGGAGCTTTGGCCTCCTGGTCTGAGTCCCTGCCATGGCTCACGCCCTGCAAGCACCTCACATTTCTTCTCACCAGGCAGTCAGGCATCCTGAGAGCTGGCAAAGGGCAGGAGGTGCCCTCGGGCACAATGATGGCACACACTCAAGGGAAGAAAATTCATTGTCCACAGTAACAAGACTTTTTCTTGCCAGAATAAAATTGAAAAATAGACTCCAACCACGAAGATGAATGTGCATGCAGCTGATAACGTGTGGCGCTGCAAAGCCTCCTGGCTGTGCATTTGGCAAGTAGCTTCCTCCTATCGTGAGCTGTGACACATTAAGGACCTCGTGTGGATCAGCCTGAGATTAGGGTGTCACGTGGCTTCATAGCCTGGTAAGAGGAGCAGACAAAACCAGTGTGCCTTTCAGCACATGGTCAGAGGTGACCAACCAGCAAGTCCTAAGAGAAAATCAGCCAGTGAGCATATGATTCACACACCCCACAAAAGAGTCAATTTTGCTAGTAAACAAAGAAGACATATAAGATAGAAGTTATTTTTTTTTTCACTCATCAAATTTCTGAAGGTTGGAGAAGTAATGACAGACAGGCTGGCAGGGGTCCATTCAACTCCTTCCCACGGCCACTGACCCTTTCTCTCCATTTTTTCACTCCTTTCCTCTGTTTTCTGCAGCCCAAAGGTGGCGGCTTACCTAGCTTACTCTGTGTCCTTCTGTCACTCATTTGGCTCCACAGCCAAGGGGATTCGCCTGCCTGGGAAGATACTGGCCACACACGGGCAGGAGTTAGTTCTGCAGGAATTAGCACAAGCACTATTTCACACTGGAAACCTGGTCTAGAAAAAGCTCAGCTGATGACACACACACATTTCCTTCCTGTACAGAGCCTTTCTGCTCTCTGTTGGCTCTTTCCAAGCAAAAATTGCCACTATGAGAAAGCAAAGGAGTTGGTAAAGAAACTAAGATGTGACTCCAAGTTCCCATGTGCTCTCCTTTGGGCAACACTTGCAAAATCACAGTGAGGACATTTCCCAATACTATTACAGGCTACTGGACTCTTTTAGAATATTTTGCTGAGTTTACACACCTATAATATTCAAATAACGGAACTTAACAAAAAAAGGGGATACAGATGAATGTCCATTTTGTATCTGTGTATTCAAAGCGGTTAGGATAGATATATAGTTACATTTTCTTAATGAATAGAATGATTTGTTCTAATGGTGTTTGTAAATAGGACATCATGTCTGCATCTTGTACAGCAAATAACCACTAGGAAGAGAGTATGCAATGTGTTAATTATGGAAACTGCCCTACCAATTTGATTTGAAACTGTCTCATTGCTATTTGTTTCTCAATAAAATTATGAAAAAAAACAATGGGGACATTTGTCAAAACACTCAGGAGCTCTCTGATTGTGCATGGGGCAGGGCAGAAGCAAAGAATGTTCTGGAGCTGCTGGCTGAGAGGCAGATATACGGTGCCTCCAATTTAGATCACATTCTCTCTCTCTCTCTCTCTCTCTCTCTCTCTCTCTCTCTCTCATCTCTTGATAAAAGAGATCTGAAAGCTGCATTGTGCATCAGAGCAGGAATACAGTTTTACTCAGCTTTTCATTGATTCGCGGACTTTTCCTGGACACCTGTCTAGCCCAGACACTGAGTATGCAGAGACAGTGTGCCCTCCCTGAGAACCTGCATTCCAGGGAGGGAAACAGATCAAACTGGAGGACAGAAAGAAAACAATATATGCTACAAAACCATACCACACCCATCCAGAGAGCCCCAGGAGTAGTCATCCTAAGTCGTCTGTTTCAAAACTCATTTCTGGGTTTCTCAAAGCCTGGAGTGCCCGCCCCTCCCAGGTGAGGGACTCATGGAGACCCATCCCATGGGCATTGTGCCCTCCCTAGGCACCCCGCCATCCCAGAGCCCTCACCTACCGCCTCCTCATACAATTGGGGCCGCTTTTCCCTGCCCTCATCTCCTGGAACCAGGAAACTGAACTCAGCCCAGACTAGCCAATCCTCAGACCACTACCTGCCACACGGTTCCTTCAGTGGAAGCCACAGTACAGGCCCCAATCCACAGTGCCCTCCCTCTGTCTTATAATGGCCCTGTGCTTCACTGTGGCCTGCCAGGTCCCCTGCATCCAGGGCTCCATACAAGCCTATCTCTCCTTTGTGACACTGTTTCCTGTGCCTGTGTCTTCCATCCCTGATTCAGATGAACCCCAGTTGATCCTGTAACATCCTCTCTACACATGAGGGTCCAGCTGGTCTGCAGAAGGGAAAAGACAATGTGCTAAGACATGAGGAGAGGCCTGGGCAGAGGGATAGTGCGGGGGGCACTGTGCAGAGACAGGGGGACAGGTCTGAGCAGAAGGGACAGCATGTGCAAGACCCTTGGGCAGGAGAGGGGTTTGCCTTTCTAAAGGCCTGAAAGAGGCCCTGGGACCAGCCCCAGTGAGAAGAGACGGACAGAAAGACAGACAGACAGATACACACGCACGCACAGATGTACATGCAGAGACACACAGCCATGTTCTGATAGAGTAATTCCCCATTACCCCCTACTCCAGATTTCTGGCAGCCACCTGCCTGTTCTATGTTTTTATGAATGTCCCTATTCTAGATATCTCATATAAGTGAAATATTACAATATATAGCCTTTTGTATCTGGCTTCTTTCTCTTAGTCAATGTTTTTGAGGTTCATCTATGTTATAGCACGACTCAGTACTTCATTCTTTTATGGAGGGTTACTACGAATTGAACTCAGGACCTCACACTTGCCAGGCAGGTGCTGCACCAAGCTAAACCCCTGGCCCTCATGCTTCATTTTGTGTCTTCCATCTCTTCCATCCCTGACTTAGGTGAGCCCCAGTTGCCCCTGTAACAGCCTTTCTACACATGAGGCTCAAGCTGATCTGCAGAAAAGACAACATGCCAAGATGTGAGGAGAGGCCTGGGCAGAGGGATAGTGCGGGGGGCACTGTGCGGAGACAGGGGGACAGGTCTGAGCAGAGGGGAGAGCATATGCAAGAATTTTGTGGTAGAATAACATTCTAGATTCTTTTGTATGGCTGGATAAAATCTTGCTGTACAGATAGATGCACTTTCTCAGCTATTGATGGACGACACTTGGTTGTTTGCATCTTCTGGCTGTTGCGAATAGCACTGCTATGAACTCGGGTGTGCACAGGTATCTGCCGAGTCCCTACTTTCAGTTCTTCAGGTGTACACCTAAGTGCGAAATTGCTGGGCCATAGGGTGATTCTACGTTACCTTTTGAGGAGCTACAAAAACATTTTCCAAACACCCTTTACATTGTACCTGTAATGTATGAGTTTTAATTTCTCCTTATCCTGACCAGCACTTGTTATATTCTGCTCCACACACACATTCTGGTGTGATGTGCCGCCCCTCTGTGGCTTTCATTAGCTTTTCCATAAGCACTAATGGTATTTAGCATCCTGTACTTACTGGCCATTATTTTGTGTGTGTGTGTGTGTGTGTGTGTGTGTGTGTGTGTGTGTGTGTGTGGTAGGTTAGTTAGTTTAAGAGAGGAAAGATTTATTTGAGTCATGGTTTGTAGAGTCTATTGTCAGCTGAGTGGTATGGAAAGGCTGCTTTTTGTTTTTGTGGGGGTTTTGGATTTTTTTTTTTTTTTTCTTCAAGGCAGGTTTGGCTGGCTTGAGTTGTGGGGATCGAACCACAGCCACTTGAGCCTGACTGCCTTGTTGAAGCAGCCACTTAAAGAACTGAGCTAAGGGACAGGCCCCCATTTGTGGGGGTTTTGGGGGGCTGTGAGGTAGGGTTTTGTTTTTGCTTTTTTGTTTTTGAGATAAGGGTCTCACTGTACAGCCCAGGCTGGCCTTGAACTCAGCAATCCTCAGCCTCAAGAGTGCTGCGATTACAGGCATGCGCCCCTAAGCGCAGCATCTTGGTACTTTTGAGGAAGACTAGTTGACCTCCCATCCAGGATCATGCTCGTCAGCAGCTGATCCAGTCAGAGTCACGGTCCAGGGTGGGGCAATCAAGGTTCCAGCATCAGGTCCAGGCAAGTGAAACACAAGTGCTGTAAATCCCCGTCTCAAGGGCGCTGTGGGGCTCCTGAATGCTGGGTACCAGACAGAGCACCTTGCCAATGTCACCTCATGGAATCCTTACAGCAGGGCCCTATGAGTAGGTACAGTTACTCTTTTTTGAGGAGGGCGCTGGAGGGATGGTGGGATAGGAGAAAGCCACTCCGCTGGTAAGAGGGTCCAGGGTGAAGTCAGTGAGGCTGGCTCCCAAGCAGCATGTAGTGAAGGAGCCTAGCCTTCATCTTGCTGTCTCAAGCTCTCAAAATTGAATATGCTAAACCAGACAAGGTGAGGCACATCTGTAGTCCCAGCTACCCCAGAGGTATGAGGCCAGCCCGGGCAACTTAGTGAGACCCTGTCTTAAAATACGTAAAAGAGCTAAAAGTACAGCTCAGTGGTAGAGCCCTTAACTAGCAGGCAAGGCCCTGGGTTCAGGTTCAGTCCTCTATAGGGGGTCAGAGGGCTCAGGTTCAATCCTCTCTCACACAAAAAAGAAAAGACTACTATTTGTAAAATGGCAACAATAGGGCTGGGGAAGACAGCTTGGCAGTCTAAACGCTTTCCTGGCAAGTGCAAGGACCGGGGTTTGATCCCCAGTACTGTATGCTATGCTGGCCCCAGAGGTTCTGGGTGTGGCGATACACGGCTGTAATCCCAGCACTGGAGAGGCTAATACAGGAGGATCACTGTAAGTCTAAGAT
>NW_004524703.1:317059-319049 GCF_000260255.1 Octodon degus
TTTTTAATGCGACAGTACTGTCAGGGCAGCAAGCCTGGCTAAGTGGCCACAAAGTGGCCACATCAGCTCTGAAGGAACAGTCTAATAGCATGGAGCTGCAGGATTCACCATTATCCAGCGAGGGAAAGTCAATCTATCTGCAGGTTATTGTTGTAGCTGTTATTTAGGAAAAAGAGATATTCCAAGCAGCAAAGACAAATAAGCACTGCCTTCCAGAGAGAAGCCAGCAAGTACTCTCAAGAGAGAACATCAGGTTTGTCCCCATTCCAGGGGAGGCCAATGTAGGTAGCATTTGATTCTGACGTAGAAGAACCAGATCCCTGGGCATCCATGACAGCTACCCCGGGGTCCACGTTAGCAATATGGCTCCCAAAGGAAAATGTGCCCATGCCCCACATAGTTGCTACTGCCCTCTGGAAGTTTAGTCCAGGCCAAAAAAAAGGTGATCCACCCAGAAAAGGGCCCTGTGCCAAGATACGGATGTTTATTTCCTATGGCTACTATAACAATGTATCACAAACTCAGGGGCTTTAAAAAGAAAATTCCCCACCTCACACCCCCAAGGTCAGACACCTGAAGCAGGTCTCAGAGCAAGCTCTTAGCCAGGCTTTATTGCTCCTCAGAGGCCACCTATGCTCCTGGCTCACAAACCCCCTGCAACCCTCATCCTCCTATGACCCTGATTTCTCCCGCGGTAGAGGACCTATGATGCCTGGGCTCCTCTCTGCTCCAGGTTGCATCCTCTGCAGGAGTGTAGGCCAGCGCCATGGGCCTGTCCCACTCAGGAAAGGAAGCCCCAGGCACCAGCAGAACAGACCTGGGACCCTGTTCAGCAGATGTGCTGGCATGAGCACCTGGAATTGCTGCAGGCTTACAGTTAAAGAAAAGGGTGAGAACAGTGGCCAAAGACCAGACAGACACAGCTTAGGAGACAGGGCCACCAGGAAGCCGGCATGGCCTTGCCCCCCACCAGGGCTGGATCTGGAGAGTGGGGTGTCACTGAGTCTGTGTACAGTCACACGATGGCTAACAACAGAGAAAACAGGAGATCATGCTCAGCATCAGCAGATGTCGTGGAGCCCTGTAGCTGCCTACAGTGGAGCTGAGCTGACTTCATTCCACCTGTGGAAAACCCAGAATCCTTGTCCCATGCTTAGGACTGAAGCCCCTGTTTCATGTTCACATTTGCCTCTGAGAAAGTACAGTGCCAGATCCACTTGATGTTTACAGGTCCTTTAAAAACTATCCAAAAGCACTTCGTGGTATTAGATGAATCAGAGACATCAGCACGAGCTCATGGTTCACTGAACACATGCAGATGCCAAGAGGGACCAGCAGTCAGACAGGGGTACACACACAAGTAGCACACTCCCAGGTCTCCCTGCTACCTGCAGACAGTGGCCACGGGTGACCCCAACCCTCATGCAATAAGTACCTACTCCCCAGGTGTTGGCTTCTCAGCACTGCCCTCTGATACTGGGACCAGATTTCTGAAGAAATAGTTGATTCCAAGCAGAAAATGAGAGCAGGATCCAGGGAACATTGTGGTATCCAAAAGCAGGGACATGCTCTGTAACCAAAGGAACACAGGAGCCAGCCCCAAAGGGCTGCTAATGGTCAAATGTGGAGTAATTAAAGCATAAGATAAGTATAATAGTGTTGGTCTATAGCCTAATGTGTAAAATAAATATGGATAAATCCAGGTGACATGGGTTATGTTTGAATAAGAGGGCTCCTTACAAGGTTTTAAATGGTCATGTGACAATCCCCACCCCAGAGATAGAACTTAATGTCCAAACCAGGGCCCTAGAGGAAACTATAGGGAAAGTGAACAGGGTATCTTAGGAGGATCCCTAGCAGACACCACCGTCACCAAGTGCAAGGTGGGCATCAGGAGGGATGCCACGGACCAGCGTGAAGGGAACACAGAGCACTTTGCCTCCTTTGTATTCTTTCCATAAACCCATAGTCCCAATCTGATGGTAAAAAA
>NW_004524703.1:319149-343657 GCF_000260255.1 Octodon degus
GAGGGCAGAAAGCAATAGGACAAGTATACTTAACCTAAAAAATCTACCAAGAATCCAATACTTGGGGCTGGGGAGATAGCTCAGCCACCTAAGTGCCTGCCTGGGAAGGGCAAGGACCCAGGTTCGATCCCTGGTACTGCATGCCTGCCGTGCTGGCCCTAGGCACACCATGCAGGCCCTGAAACCAAGCCTGCTGGTGTATGCCTGTAATCCCAGCACTGCGGAGACTGAGGAGGATCACTACAAGTCCAAGCTGTGTAGCAAGACCCGCAACAGAAAGAAAGAAAGAGCCAGGCATGAAAAAAAAAAAAAAAAAAATCAAACAAAAAAAAAATGGAGAAACCTAAATAGGAGAATGTTCTATGAAGTACCTAACTGAAACTCTCCAAAACTGTTAAGGTTGTAAAAATCAAGAGAAGACTCAGAAATGGCCACAGCCCAGAAGAACATGAAAACCAGGATGGCCAACATGATCAAATGTGGTGCCTTGGATGGAGCCCTGGGACACACGTGTGTGGCAGATGCCCATGAGGTTGGGAGAACAGGCATATTTCACATCCTAAGTAGAGTGCCACATGCTTCTGGCCTTCCGCAGGGGTCTGCTCCCCCGCAGCCAGTTTCAGGCGTTGCACAGGCTGAGGCCTTGGCCTTCCAGCATGACCCTCCTGCCAGGGCACAGACAGGGAAAGGGCTACAACAGCTTTTCATGGGGCATGGCCATGGCCCATGGCTGTGCTCCCCTATAGGAAAGTCCTACATGAGGAGTCCAGGTTATGGAACAGCTGGCATGAAGTCCAGGGTGCCCTCCCACGGATTTTGTGGGTCTTCCAGGACCCACAAAGTAGCCTTCCGGAGCCAATTACCAGGAGCTCAGAGAGACTCTGGTGACAATACAGGTGCTCCCAACACAGATGTGAAGATGAAACAAGGGCATGTGGAACCATGCTGTGCTGGAGGGCTACAGAGGACACTGCAGACCTGGGTCATTGCTATGCAGGGGGACCCTCCCCATCTGCCAAAGCCTGCCAAGTCCTCACCAGGGCTCTGTGTGCTGTGTGCAGCTCCCTGCCTCTCACATAGGATCTGCCCAGAGCAGGAGCACTCAACCCAGCTGACTTGCTTCCCAGGCCTGGCCCAGTGGGCCCAGGGCATGCCCAGATGGTCCCTGTCATCTCTGCCCTGGCAGACTGGCCCAGGCAGTGGGGCCTTGTGCCATGGACAGACACTTCCTCTTGGACAGTGCAGACAGTGAAAGGGGTGAGGGTCCTTTTGCCTAAAAATCCTTGCCACTTTCCATTACCAAAGCCTTCCACACTTCCATTGGTCA
Source organism: Octodon degus (assembly GCF_000260255.1). Classification (NCBI taxonomy): domain Eukaryota; kingdom Metazoa; phylum Chordata; class Mammalia; order Rodentia; family Octodontidae; genus Octodon; species Octodon degus. The sequence continues at coordinate 320,477 of NW_004524703.1, forward strand.
CTGTCACATAGGTGTGTGGGGCTTGTAGGCTGTCCAGGCCTCTTGACCCATGGGTCTGGACTGGAGTGGGCTTCTCCAGGTGCAGTGCCTCCCAGCTTCATTCCTGTTTGGGCTCTAATATTAACCACCCTAGTGAACACATTGCCAAGGTGGAAGTGAGTTAGCCCAGTCAACCAGGAACAAATGAATTCACAGAATACAAGTGCCACAGATGTAGTGGGGGAGCTGAGCAAGGCAGGCCCATGACTGAGTCTCAAACAGCAGGAAATGGCCTCAAGATACCTTTGTGTTTGGCAAGGAGAGGCCTCCGGCCTGGTGGTGCTACTGGGCTGAGGACCCCTGACCATACTCCCCAGACAAACACACCCTGCACTTCCATGGCCCACCAAGCGGTAGCGTCATAGGACCTAATAATACACGCAAATGAGAAGTCAGCCTGCAAGCCCTGGCCATGCAAGGAGAGAGCTGGTGACTGTCCTGGCCTGTCCCCTCTGGCCTTGCCCTAAAGCAGCAGGCTGCCTGGCCAGCAGCACCTATATTGAGAGGATGAGCATGCTGGGCGGAATGGCAGGCATGTGCCCAGCTGTCTCGGCGAGCCCTGCCCAATGGCCCAGCAGAAAAGCTGCTGTCCACAACAACACAGAGGAGCTGCCCAGGACCCACCCAGGTCCTAAGCAGACTGGGAAGTTGTGCACAGGTGTAACAAACAGCAGGAGCCAGAACCTGAAGAGATCACCTGGAAGAGACAGTTAACCTGTCCCAGCTAGCTCCCACCCCCAGCACACACCCCAGGTCTGCCTGACTTGGGAGAAGCAGTCTTCTTGCTACAGCAGTAGTGACGACTGTGATCTGTCCTCAACCTTGTTTCTTGATTCCATTAAGAGCAACCCTCTACTTTCCGCCTGACAGGCAGCTCCCAGAAGGAATACCTGGCCCCTGGCCCTAGCTCCCGATGGCAGCGATATCGCCTGCTGTATTACACAGGCCCCTTTAAGAGGGAAGCTTGGGCTCAAGAGAACAAGACCCAGATGAAAGATGGGGGCCTGAAGGTAGGTACCCTACGAGTCAAGGAAGGACACCCTGCCGCCAAGGTGGGTACATTGCAAAGTCAGGAAACCTGAACCCTGAGGACAAGGGGCGATGAGCCTTGGTCCAGGTACCCAAGGCACCAAAGACATTTCCAGAAGGGCGAGGCTCCTGCCATGGTACCCAGAGCAGGACCAGGGGGTGGAGGAGGTACAACGAGAGAGTGTGGCTGTGTGTGCTGAGCCCCCTGCCCGGGCCTTCTGTGGGGCCTGCAGGCTCTTCTCCCTCCCAGAGCATGAGGCACCCCTCGAGGTACTCACCGGCAACCTGCTTAAAGCTGTGCTTACTTGTCCAAGGATGGGAGCAGAAAGAGAAAAGGTCACTTATCAGTGTCCCTCTGCCTCCTTCAGGATCAGGCCAAGTGTAAGGAGGGATGGCACCAGGTGTCTCCAGAAGGGGAGGCCCTCACTGAGGTGGGCCGGGAAGTCACAGGTCTGACTCTGGACCCCCAGGGGTAGCTGAGGCCCAGGCTCCGCCACAGGGAGCCCCACAGCATTTCTGAATGTGGAGGCCCCGCCTCTTCCTCATCAGACCACAGCTGCCAAGAGAGCAACAGGGGATGGCATCCTGGGGAAACGGGCATGATCTGGCTGTGGCTGTCATGGCTCCCAAAATCATGGTCAGAAAGGACCTGCATGCTCCTAGTTCACCAAGTACCTCTCAGGAGATGAGAGCTTATGACCTGCCTCCTCTGAGTACCCATGAGGCCCCAGGACCCACACAAGCCACACCCACATTAGAACACAGTGTGAAGAAGTGAATACCAGTACACCAAGGGTGTCCAGTCTGGGTGTGTGTGGCCATACAGCCTGGCAGGCAGAGCAGTGTCATCTTAGAGGCTCCCAAAGTCTTCTGAGTGAAGAGACTGACTCCCCCCAGGGGCTCCAGTTTCTGAACAAAGGACAGAGCCCAGCACCTCTTGCCCTTGAACCATTCAATGACTTTGGAAAGTCTTTTGTACCCATCACAGCCAAGAAAGGCCAATGCTTGCTCCCTAGGAAGCTGTGGGGCAGTGCATTGATAGATGCACCAAGGAGTGGGTTGCCAGAGGGTCCAGGCTTGCATTCACCCTGAGTTCCCTTGGCTGCTACATTTCTCCCACCCACAAAACCAGGCACAGAAACCTCTAGACAGATAGGGAAATTGAGGCTCAGCGACACAGAACGCCTGGCACAAGGCAACAGCACTCGCAGAATGGCAACCCCAGGAACTGGCGCTGTAATGCACATTTGTGATTCCAGCCCCCAGGAGGCTGAAGCAGGAGGATGGCAAGTTTGAGCTACATAATGAGACCCTGTTTCCAAAAACTAAAAGTAAACAAAGCTGTGGTCGGACATCTAACTGTGGATTCGAGTCTCCTGCATTTGCTTCTGGGTGTCCACCACACACACGCACTGAGGTGTGCCTAGGAGTCTGGTCATGCGGGTGTCCGTGAGCACAGTTGCTCTCCAGCAGCTGCCGTGGTGTCCGAGCTGGTGGTGGTGGCTGTTGGGCTCTCTATGCCGCTTCCCTGCTGGCCCCTTGCCCTGCACCACAGCGCTTAGCTCACAGTGCCTAGTGATTAATAGGCAAAGAGTTCCCAGTGAGAGAGGATTGCTTTGTAATTCCTATTTAGGCTTCTAAATCATTCTCTCTGTCCTCATCCTCCACCATCAGATTTGCCCCGCCAGCTGGAAGGCTTATTGAACAGTCAGATATGAGCAGGCGCTGATATAAAAATAGAGGCAGGACGTGGGAGCTGGCACTGTGGGTGACTCACCGCGCAGCGGGCAGGCGCAGGGCTGTGCAGCAGCTGCAGCATCTCTACCCCTGCCTCCCTTTTCATTTTTTACTGCTCCTGGTGCTGGTACTGTGCCCCCCAGCCCTGCACCCCTCCCCAGCACAGCACGGGACCCAGAGCAGATGCTGGGATAAGCAGGGCTGGCTGCGGCCGGTTTCTCTGGATTTTTACCTTCACCATCTTCCCAATCCCCATTAGTGCATGAGATAGGAGGAGACCAAAATAGCACAAACTCTCATTTTCCTGCAGGCTTTGGGAGTTTTCTATAGAACATTGAATGACCTCCCTGTCAGCTGCAAAACCCCAGCAGATTGAAAGAAAGTAAAGAGGCTGGTAATTAGGCTGAACCCTCGTCCCAGGCCCAGGCTGCACCCCCACCTCAGGGCCCAAGATTACACCCCATCCCAGGTCCAGGCTGCACCCCCACCCCAGTGGCCAGGGCTGCACCCCATGCCAGGCCTCAGACTGTACTCCATCCCAGAGTCTCCTCTCCCCTGCATCATGTGAACACTGTTGCTTGTACTGCTGATACATATCCACCCCCACAGTGGGTTATAGGATCCCTGGTGCTGATGTCCTCGTTCTTCTTACTCACCACTGTATCTCCTGCACACTGTAGGTTCTCAGCGAGTACTTGTTAAATAAATGGGAGGGATATGGTCCTGGATCTCACTGGAGAATGAGGGAAACAATAACCAAGACTGGATTTTGCATGTCTTGACTTCCCAGCCTGGGAAGAGCCATCCTCCTAGGGACTCAAAGAACTCACAGACCACATACTCTACATCCAGCCACCACTGAAAGGCCCCACCTATCACCAAATGAGGCTTTGGGGGGTCATCTAGACACAAGTCATAATACCAGTCATCTGTTGAAGGAAAGATAGACTGCTTCCAAGATTTAGCTCTTCTAAACATGGGTACACATGTCTCACTGTAGTATGAGGTCTTTAACTCTTTCAGGAAGATACCTAGAAGAATAGCTGGGTAAAACAGAATGTCTAGGTTTAGTTTTCTATGGAATCTCCATGTGAGTTTCCATAATGGTTTTGCTAGTTCACATTCCCACTGACAAGGCAGAAGATTCCTTTCTCTAGAAAACGAGGCAATGGAGTGTCTGTCCATTAGGCAATCTTCCTTCACAACTACTTCTTTTTCCTAATAGTTGGAGGCTCCATTCTCTGGGAAACCTGGAATATGGATGTTGTGTGGTGTGCAGTGAGTGCTTAGTCTGCCCTACAAAGATTGGTCTCCTGACCTGCATGGCAGTGGGTGAGAGAGCAATTTCCTCAGCAATGCAAATGCACAGGTCACTTGCGGCCCAGCACCAGCACCAGCACCAAGAGTCTACACCGCAGAAGAAGGAAGGGAGTCAGTCTGGGCTTGCCCTTAAATAAAACACATAGAGTGACAAAGAAAAAAGAAGAAGGAGACTTCTCTGGCTGGACTCCACAGTGGTGTGCTCTCCAGGAGCCTAGAGACCCTCTTCCTCCCAGTTGCCCTGTGGAAAATACAGGGCAAGGACTGGTACAGAGGGCAAAGGGCATCCTTGGCGCATTGTGGCTGGGAGTCGCTTGGGCCTAACTCCTACCCTGGCCTAGATCAGAAGTGCTGGCTTGGCTTTCTGAGCCCTGGTTTGCAAAGCCAGGCAGATGGGAAAGGAGACACAAGCTTTCCATCTCACAGGGAAGGACCCTGGAGACCACACAGATGTGCTGGACCTCAATGGCCTGGGGTTCTGCTTTCCCCTGGCCCTGTCCTGGGTGGACACTAGAGACTGAGACAAAACCTAGGGAAAATATGAATTCCAGACATAGAAGTAAGGCACCCAGAATCTGGGGGGTGGGTTGTTTGTTTGTTTTTTGTTTTTTGTTCTTTGTTTTCTGTTTTGTTCTTTGAGACAAGGTCTCACTATGTAGTTCAGGCTGGCCTTGAACTCACTCTGTAGCCCAGACTGACCTCAAACTCATGGTGATCCTCCTGCCTCAGCCTCCTAGTACTAGTATCACAAGCATGTACCACCATGCCTGGCACATTTAAAGCATTTAAAAAGAAGTCTGAACTCATCACCTTGTCCACAGATGTTTTTCGGCACTTGTAGTCCTAGAGAGGTTCAGTAAACAAGCATTGATGGGAAGGAGCTGGGCTGCAAGCAGCCTGCTTGGAAGAGGATGGCAGAACAGGGAGCCTTTCAGAACTTCTCAGGGAATGGGCAGGAGGAGAACTGAGCCTCCAACTCCCATCTCTGCTCAGGGCTTCTCCCCGCTGCATGCCCTCCTGAAAAGTGTAGGGCAGACTGCCCTGGCCTGGAGGCCAGAGCTCAGTTCCTGACCCAGGTCCTCTTCCCAAGCACCCCGCCCATCTATAGGACTCCCAGATGAGAATGAGAGCCAGGCTCTGCTCCTGGGTGGGTCTCTTATGCCTTGCCTGAGCACAAGGCCACCTCTGGTCACCAGCAAGTCTATACATGGATTTGCCCAAAACCATCTCACCACTGGAAACAGAACTTAGGGCTGCTGGGCTAGGGGGTACTTTTCTGTTTATTTATGCACTTTTTCACTTTAGTATTTTTAATATTAGTATCCTACACATTTATTGGAAACCTAAATTGGAAGAAAGATGGATATATTAAAAGGGTAGAAAAAAAGTTTGAAAAACCTAAGTTCAATGGTCATGAAATGGGACCTGTATTTGATTTTTTTTGTTACATCTGTGCTTTACAAGTCATATTCATTGTACTTTTGGGAATATGAAAGAACACTCCACTAAGTTTCTGCTTTCTGAGTTGTTATAAAATCCATAATAAACCATTTCATGAATGTCTGGAAAAAAATGAAAGGACAGAAAAAAAATCTTCTGTCATGATACTCTTGAGCCGTCATTATGATTTATCACTTTGTCCTATTTTAATTTGTCCCTTTTGCCCTTTTTTCCCCTCATGGCCTAGCTGGTGCCTGTGGATGCAAGGGACATTTGTTAGCTGCAGGCTGCAGGGGCTCCTGGCCCCTCGGCCTCCCAGCTGCTGCCTGTCATCTGAGGACTTGTCAGACTCACTGCATGCGCAGGCCCAGGGAAAATTTGGAGCAAAATTCCCCCCGCATGCATGTGAGAGCTTAGCAGATTTTCAGAGGTGGCAAAAGACAGATCCAGTAGGTAGGGATGTGGAATGCTCTTTTTAGGAAATGAGAATATTATATTCCCTTTTAAAAAATGTATTTGGTACAGAGTTTCACTACACAGCTCGGACTTGCAGTGATCCTCCTGTTCTCAGCCTCTCCAGTGCTGGGATTAAGGCCAGCTCCACCATGCTAGATGTTGGTGGCTGGCTCAGCATGCCTGGTGGCAGAGCCTATGCAGCATTGGTACCGGGGATTGAACCACAGTCCCTGCACTTGCCTAAGCAGGCGCTCAGTCTGCTGAGCTATCTCATAGCCCTTGTTCTTTCTATGTCTCAGTGCTAGGGATTGCTTTCCTTGCCAGTATCCCCTATACAATACTAAGGAACAAGTGTAATGATTCTCCAAGATTTGCTGGAGACTCTGCCCTGTCTTCCTTCAGTGACCTGACAAGCACACAAAGCACTTTTTGGTTCATATTATTACAAACACAGAACTCCTGGGAATGGTTATTTTTCTTTTCATCCGGCAAATATATTTGTATATTCCCGGTTTGGTTTGCTTTGGTTTATAAGGACTCATTCCTTCCCACACAATACTATCAAAAAGAAACACTTCCATGCCTAATTTAGGTATTGGAATTTATGAAATACCTATAAATATAACCCATTATGAAAGCATAAGAGATATAGAACATTAATAAAACAATATACCAAACACTAATAGAGATAGTTATATCTTTTTAGAGAACTATCAGAAAAGTCAGGCAATTTTTTAATTTGACACATTTCTAGTGAAATAACACAATTCTAATTTCTGTACATTGTTAACACAACAGTAATATCAAAGGCAGGTTTTAGCTACCAACTAGTAGAATTGCTAAGGCAATTCTGCCAGAGTGAGCTGAAGCTTCTTTCAGTCCTGAAATATTGTGAGTCACTTATGGAGTCTGATGGTAGCAGAAACAGACCACCAAGTCTCTCTCATAATACTTCCTTGAGGTCTCAAGGAAGAGACTTCCTTGTGACAGGGGTTTTGATTTAGTATTTGCACTGGTGTTGGTGATGTACATCCATAATCCTAGCAATTGGGGGGCTGAGACAGGAGGATCACCTCAAATTCGAGGCCAGGCTAGGTTTTGTAGTGAGTTCAAGGCCAGCCAGAACTACATAGTGAGACCCTGTATCAAAAAGAAAGAAAGAAAGAAAGAAAAAGAAAAAAGAAAAAAAAAAAAAGCAGCTGGGCATGCTGGCACATGCCTGTAATCCCAGTGCTTGGGAGGCTGAGGCAGGAGGATTATTGCAAATTTGATACCTGCATGGGTTACAAAGTGAGCTCAAAGCCAGCCTGAACTGCATGGTGAGATCCTGTCTCAAAAAGACCAAAAAAAAAAAAAAAAAAGTATTTAAGAGTTAGCTAACTCCTGTAATATTAACACCTTTCCAGGCTGCTGGCCATATGAGTTATTCAGATGCTGTGTTTGTGTCTGTGTATCTCTGTGTGTAGTTTGCTTAGATATGCCTCTGTACAACCAATATTTTCAATGTGTTCAAAATCAGTATATTAGGTATGCTTATGAATGTCCAGTATTATCAGTAAAATGCTGGGCTCCTCCAAGAGACTAGCTCATTTTTAAAAAATACATTATTTTTAGGGGCTGGGGCCATAGCTCAGTGGCTTAAGCACCTGCTTGGAAAGCACAAGGTCCTGAGTTTGATCCCCGGTCCGCAAAGAAAACCAAAACCAAAAACAAAAAACCAGTCTTAAAAATACATTATTTTCAATAAATTTGGTGCCACAGATTTGCTTTATTTAAATCTTAAGCTTTACCAAATACCCATTCTGAATGTCTAGATTTAGCAGTACCACTGCCTACAAGGCTTCAAAATTTTATCAAGCTATCAAAAGCCGGAGAGGAAGAAATAAACAGTCATGTGGCTCTTATCTGTCTTTCTATCCCACCTATAATCTCACTTACAGATGAGTTTGTTACCTCCCTTCTGTCTGAATCTGTTTAATTCTGCTCTTGTGAATATTGATTGCCTGGCAGGCTCAAGGTACTGAGTTCAATCCTGGGAACCGGAAAAAAAAAGGAATATTGACTAGGAGCATGCAGGCATTAAAAAAAAATAGGCATTTTGCTTACCCACAGAATCTCATATTATGTGAGTATATTTTGTACCTTTAAAATGTTTGGAAGTGGGTGCTCCTCTGCCTCTTGCTTACGTCCTCCTCTCTGGGTAAGGATGGCCACACAGGGTGGACACTTACATAAATAGAGAGGCTCCACACAGACTACGGACTTCCTGGAAGGAGAGTCTGGGTTAAATGCATCGAGTTGGGTTTTCGTGGATAGCTGGATGAATGAAGCAAGACTAGCTGTCATACGGAGGCTAATGCTTATGCTTCGGTGCACAGCGTGGGTGCTGGGAGTCCTTCGCAAGGTAGGTGGGGCAGCAACAGACAACTGGGGAGGGAGAGGGATCAGACCTATCAGGCACGTTGAAAGTCTTTAACATGATCTGGGTCATCTTCTTTCGGTTGGCCTGGGGGTTCAGGTTCCCCCATCCCCCCATCCCACCCCTCCACTCCGGGCGCTCCGTTTTGTCTTGGGCGCGGCCTTTTCAGGAATGCTTTCTGCTTTCCCCTCCCTCTCCTGGCACTCCTCCTAGACCTCCAGAGGGGCGCTTCTTAGCGCCACCAGCACCTTGCAGTAGGCAGAGGCCTTGCCAGCTTGGAAGAGATCTCGACTGTCTTAAAACTGGCTCATGAGGAGCTGAGCATAGCCCTTTGGGTCAGACCTCGCCTACAGCGCGGAACCTCCTGGGCGCCGCGGAGGCGTGCCCGTGACGCGCCTCTGGGCAGCACCTCGGTCAGCGCCGGGTGACCGCCCCAGCTGAGGCCACCTTCCTGGGAGCGGTGCGGGGGAGGGAGCTGCCCTACCCAGCGGCGGGTCCGGCAGGACCACCACGGCCCCCCACGCTGGGGGAGGGATTCGATCCAGAGGGGACACTGTGGGGAGGGGCGACAACTTTTGTCTTCTGAGGGTCGTACCCAGAGTGAGGCGGAAGGACGGCGCCTTGCCCCCGCCCCCTTCCTTCCCCGCCTGTAAATAAAGACGACCAACATTTAATGCGGTTTAAGAGAATGGCTGCTTTAATGCTTCAAGTTTCCACTTCCTTCCACAGGGCTTTGTTTCAAAAATAACAAAATGAGGTAAGTCGAGTCACTGTATGTACACGGCGTCATCGTCCTGAGGAGAGCGCGGCCCCGCCGCCTAGAAGCATTTGCGGTGCACGATGGAGGGCCCGGCCTCGTCGTACTCCTGCTTGGTGATCCACATCTGCTGGAAGGTGGACAGCGAGGCCAGGATGGAGCCGCCGATCCACACGGAGTACTTGCGCTCAGGGGGGGCGATGATCTGCAAGACAGCGTGTCAGGTGGCCCCACCGCCCCGCCGCCCCGCCCGCTGCCCCTGCCCCCACCCGCCCGGCCGCCGCCCACCTTGATCTTCATGGTGCTGGGAGCTAGGGCGGTGATTTCCTTCTGCATGCGGTCAGCAATCCCAGGGTACATGGTGGTGCCCCCCGACATGACGTTGTTGGCATACAGGTCCTTCCTGATGTCGATGTCGCACTTCATGATGCTGTTGTAGGTGGTCTCATGGATCCCGGCGGATTCCATGCCTGCAGGCCCGGGGGACAGCGTGAGCGGCGGAGGCCCGCGGATCAGCGGGACACCGGGCCCGGGGACTTGCGGGTGGGCGGCGGGGCGCGGGGCTTACCGATGAAGGAGGGCTGGAACAGCGTCTCCGGGCAGCGGAAGCGCTCGTTGCCGATAGTTATCACCTGCCCATCAGGCAGCTCGTAGCTCTTCTCCAGAGAGGAGGAGGAGGCGGCAGTAGCCATCTCGTTCTCGAAGTCCAGGGCCACATAGCACAGCTTCTCCTTGATGTCCCGCACAATCTCACGCTCAGCTGCAGAGGAGCAGGATGTGGATTCAACGAGGGAGGGGACCCCTGGGGCTTACTCCTGCTCAACCTACCTTGGGGCACCCAGGCCGCTCACCTGTGGTCACGAAAGAGTAGCCACGCTCAGTGAGGATTTTCATCAGGTAGTCAGTGAGGTCGCGGCCAGCCAGGTCCAGACGCATGATGGCATGTGGCAGGGCATAGCCCTCATAGATGGGCACGTTGTGGGTGACACCATCGCCAGAGTCCAGCACAATACCTGCACCAGGGCAGACAGCATGAGGCTTGGCCCAGGACTCAGGTGCAAGTTAGGGTACATGGTTGGAAAGAAGGACCAACACAGAGCTGGGCTAGGGGCACAGTGCAGGGCCAGAAGGCAGAGCCACAGGTGGGGCACAAGGCTGGGACTGGGGACACAGGTCCCACAGCCTCAGCTCCTCCTGGGTCTGGATATATGCACTCACCAGTGGTACGGCCAGAGGCATAGAGGGACAGCACAGCCTGGATGGCCACATACATAGCAGGCACGTTGAAGGTCTCAAACATGATCTGGGTCATCTTCTCACGATTGGCTTTGGGGTTCAGGGGGGCCTCAGTGAGCAGGGTTGGGTGCTCCTCAGGGGCCACACGCAGCTCATTGTAGAAGGTGTGGTGCCAGATCTTCTCCATGTCATCCCAGTTGGTGATGATGCCATGCTCAATAGGGTACTTCAGGGTCAAGATACCTCTCTTGCTCTGGGCCTCGTCACCCACGTAGGAGTCTTTCTGACCCATACCCACCATGACGCCCTGCAAGTGGAGACACCATGTGCTGATCAGCGTGGCTGTAGGCACCAGCGCTATGCTGGAACCAGCCCCTCTGCAGACCCTGCTGCCTGACCTGGTGGCGAGGGCGGCCCACGATGGAGGGGAACACAGCCCTGGGGGCGTCATCACCAGCGAAGCCGGCTTTCACCAGGCCAGAGCCATTGTCGCACACAAGAGCGGTGGTCTCATCTTCATCACACATGGTGTCGGGTTTCTGCAAGTACAGGGACACAGTGGTGACACACAGCAGTCCACAGGTGCCTCTGCCTACCTGCCAAAGGCCCTCCCTCCCCAGAGACCCAGAGTCACCTGCAGCTTGAGCTTCCTGCATCCATCAGCAAAAGGGCACAGAGAACCCTACCCAGCTCAGGGCTGTGCTGCTGAGGAGGGAGGCACAGGGTGGAGACCACACCGCCAAGTCCTCCAGCTTGGTACTGAGGGGCTGGTATCCCCAGAGGGCTCTGCCTTCACGGCAAGCCACCTGCTCACTAATCTAGCATCTGTCCTCTGCTCAAGAGGCCTCATTTGTTGAAGAGGGATTAAGACCCCAGCTGCTTTCCTGGCCAGAGTGAGCAGGTGCTGCCCATGGAAGGGCTGTGGGACATCCTGGATATTTAGGCTCAAAAGGGACTCTTTGTCTTGTCTATGATTCCAGAGAGGGGTGGTATTTTCTACTTTAGACTGCAGTGGGGAGGGAGAAGATGAAGGCCACACTGAATTCCTACCACAGCCCACATTCTGTCTCCCTGTGTGTGTCCTAAATGCCAGGTAAGATGCCCAGATGGGCTGAAAGTCAGTCTACAGACATTGGAGACAGTGCCGGACACAGGCCTGTGGCTACCCAGCGGGGCTCTGCCCAGGTCCCTGCAAGCCCACTGAAGGTCTTGCCCCGTGTTCTCCCACCTGCAGACCTACCTGGGTGGGTGGTTACACCTGCTGCTCTCTGGCTCGGCCGGTTGCCGTGGGAGGGTGGCTGTCCACTTTGGTGACCACTTGTCCCCAGCTCAGGTTTTTATATAGTCCTCAGGCACTCCCTCCACACCGCCCCGCAGGAATGTTGCTGCCCTTCACAGCCATATTTGGGTGTCGGCACAAGTGCCCTCCTTCAGCTGGTTCCTGGCCTGGGCCCTGCCTGGGTCCCCTAGGCAGACCAAAGAAGGACCGGGCTGGCCCTAGCCCAGGTAAGAGAGACCAGGCCATGTATGGAGTGTCTCCCCAGTGGGCCTGCCCCTCCCTCCCGCCTGAGGTGGGGTGGGACAAGGTTCACCCCTGTGAACCCAGCTCGGAGCTGCACCTGTTACAAAGATCTCCTCGTCCCACCCACCCTGTGCTCCCAGGTGCTGCAATGGTGCCTGACCGTGGGTCCCCTACAATTACCCCATCCCTGGGGTCCTTTCCTCAGCCTTCCACCTAGTGTGCAATTTCTGTGGGGATAGCTGGGCTGACAAGGTACAGAGGCAGTCACCCGGACACTGGCAGGGCAGGAGGGGAAAGCTTGCACCTCACTTTTCCCTCTCCATCCCAGCCCCCCAGCCAGAGTTCTGACCCCAATTGGCCCCCCCCCACCTCGGATGCCACAGGCAGCCAGAGGGCACACAGCTGTCACTGGGCAGACAACTGGTGTGGGTGTGGGGAGAAAAGAGGCTGGGGCTGAGGAGGCTCTGGCCATCAGGGTCCTCTGGGCTGTCCTCTTAGTGCTGCAGGATGCTCAGAGGGCCTGAAAGGAGTCAGGTGGGGGTCGTTTCCCCTATGAGCAACCACTGACTACCAGGTTGGCTGGGTTGTTAGCAGCCCTCCACCCTGACTACTTGGTGGTATTGTGTCCCACCTCTGGGCCTGGCTAGGCCTGGAAGTGGTGGTGGCAGTGGCTGATGGGAAGGTGAGGCAGTGTCCTTACTGAGGACCAAGACTGTGCACTCAATCAGGGCAGTGGCTCCTCCTGCGAACTCGTCTTTATATTTAGAGGATGATGCTGCAGGCCAGGCTGCTCCCAGTCCACCTTGGAATCACCACCTGCCAGGGCCTGCACGGCTTCTATTTATACCGTGGATACATGGGGATATGCCTTTTGGGCTTCTGGGGACCGGATCTCCTTATAGTAAAAGAGTGGGGTCAGTGGAGGCCATTCTGCCAGCGCCTCTCAGTTTGGGGGTAGGGTGTAGGGCAAGAAGGCCCAGAAGAACATCTTCTGTCTTCAAACTTGGTGACATGCTTTATGGGGTGCCCAGGGATGTCATTTGTTTTTCTGATGTCTTAAGTGTTCCCAAAAATAGTTGCAATTCACATTTGGTAGTGGAACTCGGCAGGAGACAGGTGTAGTTTCTCTAAAAGGAGGATATGAAGGACACTGACCCACTCTGCAGCCTACACCATCCAGCTCTCCCTGAAATGACCAAAGTAGGGTTGGTGGAGTTGAAACAGCAAGGAGAAAGAGCCAAAAGCCCCAGTGGTTTCATATTCAGCTTTCCCACTATGTTAGAGAACGAAGGACTAAGGGATCGAAGTTTCCCCTCAAGGCCCTTACCCTCCTATGTCATGGGTAGTGGAAATGTTAGAGAAAAATAAGCCAGCAAGTACAATGTCAGACTTTCATCTGGGCTGTAGAGGAAGGGAGGACAGCAGTGTCACCCACAGGGCACCTTGTGGGGATGAGGAGCAGATACTGCTCAGCACTCTTGGACAGTGCATTTCCCTGCTCTCAGACAAGTCTGTCTGAGCTTGTGGACTCATGCTCCCTAAAAGCTATGCACGAAGTGCCCGAAGCTATAGGCGGCCTCCTGGTACAAGTACTGCACATGGCAGGTGGCCAGGGGCTCAGCTGTCCCCCTCTGCCATGTGACAGATGTGCTGGCTGACAGTCCTTGGGGTCATCCAGCCCTCCCATACCACCACTCCCAAGCTGGTGAAGCACCAGCTCCACCGTATCAGTGTCAATGCAGCCTGGCTTGTACCCTACCTCGAGTGCTGCCCCCCCCCCCATACCCCTCACTTTCACAGTTTTCTGGCTTGGCCTCTCCAGTATTTCTACCAATTTAAACATGAGCTTATAAAACTCTGTGGAAGGCCTTCACATTTCAATTAAGCCTTCTCACCATCTGCAGGTGGACAGGCCAGGTTCTGCACATCCCAGCTTTCAATAGCCCGGGGCTTACTGTGCTAAGGATATATTGAGGCTAAACAGCAGTCATGGGGAGCAGGGCTCAGGCTGCCCTGCGGTACACTGGAGTGGCCAGGGCAGGGAAAGAGCTTCCGACTCTCCTGTCATCTAGTGGTTCTGGAAATACAAAGATCCTTAAGGGGCCTTCTCCAAAGGACAAAGTAAGCCATCTTGAAATGCAAAGTAATGGCTTCATGGGCAACCATGTTATCTGAGAAAGGACCACAAGAGGCTGGCTACTCTACCCATGGCCATGTGCAAGAATGGGAGTTCAGCAGAGCAGGCCCCTCACCCACCAATTTGCTTTGTGACCTCGGGCAAGTCAACTCCAGAAGGTTCTGCCTTCTCAGCTGGGTTACACTTGCCCTACAAGACTGATTCAAAGCCAGGCATAGCTTTCAGAACTCAGGAGCCTGAGGCAGAAGTGGCAATGCTTCAAGGCCAGCTGGGGCTACACAGTGAGTTCCAGGGTCCTGAACTATTGTGATACCATTTCCAAAAAATAGGAGACTGCTCTGAGATTTGAGATCAATTCTGGGTAAATGCCTGGACCTGAGGAACACTAAGGCTGAGTACTGGACATATGAGTGCAGGTCGCTGATACGTCCCAAGTAAACAGGCAAGGCTAGGACAACTTTCTATGTTTTTGGAATGTTTATTTAAAATTATTAAAAATGGTAAACCTCATTACATTCAATGATCTCCATTTTAATTTTTGAGTGAGCTATAAATTATAGTACAGCCATGGAATAAAGTATCATGCAATCACTGAAAAATTATAGCCTGAAAAATACTTAGAACACTCATTCAAAAAAAAAAAAAAATCAACATTGTCAAAAAGGGCAAAAATGTTTCTTAGGAAATTAAAAAAAAAAAATCTTAAAAATATTTACATTTACTTGCACCCCTCAAGTCATGGTACATTAAGACAGCAGATATGTGATGATGCACTTGCATTAGGTTGAGAGCAACTGGTAAAACCATCCCAAAAGGCTCCTTTGACAGGGCAATGACAGGGGAAAGGCTGAGAAACTTTGGGGTATAAGTAGCGAAATGCTTACAACAGCTCACAGAAGAAAAGGTCACAAAATGAAAAAGTACACACAGTCTAAAACATTCCAAGATACATTTCAAATAGGAACCAAAGTTGTTTTTGGCCATGGTGGTGGTGGTGGGGAGTTAACAGGGTCTGTTTTATTCCAAATACTTTTTTTAATACCAGGTTTTTCATTTTCTAGTCTTCTTTGTAAACACAGTATTACTTCTTAGAATGTACTTTGGTATTTAATGAGTGGTATTTTACACATGAATATGCAGCTTACTTCTCTTCAGGCATTCCCAGGACAGAATAGGAATAGTGGTAGGGCTATTTCTGAGGCAGCTTCAACATGTCTGGTGCAGAGGCTGGGGGGGGGGGGGGGGGGCGTCAGCACACAGCCAGTGAATCATCCTAAGAGCCTGTTCTTACACACATCCCAGCCCTCAACCCCCACCAAGGCCCAGAGCCCTGGTCACAGGAGAAACACCTTCCAATCTCTGAAGCTTGCCTCAGCTCCCCAGGGTCAAGGTCTATGGCCCTCAAGGTTCTAGAGTCACCACCATGCATCAACATCAGCCCATGGCTACTGCTGCCTTCTCTCTGTTCAGAGTCAAGGGCAACACCTTGATGCTGTCACTCAAGGTCCCAATGGAACTCAGCTGTGCCCAGATGCAAGCAAAGCTTTCCAAAGGAATCTGCCATGTGTTACCAGCAGTCACCAAGGTTCCTTGATTTATGCAGTCACACATAATTCTTTTTTTTTTTTTCCACATATCAAAAAAATTTTATTCCAGGTGGCAAGGATTTCCAAGTAGCATTATCTTCAAGAAGACAACTTCTGAGTGAGAGATGGGTCAGTCAAAGGTAGAACATGGCTAAAGAGACTGTGTGTGTAGTACAAGATAACAGGAGATAGACCTACATGCCCTGGTGTAGGACTGCCAAACCTGAACAAAGAAAATAGATTAGACAGTAGGAAATTCAACAAGAAGGTCATCAGTTGCAATACCAGGACTCATTTGGGAAGACGATTACAATTTTGAATTCACAATGGCTTAGTGAGAACCCAACTTTGGTCATTGGGAACCATCTCAACATTATAAAGACAGAACAGGAATGTACCTTAGTATAGAAGCCCTGGATTTATGCCCCAGTACATGAAGAAACTCGGGCATAGATGTTTGGGGTTCAAATGGTAGCATTTACTTCATTGAGAAACTGAGCTAAGTGGCACATAATTCTTTGATGAACACAGAAGATCTGGCTCCTCACTTCCTTCTCTGGTTAAGAGAAATGGCTCCATTAGCCTATTCTTCCAAACAAGTCAAAGCCCAGGCTGCTAACTTCCTTTTTTGGTCAAGATAAACAACTCAATAAGATTAGCTTATTCTTCCAAATATGAGCTGGACTGGAAGTCCAGGTGAGAGGACACATGGGGAGGGCTCAGAAGCCAGGCCAATCACCAGGTTTAACTTCTGACCTTCCAGGCTAAGTAAGGTGGTTAGTAATCACTGGCTTTGGCCAAAGTGTAGTATGCCAGCTGTGGCGCTGTATAATTTTTTTATTGAAAGCCAGATAAGAGTGATGACCAGTTAGGACAAGTAAGTTCTAAGAGAACACTACTTTTCATATTAGGACAATCCACAGTAGTTTCAAGCATCACACACGCTTGTGACCAGGGCCAACTGTGGTGAAACTAGAACTCAGTAAGAACTATAAAAATACATTAGGCCTAAAGGGAACCCCAGGGCTGAGAGACTAACTCACATGGCACTGTGTAGTTGTCTTGTCCTCAAGGACAGATATGGGTAGGTGAGAAGTCACATGCACACTTCATGCATTAAAGTGCTTCTATTAGTACTATTCACTATTTATGTAGAGAAATTAATCAATTATCAAACCTACAGAAATTATACCCATTCTGCTGTGTTTCTTCTGTCTTATAAGAGGTCAGTAAAACCTGGCATTTATCTTGTAGACAGGTATTTCCCACTGACCCTAAGCTAAACAGATGCCAAGTGCCCCAGGTCAACATACGACACCATGTCACAGCACCTTCAGAGATAATCTTGGGCAATCTCATAATTTTTTAAAATGACCAAACATTTGAGACCTAGAAGTGATTTGTGCACACAACAGCCAGAACCAGGGTAAGAAGCCAGATTCACTGGGCCAAGTGAGTTAGAAAGGGCATCAAACAGCTGACAAAATTCAGCTGCAAAAAAGGAGGAAAAAATCCATGTAACCCAAAACCAAAATTATAGTTACATAACTAGTATTAGCTTCAAAATAAAGAACAAAAAGCAAACAAACAAACAAACACTTTACCTATAAACATAAAATGGTTCAAGCTTCTAGTTGTTTAAGGCCTAAAATTTTTACAAAGAGTCACATAAAAACTTTTAGAAAAAATTATATTTTTACAAAAAAATTACATTTGCCCCTGGACATAATACTCATAATTCGCTTTCAAAACAAACTCAAAATATGGGTTGGACTTGAGGTTTCCCAGCTGATCAGCTTGTAGCAGGTCATTCACTTCTGGCAAGTAGTCACTGAGCTGAATGCCTGCAAATATAAACACAGGTGTTTTTATTTTTGCAAAACTGTTGAGTGAGTAAAATGACCACTGAGAAGGCGCCTGCGCTCCTACGCAGGGCCTCACGCATGCCGCCCCTGCGTCTGCTCTCAAGTCTAGACAAGCCTCTGCTGGAGGCCCTTCCCTCTGCCCACAGCCACTCATGTAAAGGCTTCAGTAGGATCTGAAGAGCTTCATTTTCTCCTATAGTTAAGACCAACCTTCAATGTAAAAGTTTTAAACTAAGTCACTTAAAAGGAAGTATTCTGAGTAATTATATATTCCTCAATTCAGGCAAGAATTTAGAAGAAACGCTGTCTGAAGAGCCAGCTCCAGTATCTCAGCTGGAGTCAACAGGGCAGGTAGCCACCTACACCGCTGAAAAGCCAAAGAACATCAGCTGAATGGGCTGTTTTAAGTTGAGGGCTACGAAATTAACAAAAGTATGCACTATTTTGTAGTTTAAAAAAATGGGATGAAATTTTAAATAAGTAAGATAATTTGTTACATTATCAGGTTCTCAAAACCAAACACTAGTTCTTAAAAAAATACCCTTGAGAGTCAGGGAGCTAGCTCAGTGGTGTACGTGCCTGCCTGGCAAGCAGGTCCTGAGTTCAATCCCCAGTACCCCCCCACCCCCCCCACAAAAAACCTTGAAGTGTCTAAGGGCATTTTTGTACTTGTTATGTAATAAAAAAGTTGTGTTAGGGCCAGCTAGATAGCTCAGCGGATTAAAGTGCCTGCTTAGGCAGACACAGGGGTCGGAGGTTCGATCCCTAGCCTGCCATGCTGGCTCTGTCCCCAGGGCACACTAAGCTGGCAACTGAGACTGGGCAATTGAGACTGGGTGTGGTGGTACACATCTGTAATCCCAGCACTTGGGAAGCCGAAAACAGGAGGATCAGTATGAGTCCAATCTGTGTAGTGAGACCCTATACTAAATACATAAAATAAATAAATACTTGTGTTAAAGTTATGAGGCTAACTAAATCCGAGTCATTTGCATATCATTTATTACAATTAATATAATTTTAAGAAAGACCTTTTCTTTGTAAAATTATATTACATTGTAAAGCTATACTGAGGTTTTTTAATATTTAATATTTTTGTTTTTTGAAGACAGGTATCATTATGTAGACTAGCCTTGAAAACACTTATGCAGCTCAGGCTGGCCTCAAGCTCACACTAATACTCCTGCCTCAGCCTCCTGAGTGCTGGGATTACAGACAGGCACTATGGCCAGGATCTGCACACAATTCTACACACTCAAACAACAAATGTTTATAGCAACTACTGTATGCCAGACAGTGGGGCAGGAGTGTTTTATGTAGAACAAATAATGTATCCTGCAAGAAGTGAGGAGATGGCTCAGCAGTCTAAGCACCTGTCTGGCAAGTACAAGGATCCGGGTTCAATCCCTGGTACTGGACTCCGTGCTGGCCCCATGGTGGCACATGCATGTAGTCCCAGCACTGCGGAGGCTGAGACAGGAATATCACTAAGAGTCTGAACTATTTAGTGAGACTTTGTATCAAATAAATAAATAAAATATTTAAAAAAAAATAATGTATCCTGCAGACATGTGAAGGAAGCATGTGAAGTGTAGATGCTGCCCTGATGGGTATCACTCTTGTTCACTCAGAAGGGCTGCTGGACCAACAGCAGCTTTTGTCCTGTGTATTTGTTGCAAAATGGATGAAGAAGCGCATCCCGGCATTTGGAAAGATGGGTCTGCTCCAGGTTAGCCTACTTTACACACTGCATGGATTTTGGCAACCCACATTTTAGTAATTCTACAATACTTATTTTCATGTATAAAATGTGCCAAGTCTCTCATGTCTTGTCCAGCATTCTCCACATTTTAAATTCTTGGTTTTTTATAGACAGTCACTCTGCCTTCTCATTTACCTTTCCCTGGACAATAAGTACTATACTCAAAGCAGCTTCTTCACTTACACCTTGTCTTCATCAGTAAGGGGAATTCTGATCATTACCTTAAATACAAAACCCATAAAATACAGCCCCTTCTTGAGTCTTGTCTCTAAATTGAGATTTAGAGTCTTAATGTCTAAATGGATTTATGCAAACATCTACATTTGCTAAGTGTTGTATGGTCAGTTTAGAAGTGAATATACTGGGGCTGGGCAGCACATCTCCCTGATAAGCACAAGGCTCTGTGTTTGATTTGCAGTACCAAAGCAAAACAAAATAAAACAAAACAACACAACACAACAGTAACAAAAAAAAGAGTGCCTACCAGGGAATATACCAAAAAATGCTTATACCTCATTTCAAGTTTTCAGTCTTCATAAGAGTTGACTGAAAAGTCAAAGAAAATGACTACTTTCATCAGTACAGACTCTTGGCATCACACCTGTACCTGGACGCCCAGAGAACCCACAAGTGTGTGCATGGATAACTTTACTCTGACATGTGCTCTTCCAAGTGCAGAGAACAGAGATAAGCCTTTCTTTCATTGGAAACAAATCTCTAATTTTGAGTAGGAGACTGCTTCATCTTAAACTTCATCATTTGTTATCTTGACAAATATACATTATTTTAAGATTTCTAAAATTCAGAAAATTATAATTTCTCATAGTAACAATCCACTTACCATCTTTTAAAAGTTTCTGTAAGATTTTCACAAATATACTGCCTTTTGACTCTTCAATGGGATCACCTTTACCATCTGAGCTAGACCAGCTGGAAAAAACAAAACAACAAAAAAAGCCCACCATGAGGGTAATGAAGTCATGGACTTAGCTGAGATAAATGACTTTTGTTGATACTGGGGCTTTGTCTGGGTTCAGTCTCTGAATAAAGAACTCTGAAAGCTGGAAACACTCCGATTTCTGTACAGATGCAAATCACACTCTGACAGCTATTCACCAACATCTCCGCTGTGCATCAGATTTTGTGTATTCAGTGTACATAAGACACAAAACACCCAAAAACTGCCATACAAGAAGCCAGCGTGAGGCTCGCAAGCCAGAATAACCAGAACAGGATCAACAAACCAAAGGTGCCCAGAGCAGGATCTTGGGAGAGGGATGCAGAGGTCAGGCTCCCAACAGGAGACCAAGCACTTTGGTAAAAGGAGCCCTCAGTACGAGACTCACTCCTGTCACTTCTTAGGCACCAATCCCTACCAAAGGGCAGTCCTGGGTCCTTTGCTACAGAATACACATAAGAAATGTTCCTGTTATATAAAGTAAAGCCATATTAATAATGATGAGCTGTAAAAGGCTCAAGTCAATAACTTCTGAGGATAATCCACTAATATTTTAGACTGCTAGACAGTGTTGGATTGTTTAGCTGAATTCAAACACCTATTTAGATGCCAACAGAATACCTACCTCTGACAGGACTAAACAAAAAAAAGGGGATACAAAGGAAAGATCATTTTGTATTTATATATAAAAAATAGGATAAATATACAGCTACTTTTGCTTAATTCTATAAGAAGAAAGAGGTGTACTAATAGTGTTTGGACAGTATATCCTGTCTGTTTCTTGTACTATGGATAACTACTAACAATGTACAATGTACTGATTATTGAAACTGTCCTATTAATCAGCTATGAAACTGTATCATTCATATTTCTCAATAAAATTAAAATTAATTAAGGTGGTGCATGCCTGTAACTGCCACTTAGGAGGCTGAGGCAGGGGATCACCTTGAGTTCAAGGCCAGCTGGGCTATATACTAAGTTCAAAGCCAGCCTGAACTATGTGTTGAGACCTTGCCACAAAACAAAACAACTCAAGGCACTGACCCTTAAGATGCAATCATTTTTTATTAAAAAAACAAAACATAGCTTTGAGTCTTGTTTGGCACAACAGATTCAACTTCTGTGAATATAAGGATGGTATAATTTCTGTGTAAACAGACAGTCTAAATGCTAATACAAAAAGCAGTGACTTAGCTGGGCATGGTGACTCACACCTGTAAACCCAGATACTTGAGAGGCTGAGGCAGGAGGACTACAAGTTCAAGGCTAGTCCGGGCATCTTAGAAAGACTGTCTCAAGAAACAGGGGCTAGAGTTGTAGCTTAGCCCTCCCTGGGTCCAAGCTTCAGTAATGCCAAAAGAAAACCAAATAAAACCACAGCAAAAACGAAAACAAACCCAGACTGACTTTATTATAACAGGGCTCTAAATCTTTAGGCTATCCTTTATTCTGAATTTAAGATGTCAGATTACCAGTGTAACTGCTAACAAGCTCACAACGTGCTGTCATTACGTGCAGCCAGAAGCTCACGTAACTGTCTGGTTTGTGGTATCACGGCTGCCTCACACCACATGAGCCAGGACCAGGTCAGCTGGGACTTACTTGTCTCTCTGCAGAGCTCGGCAAAGGATCTCCAGTTTGAGGTCATTTATATTCACATCTTCTTCCTTCACAGTAGAATAAAAAATCTTGATTAAATCTTAGCTTCAGAAGAGAAATACATGTTTAAAATTTATTTATGTCAACTCCTAATCTTACATAAACACTGTTGCTTTGTTTAATTCATAACTAAAAAATTTCCAATTTTTTCAACTTTTTTTTCCTTTCCTTTTTTTTGCTGCCAAGGATTGAACTCAGTACATTGTGCTTACCAGGCAGGCACTTATGCTGCTAAGTTATCTCTGCAGTCTGTTCTTTAAATTGTCAGTACCAGTATCACTTAGAAAAATAAACAAATCATTATCTATGTAAATTAGGTTCTGATAAAGTATTCACTGACATTCTGATTTCATCAAGAACTTTGAAAGAGAGAGAAAAAAAAATTTTGAGAGACTAAAATTTTTAAGCAAGGCTATATAAGAAAAGTATTGTTTTCATCATCTTTCAAATAACTTTCGATTGTATGGTCAAGTAACAAAACAACTACTTATCCAACAGAATTCCTACTACAATTTTTTAAAATTAAAGAACCAACTTTTCTTAGGGTAATTGCTATGAGAAAAAACGCCTCAGAACTTTTAAGAGCTACTTTTTGGGTGGGGGTAAGGTACAGTTTGGAAATTGAACTGAGGACCTTGCACACGCTTCATGAGCACTCTACCACTGACCTACACGCCAGACCCCACAATCTTACTTGGGCACAGAAAAAGGCACCTGGGAACGTGTGAAGATTATCAGGAATTAGAATTTCCCAGCAGTTTTTTTAAAGGGCTGGATGCCTTCTAAGAGACAAGAGTAACTGAACTAGAAATTAGTCTTTTTTCATGAGCACTGTCATGACTGACTAAAAGAAGTATTTTCTATTCATACTTATTCAGTTACCTGAGATCACCAAGGGAATTTACTTACCTCGTCAATATATTCCAACAAGTCCAAAGCTTTCTTAAAATCATATTCATTAGCTCTTCTGTTTTCATCACAGATGTATAGCTGTGGCGAATCACAGTAAGGAAAAGAATTATTCAGAATTTAGAACTAATAACAGAACACTAGAGAAATTTATTGATAAGTAGTCTTTTTATTAAGCTGGGGGTATCTTTATAGCCAAGAATAATGTCACATTTGTGAACTACATTTTATCTACTTCATAATGAAGTGTCTTTTAAAAATATGTATATCCTATGGGCTGGAGAGATGGCTCAGTGGTCTAAAGCACCTACTTGGAACAAGCTTGGCAAAGCACAGGAACCACGGTTCAA
>NW_004524703.1:344007-353891 GCF_000260255.1 Octodon degus
TTTTTATTTTTTATTTATTTATTTTATTTTTTTTGCAGAACCGGGGATTGAACTCAGGCCCTTGTGCTTGCCAGGGAAGCTCTTATTCTACTGAGCCATCTACCCAGCCCTATATGGCTTTTAAATGCTTTCCTTATAAATGATTTGAAAAACTTCAAGTACAGTAGGTCATAGATTGCTTAGAATAAGACATGCCAACTCATTACCCATGGGTCTTTTGTTATTGGGATGACAGCTGACTGCAGGCTCATTTCTATACCCCGCAAATTTCCTGTAATTTGGTTGATCAGTAAATCACTTGCCTCATTAAAAATATCAATTTGAATTTTTCCTGTCTTCCAATAACTACTTGTAATATAATTTTAATTTTAAATCCTTTAACAATATGCACATAATTTCATAAAATTTTAATTTTATTGCCTTATATGATTTAAAACACCAATATTTTGAGCATCCTTTTTCCTCCATAATCTCTGAGACTGAAATGTGGCAGTAAAATGGATGGACTATCCAAATAAAATCAATACTACTTTTTCCCTTTCAGGGACACCTACAGTAATGATAAGCTACAATTAACAACACTGTAGATTTCTAAGTTAAATGTGCTCCATTAGGAGAAGCTCCTATGAGCTCAGTTATAGAAACCCTTATTAACAATGGCTAATGCTTAGGTTGTTGGATTGTTCACTTTCTCTTTATAGAATCAGAGCAAATTTCAGGTGGCACCACCACATTACTCCTGCATGTGAGAGGCTTTCAGAGAGCAGGTGAAGGTGCAAGTGCACCAGCCCTGCCAGGCAGGGCGTAGGGGGCAGCAGCAGGCCAAGTGGGGGTGCTCCTGGAGCCACGGAGCTCACAAAGAGCCTGAAACTGACACCTGGAGATACTAGGGCCTCCTGGTGTATGCTTCCCTTTATGTACTAGGAAAGCAAAAACTACATGCAATTTTTCCCTGCCTCCTGAGCAGTGGGAAGCAGGCGGAGCTGCACAGGAAGGAAAAGCTAAGCAGCTTTCTGCTCCTGGCAGCTTCCAACACATTTTCTAGGAAACAGTTCTTGGGAAGTGGAAAGCAGAGGAAGGGCCCTTCCAGGAACCATACTCAGTGTGGGAGTGGGTGAGGATGTAACACCTACGCTGATGAGCTGTGGTGCGGTCAGTACTGGCATGGCACTGAGGCTCAGCTCTCTCTCAGCCAGCAGCTGCTCGGGCAGCGTCTCCTGGTGCAGCAGGAAACGTTCCTGCTCAGCCATGGCTAGTTTAGGAAGAGAAAGGAGAATGATGTGACTTATACTTCTACTGTGCTGTAAACAAAATACGAGTTTAAAAACAAAAACAGGCATAAAGGTAATTTGACCCTTTTCTAATAGGGATGTTATTATTTTAAATTTTTCTTGACTGCTGACAAGATACACAATATACAACATTCATCTGGTTCAAATCATATGAACCATTATACCAGCAGAAGCAGTGAGGAGCTCAGTGCAGTGGGCAGCACTGTCTCACTCACAAGGCAGGGCTTCAAGCCATGGGAGCACGCTTGTGTGCACGCTCTCTCTGTCTCTCTCTCTCCCCCTCCCTTTCTCCTTTTCTCCCTCTCTGTCTCTGTATTACCCAGGAGTCACCTCCACGGGCAAGGTTCTAGACCTTGTGCCCTGCCTCTGGCTTCTGCCCATAAGCAGGCCCTGGGCTACCACAAAAGCCTCACACTCACAATCACAGCAAGCAGAGTAGCTGAAGCACAGGCATTCCCACTCATTCCACACATCCCTATTTTGCAAACATCACATATAACGTTTTTATGCATTTTCATGCCTGAAAAAGTAGGCTGAGAAACTACATACACACAGCTTTGTCTATTTTCTATAGTTGACAATTATTTACATAACCAAAAAGGTATTCTAAAAAGCCTTCTCCCCTGTGCTTGGACACACTGTAAGAACGGTCTCAGGGAATCAATGTGACCCGAAAATACTCTTCTGTGTTAAGAAGGGAAAAGCTAAATGATGCCAGTTGATGACCAGAACCCTGGTGACACCTGGGGCCAACAGGGAACCATCAAGTTGCCTTCTCTTTCATGCCAGCAGCTGACTCTGCACAGCAGAAAAACGCTTTCTCTAGTAGGCACCACCCACACAAAAATGGAAACGGCTGAAGGAAGATTTGCAAAGCAACGAATTTTAGTAATAAAGGTCAAACGTTGGTACCTGCGATTTGTGAATACTCAGTATATGGAAGCCATTATTCTCAGGAACACATAGTATTCTCAATTTTTATCTTATTTTTTTGAGATTGTTTTCACTATGTAATTCAGGCTAGCCTCAAACTCACAGCTGTTTCAGCTTCCCCAGTGTTGGGATTATAGGCATGCAACACCATGGATCCCGGGTACCGATGTCCCCTCAAATTTTGGGGGGACATTTTTTGAAGCGGGTTTTGCCGTGTAGCTCAGGCTGGCCATGAACTCACTATGTGGTCCAGGCTGGCCTTGATCTCAGGCAATCCTCCTGCCTCAGCATCTCAACTGTTAGCTAGGATTACAGGCAAGCACCACCACACCCAGCTATTCTCGATTTTATTATTATTTTTTTTAATCTTTTATTTACTTGGTACAGGGTCTTGCTAGCAGTTCACTAGCTTGAAC
This sequence comes from Octodon degus, assembly GCF_000260255.1. Taxonomy (NCBI): domain Eukaryota; kingdom Metazoa; phylum Chordata; class Mammalia; order Rodentia; family Octodontidae; genus Octodon; species Octodon degus. The sequence goes on from NW_004524703.1 coordinate 346,649, forward strand.
TTGTAGTGATCCTCCTGTCTCAACCGCCCCAGCACTGGGATTACAGGTATGCACTGCCACCACACCTGTGTTTCTGGTCGCCCAGGTTTCTGGGTCTGGCATGGCATGGGGTAATGGTGATCATCAACCCCAGGTCCTTGCGCTTGCCAAGTAGGCACTTAGACTGCTGAGCTATCTCCCCAGCCCTAGCCTTATTATTATTATTTTTTTTAATGTATTTGGTACATGATCTCAGTGCACAGCTTGGACTCAGAATGATTCTCCTGTTTTCTGCCTCCCCAGCACTGGGATTACAGGTGTGTGCCACCATGCTCAGACTTTGAGGCTGGATCAGTGCATCCAGAGGCTGGCCCAAAGGGGCCATGGTGCTAGGGATGGAACCCCAGTCCCCATGCTTGCCTAAGCAGGTGCTTAGTCTGCTGAGCTATCTCACTAGCCCTCCTATCCTCAATTTTTTTTAAAAAATGTATTTAGTACAGGGTCTACAGGATCTCACTACACAGATGGGACTCATAGCAATCCTCCTGCTTCTCAGCCTCCCAAACGCTAGGATTACACATGCGCAACACCACGCCCACTCTCAATTGCCCTCTCAGTGTGCCCTGGGTCAGGGCTGGCACAGCAGGCTAGGGATTGAACCCCTAACCCTTGCCTCTGCCTAAAAAGGTGCTTTAATCCCCTATCTGGCTGGCCCCCTATCCTCAATTTTTAAAACTACTTTTACAGAAGAAAAAACTAAGGTTCAGGACAATAACCCAAATATCCCAGTTTATACAGTTAATACTCTAAAGAAGATACTGGAAAGTAGATCCAAATTCTTTTCCTCATATGTCTCAGGTACTTTTCTCTCATTACTGGGACAAATACCCAACACCCAGAATTAAGGAAGGAAAGGTTTATTTAGCTCAGTGTATGGATGTTTTAGTCTATAGTCGGCTGGCTTCAAGGCAGAATGGCACATGGCACAAAGCAGCCATTCACGGCAACGGCAAACGTCAGAAAAGCAAGAGCAAAAGGGAGGAGTAGTGGCAACAGAGAGCAAGTCTGTCTCCCTTATGTTGCACTCAGGCTGTCTGCCCCAGGCTGGGGTGTAGTCCGGCCTATGACTGCATGAGGCTTTAGGGGGACAACTAGACATAAATCATAACATTCTACTACATCCATTTGTTTAAAAAAAAAAAAAAAGTATAGTCATCTGAAAGACCTCAAAGGCTGGACTTTATAGCTAAGATATGCAACCAAATATCTGTGCCTGACCACAGAGCAGACATTCTTTATTTTGAAAAAATTCCAAATCTACAGAAAAATTCTAAAGAACCTGCACTCCTATGTCTTCTACCTAGCCACATGCTGAGCAACACAGGTGCTGATTTATCTCTCCCTCCCATTCCCTATCACGTCACAGATGCAGACATCACGACAGCTCATTTCCCGAACACCTTAGCACTTCTCTCTCAATAATAAAGGCATTCATTCACAACATGATCAGGCTCTCAGAACTCAACATTAACATGACAGTACAAAAGAGTATCATCTAAGTCAAACATAATCAAACTTTCCTAGTTGTCCTGGTAATACTCATCACAGTTGCTTTGAGCAGTTCAAGGATGCTTTGAAATCCGACTAAAAAACTCGAACTGTGTGAGTGTGAGTGTGAGTGTGTGTGTGTGTACGTGCACATGCACATGCTGCACTCATGTGTGTTGGCTTTTAAACTCATCTCATCTAAGGCCACCTGTCTTCCACTACCAGAATACATGAGTGCTCCCTTGTGATTAGATCTGGAGTCACACTGCATGCTACTCACTCCAAGATGAATGTTATGTGGAATTGGCTTAAGATTGGCTCTGGTGCATTACTTCTGGGTACCGATACTCCAAATACCTGCTCCTCCAGTCCTACACTCCATGATTCTAGTATCTTTTCTATGTGAGAAAGGGTCTCACTATGTTACCCAGGCTGACCTCAAACTTGCAATCATTTGCACTGCCATTCCTGGCTCATTGTATTATCTTTTGAAGCCCAATTTATTCACTGTGGTTATAAAACAGCAGCTCCCACCACACCTTTCCACATTTATTAGTTGTCCTTCTTCTGTAAAGGACTTCACTGACTGTTTCCTATTCTGGTTTATCATTGTGGATCTCTGGATTCTTCTTCTGTAAACTATTAAATGTGGTAGAGCTCAGTAGTACAGTGCTTGCTTAACACATGTGGGGCCTGGAGTCTGTCCTCATGCTGACAAGAGGAAAACCAAAACATATGTGATATAGAATCCTTTCACATCACTACTATGACTGTTCAAACTATATTGACTCCTGGACAGTGGGAGCTATTCTGGGTGTTGTGTTCAAAGTCTCAAAGCTACTGAGTCTCAATAGCTCAGTAGAATGTGTTTGCCTGGCAAGTGCAAAGTCCTAAGTTCAATCCCTGGTACCACAAAAAAAAAAAAAAAAAAAAAAAAAAAAGAATTATGAAAATACTGATATGCTTTTGAACTAGAGATAATCAGAATCTGATTTCTTTTCTTTTTTTAGTGTAAGGGTCTGCCCCCAGCCCTAAAACTATTGTACCAATACCACTACCCAGAACCAAACAAAAAGCACAAGTATATAGCCAATTAGCTATGAATGGATGTCAAATAAAGGCCATTCCTCCTACAACAGAGATAGATGAGATGTAGCTGATGGCCTGATCTTGTCATAGGCTTGCTTGTGTAAATTATTTTACCTTCAATTTTTTCCTGCAGTGCATCCTCTGAAAGATCTGAAGCTAATGCAGCCAATTTACTCAGGCCAAGAAGGGTTTTTTTCTTTGCAAAGTAACGAGTTTCCATATTTGCCAAATTCAGAAGTGTTGTATGAGCCTACGATAAACAAACACGTGAACTGTAAGATCCCGGTACCAACACAGTCCTGAAGTAAAAGTTAAGTACACTGCAAACTTTCTTTTTCACTATCAACAAAGTCACATTGATGATTAGTAAACTTGATACTGAGGTTAAGTGAGCAATAGAATCTCAACCACACACACTAATTTTGAAGGGGAAAAGACATGTAAAAGACAGCCATTCTATAACAACTGCACATCTACCCAGTTACCACGTCAAGAACACATTTTAAAATTAGCTTCTTCACTGCTTTTACTCATAATTTGAGTATTAATGTAAGAATGTGTTCTTTACCATAAAAGTCCAAGGACTATTATATGTGTTAGTAAAATGTTTGTGCTTTATTTTATAATAGCAGGCAACGCATATTGGTCTATATAATCTGTGAGATAGTAGGTATGGTGAAAATACTATCATAAATCAAGAATGCCCTATTCAAATTATGGAAGACAATGGGAGTAGACACATATTTAGATAGTTCATAAGCAGTGTTCCTTAAATATTTTTTTAAAAATTCAGTTGTCCTATTATCATTGTGTATTTTTAAGAGAGTCCAAAGCATACAATGCGGAGTGATTAAATAAAACTAGTTAACATCTATCACCTGAAGTACATTTTTGTGGTGGTAATAACCAAAATTTACTCATTGAGCAGGTTTGAAATACACACTACTTTTAACGATAGCCACCTTCTTCCCCACCTACCTGAACCTAGCCTGACCAGCATCTCTCCACTCCCTCACCACCCCTGTAACCACCCTCTCAGTCTGTTTCAAATTCCACATGTAATTGAGACCATGCAGTATATGTCACTCTGTGCCTGGTTACTTCACAGAGCACAATGTCCTCGAGATTCACCCATGCTGTGGCAAATGGCAGAATCTTCTTCTATTTAAAAGCTGAGCAGTATTCCACTGTGTACTTATACACATACATCCTGGTTATCTGTTCACCTACTACTGCTCAGCCTAATTCCTTAAACTGGCTAGCAGAGTGGCACCACAGTGGACACAGCTGAGCACTAGTCTCTCAGACACTAACTTCATACCACCTGGATATGTTCCCAGAAGGAAGCTGTGGGAGCAGATGGTGTTTCTATTTCAAGCTTTTTGTGGAACCTCCATATAGTTCTTCCTAATGGCTGAACTAAGTTACATTCCCACCAACAGTGTGCAAGGGTTCCCTTTATCCACATCTTCATCAATGTCTGTCACCATTCATCTTTTTCATAGGAGCCACTCTGACAGGTATAAGATGAGATCTTGTGGTGGTTTTAATTTGTATAATTTTAGCTATTAATGTTGAGAAAAACTCCTGTTGGCCTTTTGTTTCCTATTCTTTTGTTTCCTTTCTTTTTCAGATTTCTTTGAGGCAGGATTTCCGTATGTAGTCCAAGCTGGTTTGGAACTCACTATGTAACCCAGACAGGGTTCGAACTCACAGCAATCCTCCTGCCTTAGCCTCCCAAGATGTGGGATTATAGATAGCATGCACTATCACACTCAGCCATTTGTTCACCTTTTGAGAAATGTCCACTCAGGTCTTAGCTTATTTCTTAATGGGGTTACATTGTTGAGTTTTTTGTACAGTTTAGTATTAACGCTTTATCATAGTATAGCTACAAATAACATTTTAATTACTGAAAAAAATACTTAAATTGTAAACATCAGCTTCATATAACTGAATCTTTCTTACCTTTACTAATTCTTTATTACTAATTTCATGTAACCAGCTGAGGTGTTCATGAGCTTGCAAAAAATCTGCCAACTGTCCATGTTGTGACAAGGGCTGAGATAATAATTTTCCCCGCTTTCCTTTTTCCAGATACCAACGGAAGAGAAAGTCTGAAAAATTCTACAAATAACAGAACCAAGAATCCATTATTATTTAGTAATACCTTTTAAAATTATGCTTCATATTAGTAGAACACTAGTATCTTCCAAAGACTCTAAGCTACATGTTGTTATTTAAACTAGTAGCAGTAAAACTTCAATTCCTCAAGCACTATGGCCTCTCAATGGGCTGACAGTCACCTGTGAGCAGCGACTCTTCCTTTTGGAAATCAGACAAGCAACATCCTTGTTTCCTGGACAGCACTGAGACTGAGACAGCTCAGAACCAGGGACCTCCAGGGCAGTACTGTGGAGCCCACCTTGGGAACCCAGGGAGGCCCTTCAGGACTCCTGCTCAGTGTGGGGCTGCTCCCAAGGGTGGGACTAGAAGAGAAGGCTACAAAGCCCTGCAGTCTGAGGTTAGGAGACAGCCGTACCAACGCAAGGATTCTACTATGAACACAAGAACTTCCCCCAAAGGCCTGAGGTCAGCAGTAAAATGCATGTGACAAAAGCCTAGACAAGTGCCGGCCAATCTCCACTCCTGATGCACAAGTGATCTGCCCTCCCTCACCTCACCTGCCTGAGAGGGAGAGGAAAGAGGACCCCCTAGGAGGAAAAGAACATCCATTTTCATTCTTGTTTTTTTTAAATACGTAATATCCAAAACACAATTTAAAAATTATGACATGTAAGAAGCAGAAAACACTGACTAATAAGCAGCATAAATAGAATCCATCCAAGCCAAGTGCAATGGTGCATGCCCATAATCCCAGTGCTCAGGAGGCTGAGCCAGAATTGAATTCTGAGCCCAGCCTGGCAAGAATGTTTCAAAATACCAGTGCAGGGGGGAAAGGTGGAGTAGGCAACCAACTCCACAAAGTGTGAGATTAGCACAAAAATAACTACTAAATTTGACCAAGAAAAATAAAATGCAAAAATGGAAAGAATATATTGACAACTAGAACTTTTAAAGAAATTAAAAGTCAGGCCAGAGATATAGCTCAGTGGCACAGCACCTGCCTGGCAAGTGTGAGGTCCTGAGGTCAATCTCCAGTATCAAAAAATGAGTAAGTAAATAAAAATCGGGGCCGGCGAGATAGCAAGATAGTTCAGTAGTCTAAAGTGCCTGCTTAGGCAAGCGCACAGGGACTGCAGTTTGATCCCCTGGCACCACATGCTATGTCAGCCCCGCCCCCAGGGTGGGCTGAGCCAGCCACACACACACGATTAAGTAAATAAATACATAAAAATCATGGTAAGTCAGGAGTATTCAGTTCAGTACTACTGTGGAATACTGGATAAGTTAGGCCTAACAACCAGGCACTAATCACATGAAAGCAGTCAATAAAAAAACCTGTCACATTACAATGATATTGGTGTATCCAGGTGTGGTGGCACACACCTAAAGCCCCAGCACTCAAGAAGCTGAAGCAGGAGGATCACAAGTTCAAAGCCAGCCAGGACTACAAAGTAAAATCAAGGCCTGAGTAAACTACACAGACACTTTCTCAAAAATAACAACAATATTGCTTTGGACTACTTAGTACAGACACAGAAGCTGGGCATGGTGGTGCACGCCTGTAATCCCAGAACTCGGAGGCGGAGCAGGAGGATCACTGCGAGCTTGCCTGAACTACAACGTAAGCACAAGGCCAGGCTGAAATGCATGGCAAGACCATCTCAAAAAGACAAAATAAATAAATAAATAAAATAAAAATATAGATAAATATAGACACAACTGAGATGTGTTATGTGAAAAAAAAAAGGAGTTGAAAAAGTACATTTATATATGACACAGAGTAGAAAACTGGAAGAATATAAATCCAATATTTAGAAGGCTTCCCTTTGAGTGATTGGAATTATGAGCTTAGCACTATTTTCTTCATAGAAAAAAAAATTGCCTTTTATACAATACTCAAGTCACTGAATAGAATGGATTTAAGGAGCAACCTAAATCAGCACAACAGTGCCCAAGTGGGAACTTCATTTAAATATCTTGCTGGCAGCAGATCAAAGTGTCTGCTTAGGCAGACACAGGGCACAGGGTTTGATCCTGGCTTGCCGTGCCAGCCCCATCTCTGGGGCGTACTAGGACTGTGACTGAGACTGGGCATGGTGATACGTGCCTATAATCCCAGCTCTTTGGGAGGCTGAAAAACAGGAGGATCACTAGGAGTCCAATCTGTGTAGTGAGACCCTATAGACCCTGAACTAAATACATTTTAAAAAAAAAAAAAAAAATCTTCCTGAGTGTGGTGGCACACCTATAATCCTAGCACCTGGGAGGCTGAGGCAGGAGGATCACTGTGAGTTCAAGGTCAGCCTGGGCAAGACCCTGTCTCAAAAGCAATAAAAAATTTTAAACATTTTTTTAAAACTTAAAGTACAATAAAAATCTGAAGGGCTATCAAAATCAAGGAGCACACAGACAACAAACACACTGAGAGGGAAATTATAGAAACAATACCTTTTACAATAGCACTGAGGAAAATGAAATACCTTGGAATTAACCTAACTAA
>NW_004524703.1:356731-369584 GCF_000260255.1 Octodon degus
TGTTGAAACTGTACTTTCGATTTGATTTGAAACTGTCTCATTGCTATATGTTTATCAATAAAACTTTGAAAAGAAAAAAAAAAAAAGAACACATATTGACATGCAGTTTAAAAGACTGAAAAAAAAAAAAAATCAAAGAGCAAGGAGTTGCAAGTGTGTACAAATCTGAACTCTTATGATCAGCATCCTCTGCTCCTCAGGGTCTTTGGTTCAAACCCAAGACATCTCCTAGGTTGCTGTGTATGAATGCTCTTGTCATGATTAAGAACAGAAGAGAAAGGCTTAGCATTCTGCAAAGGCCAGGAAACCTCTCAGTAATATTCATGCACATAGAGCCATCTGTCAACACAACATGGAAATCAGCATCTTCTCATCTACATTAACTATAAAAGAGGCATCCCATTCCTAAAGCCCCAGCAAGCGGCAAAGCCTCACCACAGCATGACCCGCCACGCACGCACCCAGTGTCCTGACCTGATCAGCAAACTGGGTCATGTAACGCTGCAGCCTGGTCTGGTTGTCCATCTGCTCGCACATCTGTACCAAGATGTCAAAGTCACAGTACTTCTCTGCTAGAGAAGCAGCACAAGGGTACTGGCCTAGTGCGACTGGAAATGAAAATCAATGGGAAAAATGCTGTTAGCAAAACTTAAGCATGTAGCAGAAAATAGCACTTGAAATTTTACCTTTATTCATGTCATACATTAAGAATAATGAATGGAATGGAAGTGTCCTAGTGACCAGCACTCTGCTTCATAGCCACATTCACCTGGAAAAGATGCCTTCTAGACAGTGCTCTGCTTCATTGCTGCTCCCGACACAGTGCCCTTCCTCTGCACACCTGAGTCTGGCTTGGAAAGGAATGCGCCTTAGCTGACTACCACACCGCACCTCCCATACCCTTCACCAGCCCTTACCAGACTCTGCTTATTCATGGAAAGGCCAGCGATGCTGGGCTCTGAGGGGAGGTCTGCCCAGGTGAATTTATACATATTTTTTACTATCCAGTTAAGTACTCTAAAAAGGCTAGACAAAGGAACACAAAGCTGTACTGTTTGCTTCTCTTTAAGCTCTTGGGTATGGTTGGATTAATCCTGTTTACAGTGACTATACTACTTAGCCAGATAACCTCTTCAACCATTCTGCAAACTCACAGACCTGCAGCCCTTGCTAAGTGTCATGTACTTACGCAGAGCAGACAAGAGCTCTGATCTCTTCTGCAGATATTCCATTTCTAGGTTGTTGTACCTTTCTTGATCACTGGACTTGTCTAGGGACTTCAACTGTGAAACATAACCATCCAGGAAGCAGTCAATCAACGTGACCAGCTGCTCTGTCAAGGTGTTCCGGAGGTGGCTGTCTACCTGTGGGTAAACTGTCTTCAGGATGACCCCATGCTGACGGACGATTGCTGTTCGGATGCCAGCAGGACTGCTTGTAGCTGTGAAGTCACACAGAGTAACTCATTCAGCAAGGCTGCCATGATGGAAGAAGGGGAGAAGCCTGAATGCCTGAAAACTGTCTGTTCACTGCTACTGAAAGATAAATTAGTGTTCAGGTGACCTGCCTGTCTGCTTGAACAGTTCTCTGTTGAGACTTCCCCAGATCGATCAGGCAAGCAGGATCCTTCCTCCTAAAGTCCTTCAATTTTGCCCTTGTTACTTTATGACCTTAAATCAACACAACATGTAGCCCATTCCTCTAGGGTGAAGACCTGCTTCTACTGTTGGTATTAAAATCTAGCAGGTGCAAAATAAGTATCAAATAGAGAACTCTATACATACAACCAAAGAATTAAAGTGATACTGACAAGAACTGCTAACTTAGGAAATAAATTTTTTCTCATTTCACTCACAAACCTGTATTAGGGAAGTAACCGCTTCCAAACACAATGGGCCATTAGAACGCTACTTCGAAAAACTCTTAATACAACAGTCTATTACCTGTCCATGGAATGTACTCAGGCTCTTTTCTTGATGGCTCTTCTCTGCCATACAAGGAGCTTCTGTTTTGGCGATAGTGACTAGCAGCTTGCAGTATATCCTAGAAAAATAAATGTGTTATCTCACACAAGTGGGATGCAATGGATCACTATGGTCCTGAAGACAATCTGAAACCCAAAATCTACTGATAAGGAAAATATTCAGTGCTATTTGGTTCTTTCTGCTTCTGAAATGTTTTATTTTAACCTCAGTTTTGGAAAGGTGTAACAACCAAAACAGGAAAATGAGAACTATGAAGGCTAAAGCCAAAATTAAAGCATTTTAATAATGTAAAAGCTAGGTTTTAGGAATTAAGAACTAGAAGTTGGGCATGGTGGCAAAGGCCTGTATACACATGGGACACTTGAGCCCAGAAATCAGGGCCAGCATGGGCAGCAGAGCTAGAGACAGAAAAAGAGGTATAAACCCGAATATTTTTCTGATGATAGAACATGCCTCTTCAAGTAAAAGGCTTAGTCAGAAACTCAGGATCACAGAAATGTATAATTTGCAGAAGGCAAACACTTAAATTATTTGTTAGGTGACTTGATAAAATGCTCTTTTTCTAACTTCTTGGCATTAACAAATGGCTCAGCCTTTATGTTACTAGCAGCTCAGAGCAGGACTGAGGAAGCCACTTCCTCTGGCTCCAGGCTCCTGGCTGGCTGACACCACCCAGGTCAGGCCGCACCTTGAGAATAGTGTTGACGCTGATTGCCACCTCGGCCCATTCCACAGAGTCCAGCGGCGCATCCCTCAGAACCTGCTCTTCATGATCCAGCAGACACTCACAGATGGTATCCACCTGGGACACCTGTGGGCAGACGGGGCCACTGCTTACCATGGAGTCTTGGCAACGACTACTTACTCATTAAGCTAGATCCTCTGATTATTAGATGGGAGAAAATTACTGGCAGTTAATGGTGATAATAAATATAAAAACCAAGAGAAGTCTAATCTCTTAAATTTTAAAGTTAGAGCACATAAATAACCATGTCTTATAAGCAGCCAAAACCTGGAGTTACCAAGTAGATTTTTAACTTTATACTCTGCCTCACTGTCCCCTAGCACCACCCAAATATTGAGCTGGCTGCTAGCACCGTGAGGATCTGCGCTTCACAGCACATATCTGACCACCTGTGGGAAACTTAAGAGAAACGGTGATGCAGAAATACCCAAACCCTCTGAAACCGAGCATGGTCAATGTTGATGTGCTGAACAGGAACATAGGCCCCTCTGGAAAGCTGCATAGCTGCAGACTTCTCAGCTGAGCGGGGACTGCCTTCCACTGTGAAGCCTACTACTGGTGCAGCAAGAACCAAAACATACGTGCAAGAACCTCCTGTAGTGGATCCTGGAGGGAAAACAATGGAACTTAAATCTACTAATATTTCATTTACTAATATGCCATCACATCTTTAGGACCCAGAAAAAACTATCTTAACTTAGGAAGTTATGATCACAGTGAAAGGAGTCAGCCTCAGCAGTTACTTGAAGGACTGGCGGCAAGCATAGTATCTTCAAAGGCAAAGAAAGGCCAAGAAGCAACAGAATAGGTAATACATGAACTGAATGGTGAGACTGAAGAAGTGCAGCTTCAGCAAGAGGAAACATAAGGACTAATGGTGACAGAGGATTTTGTGGTAGAGAAATGATAAAGTTGATAGACACAGATGTTAATTCATATAAAATAACTTGTTCTGTCTCTCCTAGTTAACAATATATGTGTTATTAAAACAAAACAACTATATTTTAGGTAAATATCTTTTTTATAAACTTGAGTAAAGCTATGTGATTTTTCCATCAAAACATTAAAATTCAGGGGTTCTAAATCACAAGGACCATCTGATGTTAGTATGGCTTGAAGTAATTAATAGTCAGGGTTCTACTATTTATGTGAAAATGTAACCATTTTTTTAAAAGGTGGTATTGATGGTGAGTCTTCCTAAGGTGATGCTAAAGTTTTTCAGACACTGGGACCTTCCCTGGCGGTGGACCAAGCCCGGAACAAAGCAGAGCCACCTTCTAGGCACACAGCTGCCTTGCTGCTGCAAACTGGATCTGTGAGCATGAGGAGGAAAGTATAAAGTTGCAAAAGATGTTAATTCATGTAAAATAACTTGCTCTGCCAGAAGCCACAGTATTTTGATTTGGTACTTAAATGCTACTTTTGAAATGCTATTTTTGAAAATTATCACTCACAGAAATATTATTGTATTCAAGAAAACTTTTTTTTTGGTGCAGTGTCTCACTACGCAGTTCAGACTTGTAGTGCTCCTCCTGTTTTAAGCCTCCCCAGTGCTGGGATTACAGGCGCATGACACCACACCTAGACTCGCTCACCAGCTCAGCATGTCCAGGAGCGGAGCCGGCACAGTATATGGTGTCAGGGATCAAATCCTGTCCCTGTGCTTGCCTAAGCAGGTGCTTAGTCCATTGAGCTATCTCGCAGGCTCTAAGAGTACTGCATTTACTTGCCAAATGATTTGTAACTTAGTAAAGGTATTACCTTCCTTGGATTTGTACTCTATGACTTAGCATGTTGTAGTATTGGCTGGTCATATTAACTAAAAAAATGAAGTCACTATCTGAGTTTTGAAACACTCTTAAATGAACACTTAACACTTAAAGAGAAAAACAGCTACTCACATCCAGCATTTCACATTTGCTTAACTTTTTAATTGTCATGTGTCAAAATCACGGTTCTGTAACTGCTAAGGCATGATACATGTCAGGTTTTTTAATATAATTACTTTCTGAAGTAACTGTGATCACAAAACATCTTTTTTTACATAAAGAGCTATTCATCATTTCAAATTACTCAAATGATGTCTTGATCTGAAACATAAATCCCAGGTACTTAATGTTTTTAACAATATGGTATCATGGTAGCACTGTGGGAGAAAGTAAGTACATAGTGAGAGGACTTTTAACTCTTCTACTTTTTGATATTAACACAGGGAGATAATTGCAAAAGAGCTTCGGGCACTGAAACTCATTTCCAATTTCCAGACTCGGCTCAGCTTCTACGTTTACTTAGGAGTGTATATTACAGTACTGGGCACTCAGAATAAAGAAACTCGACTTGTCCTTTACGAGCACACAAACAGAATACGAGACCGACATCTGTAAAACTTGACCCACACAATAATTCTCTGCCTGGCAAGCCTCGTTTTCCCTTGTGTACTTCTGATGTTACTAAAGGCATCCTAAAAGCCCAAATCAGAAACCTTGGCACATTTAATCTGTGAAATTAAGTATAAGAATGTTTTATACAGTTAACATGAAAACTTCCATTGTTGAAGCATATTACATGTAGGTAGGCCTATAACGGTTTTGTTTGAACATATACCAACCTTTTAAAAAATTATTCACTAAATATAGTATAACAACTGTTTACATAACATTTACATCATATTAGACATTATACAAATTCTATGTCTTTTTTTTGGCAGAACTGGGGATTTCTATGCCATTTTATATATAGAACTTTTTGATTTGGTATCTGGGGGGAGAGCATGCTGGTCTTGTAATGAACAGCCATGGATACCAAGGAATGGCTAGCTAATACTACAGGAAGTAATATCAAGGGAATCCTTGGTCTACCATGTGTATGCTCAGTGGTTTCCAGCACTGCTTGCAGGCCACACCAACACAGCCTGCAGCTCAGGCAGTGAACTCAGTGGCACCAAGAGCCTCCTAAACTGAAGACAGGCAAGGTCTCGGAAGGGAGGGCATCACCAAGCAGGTACTGTGTAACAATGCTGCCACATCTAAAATAGTTATATGAGAGAACAAAAAGCCCAAACCTAGGTTATGGTATATCAAACACTGAAAAAAAGAGGCCTATTAAATATAACCTAGTCAGGCTACTGAAGCTAGATTTTTTTTATCACCCAGAAGTTGCTCAACTGTACAGGAAAATTTCAAATTTCAAAACTGAGGGAAGAACTAGCTCTGTGTCTAAATTCAGATACCACTGCAAAGGGAAAGGAGATTCTCTAAAGAAGGGGTACATCTGCCTCACCACCTCATCAGGCTGTGGAGCATCACACAAAAGCAGAAACTATGCTACTCAACAGTGTTCAGGGGCCACCTGCTGGATGACATTTTAATTTTTCTCCCTCCAAAGTTTAAGCTGAGCTTCCTTCTCTTTTGAAAATGAGCCTAGATTGGAAACTAAGGCTACAAGCAAGACCTCAGTACGGTGCTAAGGAGAGCTCTGGGGAAGGGCTGCTCACAGAGCTGGGGGAGATTAAGGGCCCAGAGGGAAGGCGCACCCTTAGGTGAGCTCCCAAATAAGAGAAACATAGGGAGGGAACAGATAGCAGACTTCAGGGGCAGGTGGCTGGACAGGAGCAGGGTCCCATAGCCAGTTGCTATGGATGCGGGTGAGCATAAAAGCTGGGAGAAGGGCTACTCCATCCTCTGCCTTCTGCAGTGCCCCACATTCTGCACATCCAGCAGGAGGCCAGAGGCCAGGGAGCCCACAGGGAGGCCAGCTTCCTGCAGCAGAGCCCGGAATGGATGTGGAGAGACAAAGGAAGCCTCAAGACACAAAGGAACCAGGGAGCCTTCTCAGCCAGCTGCACAGGCTCTGCTTACAGACCAGGTAACAAATGAGGGACATTTCTCAATGACAGTACCAGAAAAAAGACAACACCATTTAAAATTTCCAGGTTTAGTTTGCCCTTTCTCTGGCCTACCTGGTGACAATGAACACAGAGCACAGCTCTGCAAAGCTGTAGGAAGGCATAAATGACAGGAAGTCTGACCTCGCGAAAGAAGACGTCTGCGGGAGTCAGGCTCCCCGGGATGTCACACTCCCTCTTGTTTAGAGCAATCAGAATGGCTGCGTTCACGAGGTCTGGCAGCCGTGAGTGGTGGTTCTTGAGAGCGATGGTGGCCGACAGCTTTTCTGCGTGCTCACACAGCAGCAGCCGAGTTGCCATCGGTGTCCCTCGGACTAGAGAAGTGTCCAGGCGCCCAAATAAGCCAACCTCACAGAAGAGAGGAACATGTTCTCAATAAGCATCACGGCCAAGTGCAAAGGAACAGTGATGCCCCCACCCCCACGCCGGCTCTCCTCCTCGGGCCTCCAGCTGCCTCTCTTCTCAGCTGTTCCCAGTTGGTCCCAGCACACACACACACACACACACACACACACACACACACACACCCACCCAGGGGCAGCTGCTCCTGTCAGAAGCTTCCAGAGTTTCTACCCACGACTGCTGTCTCTACTTAACTGCATTTCTTGAACTGCTGCTCATGGTGACCAATGTGGTCAAACTGTTCTCTTCCATCTACACCATTGAATCCTCCGGAATTCCAGACCTTGAGGTCCTAGAAACTCAACGGCTTCCATCTCCAAAAGCTGACTTCACAACCAAAAGTCCAGTCCTTTCTCCTCCTCCTTCTAATTTAATGACACCTATTTCGTGGGTAGAAACTCTGGAAGCTTCTGACAGGAGCAGCTGCCCCTGGGTGTGTGTGTGTGTGTGTGCTGGGACCAACTGGGTGGGTCACTATGGTATAGTTTTCCTAAGCATTCTACCTTAATCAAACAGTACCAGGAACTAGGAAACAACTGAGATACCATGTAAATAATGAGTAATTTCCCACATCAAAATAAAATTCTTTTCATTAACAAATGGTCTATTTTCTAACATACTTTTATTTATATACTAGCAGGTACCCTTAAGTATGAGAATATATTATTTTTTTCACATTTAAATATTGTTTTTTTGTACTGGGAATTGAGGAGGGCCTTGCATTTGCCCAGCAGGCACTATGCTATTGTGCTATTGAGCTATGTCCCCAGACCAAGATACTATTTTTAATGACTAAAATACTTCCCTGAATCAATCTGTTTTTCACCCTGTTCACCTGATTATTTTCCACAAAAGGTTAAGTGGATCAAGAGACGGGTGGGTGGGTGGTAGTTTAAGATATGTTATGCACACATACATTCTATGAGAAATACAATCATTATGTACTACAAGCATATACTAATAAAAATTGAAAAAAATAAAGCATTTCATAGTCTGTATGATTTTTTGGGGGGTTATCAGGGATCGAACTCAGGACCTTGTGCTTGCGAGACAGGTGTTTATGCTGCTGAGCTATCTTCCTGGCCCTTGTATGATTTGAATTCACTTCCCGGTTCCTTCAAAAATCTCTTAGGCACTGTTCTTCTGCAAGGCCTCCTACTGGACTGTATGCAGACTGATCGGAAGCGCAGCTGCATGCTGAGACACAGCCACACCCCCAGAAAGGCTGGGCTGACCCTCTACGCAGGACACACAGGCTTTGTCCACACCATAAACAAGCAGCCAGGAGTTCTGAGGTGCTGCCATCACTCCCTACCCACTTCAGAAAGCAGATGCACGTGGCTGACCATCAACTGCCTTGAGGACATGAAACGCTCCCCACTGGGAAGTGTTTCCTTAGATAGATGATTCAGTGACAAGACTTTAGTGACCACTAGTGCAAATGCTTCCCAATCATGAAGCTGTGAATATAAGCACACAGGGCAGAGCCAGATCGGGTTTTCAGGCTGCAGTAGATACTGCCAACAGCTGAGTCTCTGATAGGATCTCTGGATGATACAGCTGGACCAAGTGAGAACACAAAACCCAGGTTTTGATGGCTGTGGCCTCCGGCCAATAGGTGTGTCCCAGACCTGGCATCTGTCCCCCATATGTAGCACGTATACCTTCTTTCAATGTGGCTTTGCCCTTCACCCATTAGGACAAAGACCCAACTTCTCCATCCCTTCCATTTGGACTGGCCTACATTTTGCTTTGACCACTATCATTTTCTTCCTAACACTATAAAATCGATTTATAAAACCCTAAGTTTTTAAACACACAGAGAAAATTCTGAATGGAATCCTGTTTTTTAAAAAGGTTCTAGGGATATAAGTGTCAAAGCTGAAATGACAGGACCCCCCCCCCCAAGATACAGTGCTTTTGTTCTTTCAACTGAATTCTCAGTGCAGCTTTCTTTCTTGGTCACAGAAGATGGGGGCCACGAATCAGGTCCCACCCAAGACAGAGAGCAGGGATGCCCTCTTGGCCAGGGGCTGAAAGGCAGCAACGGAGCCCGTGGCAGCTGCAGGAGCCCAGAACACGTGCTTACTTGGTGAAGGAAGTCCATGAGGAGACAGTGGGCTTTCATCTTGTCTTCCAGCTGGTGGAGGATGATCAGTGAGGTGTTGCTGAGACCAGGGGCCTCTGTTAAGAGATGAAACCCCAAACATCATGCTTTTATAATAATCATTGCTAGTGCATTAAAGAAACAAATTTTAAAAGAACTCATCAGTAAAATTTCTTTTCTTTTGAGACAGGATCTCACTATGTAGTTCAGGCTGTTCTTTTTCTATGTAGCTCAGGCTGGCTGTGAACTAGAAGCTATCTGCCTGCTTCAGTCTTGCCTCCCAAGTGCTGAGATAACAGGCATGCATTACTATACCTGTTCAACAATAAAAATGTATTCATTACTCAAGAATTTTAAAATTTAGAGGAAACTTGGGGGGGGGCTGATACAATTTATAGTATATTTATTCAAATCAAAAGTTATACTATGGTTTAATCATTGTATCATTCTGAGGAGGGTACTGATATACTGTCTTTCCTCACCCCTACTGATGCTGAGCAGACTTGCTGAAAGGAAGATCATGAAAGAAAGAAATGTTCATCTGAGCCAGTCTGCTGGAGCTCAGGAACTAGAGAGCAGCCTAAATGTTGCAAAGAGGTTTAAGGGCTGGTTGTATGGGACAGGAAGGAGGACACGATGTGGCCACTTCTATATACTGGGACTTGTTCCCTGCACTCTTAGGAGAATGTGTAAATTCTATTAGTCAAATACACTGATTATGCCAAAATGAATCTGGGGCAAGCAGGTATCAAATGCTTATCTACATCATCAGGCTCCTCTCAGAAGTAAAATGCTGAGAACCCAATGTAATCTCACACAGAAAGAATAACTGGGACTTGTTCCAGTGTGTCCTCAGTCTCTCTATTATCTAATCTATCCTGGGTGCTTTCCAAAGTCTACTATAATGCAGTTATGGCCTTTTAACAAATGTGCTTTAAGAGACATGTTGAATAAAGAACAAGAAAATCCTTCTCAAACACAGTGCTCCAACATGCACCAAAATCGAAGCCTTCGTACCTTCGGGGACAGATTCAGCCCACCGGGGGTCAGAAGCTGGGTAGTCATCTATCAGGTCAACGCTGATCTGGGTGACCACCCTGTCTAGTTCTGCGTCACAGTCCAGGTCGGAATGAGAAAACAGCTCATCCACCATCATCTGAGCATGGCCCAAATCTTTCCTGAAATAAAATTGGAAAACAAGCTGGGTGTGGTGGCAGATGCCAATGAGCCCAGCACTTGGGTTAAGGCAAGAGGATTGCTGCAACTTCACAACCAGCCTGGGCTACAGAAGGAGTTCAAGCCCTATCTATACTACACAATGAGACCCTATCTTTTTTTTTTTTTTTTTTTTAAAGGAAAACAAAAGCATGCAAGGAGGCAAAACATTCCCCTCAGAAAACTGAAATGGAAGTCCCATGTGGAAGTTTTAGCTCAAAATATTGCTAATAACGATGAAAAAGCAGAAAACTATTATGCAGTTTAATAATATAATGAATATTTATGAGAAGATTTGTACTAATGGTGTTTAGACAAGATATCATGTCTATATCTTGTACTGTAACTACAAAGACAACAAAATACAATGTATTATTGTAACTATCCCACTAACCTGTTTTGAAACTGTCTCATTGCTATTTCTCAATAAAATTTGAAAAAAATTAATATTTAGAACATGGTAGGCCCTACACACAGAATAAAGAACAAGACACTGAAGTCAACACTGAGCATTAGAAAGTAGACAGTGTCAGGACTTATTAGTAGACAAACAAATGGTAACACACAGGAGAAGTATCAGGGTGGGGCTAATGAGCCACAGAAGGGCTGCACTAGTGCTAAGAGGATGTGCCTGTCAGTCAGCAAGTAACCTATTTTTGAGGGACCTACAGCCTGGGCTACATAGAGTTCAATGCCAGACTAAACTACATGAGGCCCTGTCTTAAAAATGAATGAATGAATAAATGAATAAACATGTCCAAGACAAATAATCAAAATATTTAGTTTGGTAAGTAGAAATAAGATCTTGTCTAATGGTGCCCTCTTCTGGACAAGAACTAAGCTCAGCAAATCGCTAAGTGGCAGATGATTTTGGGGGGCGGGGGGAGAACTGGAAAGCACTTTAGTCTGTTACTCCTCCTTCCATGGCAGTGCTGTGCATCACATACCACCACAAATGAGGTTGCAGGGTTGTGACCAGGACACTAGGGGAAATGGAGGCAGAATTCTGAGTATTTCTTAGAAATAAAAACATGCTCAACTACTCTAGTAAAGGAACAGAATACCAGGAATGTAATGCAGTCTTGCCCAAGGTCTCACACAGATTCCAGCAGGGTGGGGTGGAGGGGCTAGACCACAAGCTTCCCGGGTGTTCAATTATGATTTTACTACACTTTTAAGGAAGGTGATATCAGTGGTGAACTGAATCTGAACTCATCAAGTGCCCTGCTGACTATAAGTATACCAGCAAACCTCACTGGGCAGAGCTGCCACAAAACGAGGCACTCCGCACCCTCCACTCTATAACCAAGCACAGGTGCCTCTCAGACGATAGGATGAGCAAATCTCTGCCCAATAAGTTAAAAAGAAGGGGCTGGGACTGATCAGGAAAGGTCTAAAATGATCTCTTGGTAGAATAGGACAGAGCCCACAAGGGAAGTACAGAAAAACTTCCTGAGAGAATGAATGGCCAGGCTAAAGCTGGAGATCTAGCTGCACTACAGGTTTAAGGAATAAGGGGGACAGGACAAGCGCTAATTAGTAATTACAGGGTGAGTTTTCCCAGACTCTGATGAACGCAAGAGTTTTCATTTGTATTTTTTCAGCTAATCAAATTGAATGAAAACCAAAACAATAAAAAAGTAACTTTAAAGAAACCACACTATAGGGCCAGCCAGATAGCTCGGTGGACTAAAGCACCTGCTTAGGTGATTGGCAGTGGGCTGTGCTGGCCCCGCCCCTGGGGGAGGCCAAGATAACGATTGAGACGGGGCATGGTGGCTTGCATCTGTAATCCCAGCACTTGGGAGGCTGAAAACAGGAGAATCACTACAAATCCAATCTACATAGACCCTATACCAAATACACAGAAAGAAAAGACAAGGCAAGACAAAGCAAGACAAACATTATAAAAAAGTAATACTACTTTAGGAAAAAAAAAAAGGATAAAATTTGAAAGTATCATCTACCATTTCTGACTCTCAGGGCCCCTGAGCTAAGTCTGCAGTTGAGGAGAAGAGGGAAAGGTGCTGCTGGCCTCTAGTGGGAAGAGGCGACAGATGCTGCTCAACAGCCTGAAAGTCACAGGATGCTCCCCCTGCAACCATCAATCACCTGCCCCAAATGTCAACATGCCCAGGAGAAGCTACCAGAGTGCTAGCCAGCCAAGGCCCTGGAAACATGAGTAAGCCCAACCAAGAATAGCCAACCTGGTCCTTGGCCATCATGAGCAAGCCCAGCTGGCAATGATCCAACAGCCATCGAAGCGCAGTATCAAACAGCTGAACTGGGGAATCTAAGCCACAAAACTCAGAAGCCACTAAGTTTTATGGTGATTTTGTATGCAGCAAAACTACCAAGCCAGAAAATCATTAAGTAGCTTTCAATTCATTAAGTTGTTTCATAACAGGGGCTGGTGAGATGGCTCAGTGGTCTAAAGCACCTACTTAGAACAAGCTTAGCAAAGCACAGGGACCACGGTTCAATCCCCCAGCACC
>NW_004524703.1:370039-383592 GCF_000260255.1 Octodon degus
GTGCTGGGGGATTGAACCGCGGTCCCTGTGCTTTGCTTAGCTTAGCTTGTTCTAAGTAGGTGCTTTAGACCACTGAGCCATCTCACCAGCCCCTAGCCCGTTCTTCTTGGTAGTATCATTCCTCCAACTTGCTCTCACTGTCACCCAATCTGCCATATGTATCAGTAGAACATACCCCAGACATACCACAAACCTGGATTTAAAGGCAGGCCATACCTACAGTACTGTAGAAAGGCAGCTTTCAGCAGCTTTGTTTTATCTTCCTGTGCTATGGTTTCATTCCTTGTGGTCTCAAACACCATACTCTGCAAAGAAACAGGCTATGGTTACAGGTGAAAGAATCAGAACATTCCTAATTGCTCAAGAATGAACTGTACCCATCCTACAACAGGACAATAACACTTAAATCATCAAACAAATTTAATCATATGTTCAGGCATTTATCAAACTTGACAAAGAGAACTCAACAATGAAGCACAGCCCCAAAAAGTAGATAACTCAAGGATTCTGTCATGAATAAGGCTGGGCATGGTAACACAGGCCTGTAATTCCAGCTACTCAGGAAACCAGAACAAGAGGTTCACAAGTTCAAGGCCACCCTGCACAACTTAATGAGGCCTTTTCTCAAAAAAACCCAAAACAAACAAACAAACAAAAACAACCAGTTGGAGGCTCAGGGTTTAATCCCAGTTCTATCAAAAAAAGGAGATTTCATCATTACCAACAAAATCTTTCTTAATACTATTACCACGATTAAGCAAGGATTCAGAAAAATGGAACATTGTAAAAATAGCTTCAGAACACACAGCAGTACTACAATGTAACATGATTACAAAACAAAGTTTAAAGCTCTTATTTTCTGTAGAAACTATATCAAGTCACTTTAGTTTGAATAACCACAATAGATTATTTAAAATGGAATATTCCCCAAACATTATTTTTAACCTTAGTAAAAGACATTTAAAAAACAAAAAGCCAGGTATAGAGGTGCATAGCTATAATCCCAGTACTGTGGGAGGTTGAGGCAGGAAGATCACAAGTTTAAGCCCAGCCTGAGCAACTGAGCAAGACCCTGTATCATAAGAGGACTGGGGATGTAGCTCAATGCAAAGGCTCTAGGTTCACTTCTCAGTAGCAGAAAAAAGAAGGGGGGAGGTCGTCCTATGGATAATTAGGCTTGTAGGGGTTGAGGACAGTGCAGAAGAAAGGCTTCAGGATCACAGTTTTGCAGACACCACTCCCCGAGATCCAATCACAAGAAGAACCACACTTTGAAGTGTCTTTTAGAGCTGCTGCAGGATGCCGAAGGACCAACTCAGACACTTGAGAAAAATGAGCCAAATAGAAAACAATGCCATTCAACCATGATGTGGGAAATGGAATCAGTACATCACAAGGTTCAGCAAAACAAAAGCAACATTCACATTATCGTAATAATGAAAAGCATTTACATTGGTAAAGCAAAGACACAGGAGTATAAATTACCCGAAGCCTTCATTTTCCAACTCAGAAGACAGACACAGGCAAATATTGCTTAAAATGCAGAGGAAAATAACAGAAGGAATAACTAAGAGACTTAAAAGCAGCAGCTCTGGGAAAGAAGACCAAGGAATGAAGGAGATAAAAGGATGAATGTTTTCTCATGGGCGCAGTGGCACATGTACGTAATCCTAGCACTCTGGGAGGCTGAAGCAGGAGGATCACAAGTTGAAGCTTGGTCTGGGCAACGTCTTAAGATTCTGTCTCAGATAAAAAAAAAAAAAAAAAAAAAAAAACAGCTTGGAACATAGCTCAGTCCAAAGACCCTAGGTTTAATCCCTAGTACTACCAAAAAAAAAAAAAAAAAAAAGGTTTTCATCTTAAATCTTTGAAAACTGGCTTATGTGAAACATTTGTACAAAATACCCTTATAAAAACAAAAGTTAAACCATCTTAAGGAACCACCGACCTCATTGCCTGGTCCAGTGACTGAAGAGGCCAAGGACTCCTCCATGTCTTCTGCTAAGAGGGATACACTTTCCCTCGACGTGATGGACACCAGGCCACTGTTTCTAGAGAAGAGGATGGGAACACTGCCACAGGAGCCAGCACCTAAAATGCCATCTCCTAAAAAGAAAATAAATCCATCATTCTGAAATCTGCCATCCTGAAGAGAAAAGTCACAGTCATGTACTTTTTCCTTTACAATATAACTCCTACCTGAACTCAGCTTTGAAGTGACAGAATCAAATCAAGCACAGGCTGCTGTATGAAGCAGCATACTCATTCTAGTCCTTCTACTTTTTAAGGAAGGACTAGAAACTGTCCTCATAAGATGGCAGGCAGTACAGTGAACCCCCAGAGAAAATATTCATCCTGTCTAACTGAAAACAGCAGCTCTTGCAAGCCTGCAGTGCTCTCTGGCCTAACTGATTGTGTCTACTGAATCAGCCCGGAGTGAGGTGCCCAAGCTCACTGAGCACCTCAGGAATGCTACCGCTGTCCTCTAGGCTCTGGCCGGGCACAAGCAATGCCAGATCCACCCTGCCGCCTTCCTTGCTGCGCAGTATCTCAGATGGGAGTCCTGATTAGAATGTCCTCCTGGCTCATCTGCTTCCCTCCCAACGTCAGCACCACCTGAGTCCAGCATTCTTCTTGCAGGGTCTAGATGAACTGGTTAACTAACCTGGATAAGCAATTAATTCTTTTAGTATCATTTCTTTCATTTCTGGTCTCCTCCCCAGAGGAATTGTTATTTTTGCCCATAAACGTAAATGTTTTGAGAATTCTACTACCATTTTGATTTAAAGGCTTCAGTATACCCAAGATGCTTGACCTAAAGCCACAGGTATAAAAAGAAAACTATCAAACCTTACCATGAGCTCCCTGATCCCACTTTCTAAAATGCTACTGAGCCAGGTGTGGTACATGCCTGCAAGCCCACACTCGGGAGGCCTAGGCAGGAGGAACATTTCCTTTTCAAGGTCAGCCAGTACTGTATAGCAAGATACTGTCTCAAAACAAAACAAAAAGCAAACAAACAAAAAATGCTACTGTACCTTGTGCACTGAAGACAATTTTCTCCTGAGGAAGAGAAAATTTCCCAGTTCCTGTGGAGCATACATAGACAGCACTTTCAGTGTACAGATAGGCAGTCTGGTTTGAAAAGTCAGGGACCATCAACCGACACATAATTAGGTCTTCAGACTGAAAGTTAAAATTAAAATTATATTTAGTAAGAATTGAAACAAAACTGCTTGTATGATTTTATATTTTATACAAACTATCCCATAAAAAGAATAAAATGTGGAGCTGGGGAGATGGCTCAGTGGAATAAGCACTTGCCTGGCAAGCGCAGGGGCCTGAGCTCAATCCCCAGTTCTGGCAAAAAAAAATAAAAATAAAAAAATTTTAAAAAAAAAGGATAAAATGTTAATTCACTGATTCTCATGAAAATCTAAACATTAGCCCTCGGCGGACTAAAGCTCCTGCTTAGGCAGACACAGGAACCCGGGTTCAATCCCCGGTGTGCCATGCCAGCTCCACCCCCAGGATGCACTGAGACAGTGATTGAGACCGCGTGGTGGCGCGCGGCTGTAATCCCAGCACTAGGAAGGCTGAGACAGCTGGATCACTGAGTCTAAGCTGTGCAGCAAGACCTTGTACCAAATAATGAAAAAGATTTAAAAAAAAAAGTCATAGGGCTGCATCGGGCTGTAGGAGAAGATGGCGGTCTCCACAGGAGTTAAAGTTCCTTGTAATTTTCGCTTGTTGGAAGAACTTGAAGAAGGACAAAAAGGAGTAGGCGATGGTACAGTTAGCTGGGGCCTTGAAGATGATGAAGACATGACACTTATGAGGTGGACAGGCATGATCATTGGGTCACCAAGGACAAATTATGAAAACAGAATATATAGCCTAAAAGTAGAATGTAGACCTAAATACCCAGAAGCTCCTCCATCAGTTAGATTTGTAACAAAAATTAATATGAATGGAATAAATAACTCCAGTGGAATGGTGGAGGCACACAGCATACCAGTGTTAACAAAATGGTAAAATTTGTATAGTATTAAAGTTGTACTTCAAGAGCTAAGACACCTAATGATGTCCAAAGAAAATATGAAGCTTCCACAACAACCAGAAGGACAAACATACAACAGTTAGTTTTAGTGGATCTCAAACTTGTCTTAAATCAACAACCTTCTACTCATATTAATGTCTTGATTAAATATCACAATGCAAAATACCCACACATTAAGTAAAAGAATTCCAGCTGATAAACATGACCTGGACATTTGTCAAAATATATTTAATAAATGTTCATCCATTATGTTTTCAGGTAACAGGAAAAATGCAGCACAATTGTTCTTTCTCTTGTTGAGGCACTGTCATTTAAAACGTGAACCTAGAGTACTCTACAAAGGTTCGGGTTTACAAGATGAAAGCACGGGAAGAACTGTCAGATGTCAGTGAAAACGGGTGTTTCTGAAAAGTAAAATCTCAAGAAGGAAAAACAAATGGCATGCTTATCCATTCACGTAGTGAAAGTTGCAGCTTGAAAATGTTCAGAGCAGCAGGTACAATGAATATTGTCACAAACTGTATTAATCTTTGAAGCAGTGTGGGTGCTGACTACTAGTAGCATCAAAAATATGTTCAAGATTGTTTTGATAGCTGTATTTATAATAAAAAAGTTGGGGGAGGGTGGATGAATTTCTGTCTAAAGCTGTTCCTGTGTGTTACATGTAACAGACGTGGTAAATATATGTTTAGAGTCTTTGTTAAATAAACCACACATTTAAGTTTAGGTGAAATCAACAAAAGGAAATAGGTGTATGGATATGTGATTTTGAGATTAGTCTTAAAATATAAATAAAATGTAGGATGTGTCCTCAGAGACTGTGCCATTTCTATTATATGGATGTAGATTATGTACAGTACCTTGTCAAGGAAGCAAAAACTGAAATTATTGATTGTACTTTTCTTTGATGCACCCCATTTATGATTTATTCATATTTTATAATACAGTACTTATGAACTGGAAGTTGCAGAGTATTAACAAATTATGTAATTTGTTTTTTTCAAGAATCCCCCAAAAAATTATACACATGCATGTGCACCACCCCCAAATACCCACAAACTTATTTCATATGTAAAATCAGAGGAAGAAATACAAATAAGGCAACAAACTTGATGACAACAGCATATAATATAGCATTGTTAATTTTCTATTGTTTTGAAATTCTGTACCATTTTTCTTGTTTTATGTTGCTTTTTGTTTTTGTTTTCTCTTTAAAACACAGATTAAAAACACAAACAAGACCTAATTAAATGATAAAATTAGCAAATGGTAAAAATGATAAACATGGGGCTGAGGCTATGGCTCAGGGTAGAGCTCTTATCCTGCATGCACAAGGCTCTGTGTTCAATTCTCAGCACCACAAAAAGAATAAATAAATACAAATTAGATTAAGTGAAACTCACATTTTCTTTGAAAATGTTTTCTTTATACCCCTCTGCATTTTCTGAAAAGTTTTTCCTACACTATTTTTTTATATATATAATCCGAACACTCAGTGAGGTTTATTTCCATTTGAAATAAAAGAACATAATTAAGATTTGCTTATGGAATTCAGTGAAATGAATCATATTAAGAATAAGGATTTAACAGAATTAAGACACCACATGTGGTTAACTGAAATGACTAACAGCTGCCAGAACTTTCCCTCATGTACGTGGCAGCTACGAGTGGTCCACACACTGACGAGCTAACATCGCTGATGCCTACATATAATCCTTCGGCCACACAGGGATTTCTCTCATATGTCAGGCTCAAACCTGAACCCTAGCTGCCACCCGAGGCCTGTTCCTTACTTTTACCCTCCAATTTTTCACAAAAATTTTCTGTATTCGTACTTAATATAGAAAAAACGACTCCCTCCAGAGTAACAGTAAAATAAAAAGACTGCTCTTTAGATCTAAGGCTGGGCAAGGGGAATGAATGAAAAAGCAAAAAAGAAAAAGCAAAGAGTACCAGGAAGCAAGCTACTTTAAAGCCTTTGTCCCGCAGATAAGAGCTCAAGGACATGCAATGGCTAGAAAAAACTGTGTGTGACCGGCACCTTGCAACTTAACTTACCTGAAAAGGTGGGTTATACTGAGTGACCTCCACAGTAACTGCATCTGACATCTGGCAGCCATTATCCTCTATGGTTATCAGAGAGTAATAGACGAGGCAAGGACTATCTGCTGGATGCCATGCTGCTGCCAAAATCAGGAGCCCATCACTGGTCAAGAAAAAAGAGAAGTCTAAGCCTTCTCTTCAGAGTACAGAGGCATTCTCTGGATGCCTTCATTACTCTCTCTGTAGCATAACCAACTGCTGCTGCTGTCCTGGGTGACACAGGAAAGAGGAGACCCAGGAAGGCATTCCTGAGTGTCTCTTCCCCATTCTCAAGGTCATCAAATCTAACAAGGTCCACAGTGGGTGACATCTGAGCAGCAGTCTGGCTCTTAAAAGTGTGATAAAGATAAATGAAGCCAGGCAAATCGCATCTAACCAAAATGCTTGCAGAAAAAAACGAAACCTTTTTTTTAATTTAAGATCTTTTTTGAGACAAGGTCTTACCATGCAGTTCAGGCTGGCCTTCAGCTTAATTTGTAGCTCAAGCTAGTCTCAAATTCTCAACAATCCTCCTACCTCAGCCTCCAGAGAGCTGGGATTATAAGCGTGTGTCACCACACTCTGATATTTTCCTTTTTAGTAGCTGTTGTGAGGTTTTCAGACTGTAGGAAGGAGCACACTAACAATCCCAACAAAAAGGCAGGCCACTGGCTTAACAGTATGAGAAAACTGGCACTAGTACAACAACCAGCAAGAATGTTCATCATTTCATCACAGATACTAACTTATTTTCTAAACTGAAATCTAGTCTCACCACTAAAGGACAAATTAACTGCTTACCAGTTCTGCTTCAAGTCCAAATACTGAATGTTGACCCCTTCTTTAATAACTTCATAGTTACTTTCAGATCCCTAAAAGGAAATATCAAATAAGAGAGCTCCTAAGCGTAAGAAGTCTTTCTTCCCACTTGTGTATCCCCAGCACTTGATGAAATAAACGCCACATCTATGGTGGCTCTAGGATGTCTGAAGGTGAAAAGTATACACTTCATAGAAAACTGTTAAGCAAGCAAATCAGTGAGCTTTGACATAGGTAGGACCCAACACCCTACTTCTGCTCTGTGATGGCTGTGCACTATGACTATCTCTTTAAATGCATTGAAATAAACAAGGAATAACCAAGAACATGAGTTGGAGATGAACGTCATTTGTCCTCACCCAAATAGCATCGGTGATATTTTCCTTCAGAACTCTGTGTAAATCCCAACTGTATGTTAGCTTTTCTGAGGAATCGTCCAACTCCCATTTATTAACATTTGAGCTCGTCAGGCTATAGACACTCAACCTTCTTCTGTCCCAGAGAACGCCTGCAAGCTGACAGAGAAAGGAATGCACAAAGTGTATCAGAGCACTATACCTTGGTCACTAAAGAAAGCAATGACAAAGAGGTCAGAAGAGGGACAAGCATTGCAGAGTTCAGCGTCTAAATCATAGGAGAGAAAGAGGAATATAATAATTTGTTTCTAGACATGGTTTTAGATCCAAAGAAAACTGAAAAAGCAGTCAAGAGAGCTACCTGAAATAAAGAAGAAACAGCCTAGTGACAACTGTGCTTCAGATGCAGACATCTGGGTACAAACCCCTCTCGCACTTTGCACCCATGGCAAGGCTGCTTGCGCAGTGGTAAACTGCAGAGAAATATCTGCTTCACAGCTGCCCCACAGCTACACAAGACAACTTAATTTCATTAAAAAATAAGCTTATAAAACAGGTATTTTATAAACTTACCATGAGATCACTACTAGGAGACAAAATTCCAAAAAGGGAAGAAACCCTGCGGCCAATTCCTGACAGCATCCCTTGCCCCTGTGGCAAGACATGCTGATGAATCTTTCCAGAGCTTTCAGGTATCAACCGAATTAGTTGACTTCCTGCAGAGGCCAAGATAAAACTCCCTCCCTGTGGACAAATACTGTGAGATTAGTTAAGTACCTAAGACAAAGAGAAGTAACGTGAAATGCTTTCATACAGAGAAAAACCATCCCTGCCTTAAATCTAAAGCAATAAAAAGGCACAACGTTATCTCATTACAATAGACCGGGCATGGTGGTTTATGTGAGTAATCCTAGTACTTGGAAGGCTGAGGGAGGAGGATCAATGTTGAGTTTGAGGCCAGCCTGGGCTACATAGTGAGTTCAAGACCAGCCTAAACTACATAATGAGCCTTTGTCTGAAAACAATAACAATAACAATAGTAATTTACAATCTGTTTAACTCGTCATTATTCTACACAGAAAAAATCTTGCAGCTGAAAATGTTAAATTTTTAAAATTCCGATTTCTTAAATTGAAGTTCACCGTATTACAGGCTCAACAAACCACGTATTTTATTTCTTCGGTAAATCTGAAGAATAGACACAAGCGTTCACTGTGCAGCATCTAAGTTTCTTAGCTACTCCCATAAAATGTTTCTAAAACTACTGAGCAGCACTTTCTACCACCTGGACATCCTGAAGCCCCATGCACAGGCCTCCCTTTGTCTAGCGGTAGTGGTCAACCCCTGCCATGGCATGCAGAGCCCTTCCTGTCAGCACACAAGCCAAGCTGCCCCAGCAGCCGAGCACCAAGGTTTAATTGTAGTGCTGGTACTCGCTTTATACCACTGGTATGGTCATTCAAATCACAGGCCCTTATATCATTTGCTTGCTTCCTCCTGGTCCTTTCAGTCTGTACAGCCATCTAGAACCCACATTTGTAGTCATTCAAACCTCACTTCCAACCCGAGTCAGCTTTTCCATATGCATGTGGGAATATCCACTACAAACCTCCACTGCTGTTAGGAATCTGCACATCTTGTCACCTCCCAGGTCCACAAATGTCTCTGTGTACGTGTCCTCCCCAGCTAGGCTTGGCCAGAAGCGGACAGACCCTTCTCTGGTGGCAACCATGACAGCAACAGCCTTAAAACAAAATCACAATAGTCAGTAAGCAACAAAAGACGACCTCAACCGTGAGTGTCTCTGACAGACAAAATGAGAAACAGAATTCTTTAAAACTGTATTTTTTAAATTATCAAATATGCATAGTTGTACATGCCTATAATGCCAGCACTCAAAAGACTGAGGCAGAAGCATCACTAAATTTGAGGCTAGCCTGGACTACATAGCAATATCGTGTCTTAAAAAACCCAAAATAATAATAATAATAATAATAATAATAATAAAAGCAGTGGAACTCCTGCTTCCTTTGTTGTACAGTTCTATGCATTCTGACGCATGTACCACATCATCTCCAGAACTTCCCAGCAATTATATCCCTTGACAGTCGCAGACCTTTCTCCATCCTAACTGGCAACCACTGTTTCTGCCTGGGCAGTACTGTCTCTTTGAGAACATCAAACAATGAAGCCACAGAAAATTTAAGCATTGCTACTGTCCTTGAACTTGACTTTCTGTCTCTGCGATCCTGACATCAGCTGTTTGTTGCTGACATCTGCTATAAAACAGTGGTCTTCACTCTTCTGCCACTAGGGACTAGTTTTTCATGGACAATTTTTTCAGGGACTGGGGGAATACAGTCTCATGACTGAATTTTCATAAAGAAGGAGCACATGAGCTCGACCGATAGCATGCACAGGTCACAGTAAGGTGTAAGCTCTGAAGAGAAGCTAACACTGCTGGTGATCTGACAGAAGATGACGTTCAGGGAGTGACAAAGACCTGGGAGCTGGCTGTAAATACAGGTACCACTCCACTGCCACTGCACTGCCTGCAGATCATCTCCTGCTGTGTGGCCTGGCTGGTGTCTTGAAGCTTTTAATGTTGATCTTATGTTAACTTTAATATTAATTTTACCAATTTCTTTTACAGAACATGATTTGGTGATTTTTAAGAACTCTGCCTAACACCACATTCTAGTTTTTCTCATTTTCTTTAAAAACTTTTATAATTTTACATTTAAATGAATGATTCATTCTGAGTTAGTCTTTGCACTAGGTATGAAGTTTAGAGGGGTATTCAATTCTTTTTTTAAAATTATAGATGACCAATTGTTCTAACACTATTTACTGAAAAGACCATCCTTTCTCCCCTAGAGTGCTTCTGCACCTGCTGAAGACCACTCTGGTCAGCATCTATGGGCCTATCACCAGACTCCCCTCTGTTCCACTTACCCATGTTTCCAACTCTTTGTCAATGCCACAGTCTTGATTTTGACTGCTTTAGTTATATCTCACGATTAGCTTGGATGTTTCCTTCAATTGTAGAGTATCTTTATTTTGAAAGTTTATTTCAATAAGCATTTAAATAACCTACCTGAACAGAATGTGCTTCGCCCGAGGCAGCAGAGTAAGAGACAGCTACCAGGTCAGCACTCCAGTGGAAGTCACTAGGTGGCAGCTGAAGTTCTTTACAAATAGACAGCTGCAGAGCAAACCCCAACAGAAAACCTTGTACATCAAATCCAATATTTTTGAATATGAATATGCATCCGACTTTTCCACTCCTTTCTCTGTATATTTTATATTCCAATTCATTTGCTGGAACTACAATTATACATATATTCTGTGCACAGCTCTTTGGTCATACTTTCAGTACTTTTACAACAAAGAATCTTAAGAGACAAATCAGGAAACTTAAGAATTAGTCTGGACTTCAAGTATACACTAGTTTGCTCTTCAAAGATAAAAAGTATACGGATTAAGAAGTATTTAGGGGCTGGGGAGATAGCTCAGTAGAATAAGCACTTGCCTGGCAAGCGCAAGGTCCTGAATTCAATCCCTGGTACCGCAAAAAAAAAAAAAGCATTTAGGCTTTCTACAGACTTTCTCCACTTGGTTTTGATGTGTTTGACATTTAAAATTAGCATGACCAAGAGTAATTACACTAACCTACCTCGAAAATACATCTTAAGACCTCAGCCAAGCAAGATTCCTCTGATGAACAACCAGGTCAGGATCCCGCCTATCTCTCAGGAGCTATTTCTATTTCCCATCCCTTTTCGCCAATGAATTTTCCTAATATTAAAATTTTTAAAAATTAAAAAATAAAAATCTTCTGCTAACCAGAGATGCTATAATTCCAGCACTCAGAAGGCTGAGACAGGAGAATTGCTGAGTTAGAGGTTAGCCTGGGCTATATAACGAGTTCAAGGACAGCCTAAACTGTACCATAAAACCCTGTCTAAAAAAAAAAAGAAAAGAAAAGCTCCCTCTGCTAAATCAGCATGTCCTCTGGGGCTTCTCTATCATCTACTGCTCTCGACCAAAAATGCACTATTTGGGCAGCAGCAGTACAAAGGCCAGCAGACATGAAGATTCTAGGTGCACAGGAGCTCCAAGTCCTCAGAGAACAAAGGCCCAGAATGAGAGGTGGCAGCCGCTACGTGTAGGGAAGAGATTGCTGAGCTAAGATGCCAGATACAAATGATAACCCATACCAGAGGCTCACAGCTAAAAGCCTGCCCAGCAACTGGCACCAGTTTTCTTGTTCTGTAAGCACCACTTACTCAATTCACCAAAACACAGTTCTACCTTCTTAGAAATAAGCACACTCTGTCAGCTTATGTGGATGGCATTACCTTAGACTTTATTAGGCAGATAGACTGGTACTATGGCCTATGAAAATTTCTGTCCCTAATTTTATTAAATATAAATAACATACATCTTGTTTAAACAATATTAAGGGCTGGAGAGATGGCTCAGTGGTCTAAAGCACCTACTTAGAACAAGCTTGGCAAGGCATCAGGGACCGCGGTTCAATCCCCCAGCACCACATGCCAGCCAGCCCTGCCCCCTGGTGGGCTGAGCTGGCCACACACACACACCACTCTCTCTCTCTCTCTCTTTCTCTCTCTCTCTCTCTCTCTTTCTCTCTCTCTCTAATAAATAAAAATTAGAATTAAAAAAAAAAAAAATAAAATAAACAATATTAAAAGGGCTTCGTATGCTGACTGTGCTTGTAAAAATACAGTGAATGTTCTTAAAGTCCACAGACTTTCTGCAAGGGTGGCAGGTACCAGTCTCACAAGGTGACATGATACTAAGGGTGAGGACTCTGTGCCCAAGGGAAGCAGCACAAGCTAGAAGGCAGAGTTCCGGGGAAAAATGAGGGCCAACGCCCATTTTCCAGAAAAAGGCTAAAACCACACAAAGACTGTACTGAATGAAAGGAGCCTGAGGAGAAATGCAGGCCCGTGTGGCCCTGTGCTGAGCCTCACTTTGCTCTGAGAACAATATCACCTTGAAGCTATGTTTACTTCACCGGCCTGCACTGGCTCTTTAGAGAGGAAATAAACTATAGACATGAACTTTTAAAAACTTGTGAAAAACCCCTGCACCAATAGTGTAGCTCACATTCTTTTAAGAGTTATTGGGGGATCATTCATCAGGGAAACCATGTCCTCGGTCATAAATAAACTTTAAGTTCAAAGAGAAAAAAAAAAAAAAAAAAAACCTTGTGAAAATAGTGAAACTTTTCCTGAAACATAAACGTGCATATCTGCTCAATTTTCACAAATTCCCAATGCCTGCAGAGATTCAGACCACTGTCCTCCACCAGTGCTAAGGCAGAGGAGAAGATGCAGGGTCAAGTGGTCCCTGAATCCTGTGGCTAAGGAAGCCCCTGAAGAGCACACCTTGGTGACAGGAGACATCGTGATCTTCCAAACAAGGAGCTTCTCCTTGCAGACCAGGCAAGCCCATCCGCCCTCATCGATATGCACAGACAGCTGGTCATCAACTAGGGCAGAAAAACAAGACACACAATCAACCTTAAGTTTTGAACATGAAAAACTATTAAATCTCCTTAAGCTGTGCTCACTTTGGCAGCACATACAATAAAACTGGAACAATACAGAGATCACACGACCCCTGTGCAAGGGTCACACGCACATTTGTGAAGCATCCCATATTTTTAAATATGTAAGGTCTTACTTACCTACATGAATTTGATTACAGAAACTAATATTCTCTAAAAAAAAAATCTCCACACGCCAAGATCCTCATTATTAGCACATGCTTC
This sequence comes from Octodon degus, assembly GCF_000260255.1. NCBI lineage: Eukaryota > Metazoa > Chordata > Mammalia > Rodentia > Octodontidae > Octodon > Octodon degus. The sequence goes on from NW_004524703.1 coordinate 383,160, forward strand.
ACCAACATAGGTAACAGAAACACACAAAAAATTAATTCACAATAAAAAATATTCCTAATGTTCCAGAACTACTAATAAGCAAAACAAGAGATCTATTGAATAGATCAAATAGATGATTTGATAATCATCTTTAGAAACATATCACAGAACTATATTTTGACCTAGGTTTGATACACCTTAAGTTCTGTTATAAAAATACCTTACTTTCTATAAGAATATTAAAGTATTATATTCTATAAGAAACAGTTATGCCAGACATGGTAGTTCACAACTGTAATCCCTGCACTCTGGGAGGCTGAGACAAAAGGATCACAAGTTTAAGATAAGCCTGTACAGGGGCTGGAGAGATGGCTCAGTGGTCTAAAGCACCTACTTAGAACAAGCTTAGCAAAAGCATCAGGGACCACGGTTCAATCCCCCAGCACCACATGCC
>NW_004524703.1:383708-386895 GCF_000260255.1 Octodon degus
AAAAAATAAAAAGATAAGCCTGTACAACTTAGTGACATAGTGCGACCCTATATCAAAATTAAAAAAAAAAAAAAGGAAAGGAGTTGTGGGGGGACACAAATTATAGCTCAGTGAGGAGGCACTAGATTCTACCCAAGACCGCCAAGAAAAAGACATATTTCATCACATTCATAATTTCGCTGATACAGCCACACCAACTCCTCCACTACCTGACAAAATGAGGCACATACAGCCATGTCTTAAGCAATGGTGAAAAACACCCATTAACATGTTAGTAGTCCTGGAAGCTTAAATAGTTTGAGGTTGTTCCTTGATTAAAAAAGCAGGGTGAAGGGGCAAAATACAAGGCAACGAAACATCACATGTGTGTGAGCACCTCAAAGAGAAAATAAAATTTGAAGATACAATAGATACTGGATAAAGGGAATGAACCTGTTCAAAAGGAAGGAATCACTGAGTTGGGGAGAATGACAGGACAGATAGTAAGGGAAAGAGATATATCTACGTATGTAAGCAGCATGGTTTGGACAACTGTACTGTGGATTTCTGCTGATCTATGGAAAGGAACAGTTAATGTTTAATTTGTTTTGTCTTTTTTGAATTCTTTGACCTTTTTCTCTAATTTCCTATGTATTTCTTTTTCTTTTTCCTCTTCCAATTTTGCATGCATATATCTGGTAACAACTAATCTGAAGACAACACTATGCAATACAACAAATACTGTGAACTTCATATTATTTTGTTTAGTGAAATTCTGTATCATTTGTAATTTTTGTTTTAATACTATTTTGTAGTCACTTTTAAAAATAAAATTAAAAAAAAAAATACAAGGCCCCAGTAACGTATGAGTTAAAACATCAAGCCACTCTCAAGCTATGTGTGGGCTAACTGGACCAGATACTAAGCTGTGTCCTTTTTCTTAAAAGTTCCAGGTTCTCACGGGTGAGTCTTGAGGCCTGATCTAATGTAGTCCTTGGTGATGATTTTCCACATCAAGAAGTGGTCATGTTTACATTCTTCAATTCACACTTTGCCACTTTAGGCACTTGTGCTCTTTCCCATACATGAAGCTATGTATTGTTCCTCATGAGTCTAGTGGCCTGAGCCAAAGGGTACGTAGAAAGGTTAAATGCAATTTAAATTGAGGCTCTGGGGGAAGATACACATATCTTAATTTCTTTTCTTTTCTTTTTTTTTTTTTTTAAGAACAAGGCATACTAGAGGCTAGCAGTTTAGTTGCTTGAAAACAAACACCTCTAAATTTCCAGAGATCATTGGATCCCCAGGCCTGCCCCCAGGGCGCACTGAGACTGCAATAGAGATTGGGCTTGGTGCTGTGTGCCTATAATCTCAGCAGTTGGGAGGCTGTAAACAGGAGGATCACCACGAGTCCGATCTACGCAGTGAGACCCTGGACGCCTTGTACACAATACAAAAAATAAAATTTCCAAGAATCAAAATAAAATAAAATGGGGCCAGGGAGATGGCTCAGTGGAATAAGCGCTTCCCTGGCAAGCGCAAGGGCCTGAGTTCAATCCCCAGTTCCGCAAAAAATAAATAAATAAATAAATACATACATACATACATACATACATCTAAGGATTGGCAGCCAAGATGTGCCAGGTTCAAGTTGACGAGAACTATTCCTTTAGTGGTTGTTTTATTTGTTTGTTGTTTATCTGGTACTGCAGGTTGAACTCTAGACCTTTTTACTTTGAGTAAGGGTTTCTCTAAGTCAATAAAATGCCTCAGCCTCTCAAAGTGCTAAGATTATAAACAGCTGGTCAAATAGCTCAGTAGATTAAAGTGCTGCTTAGGCAGATGCAGGGGCCAGGGGTTTGATCCCTGGGCCTGATGCTGGCCCTGCCCCCAGGGCATGCTGAGAGGGTGATTGAGACTGGGCGTGGTGGCACACACCTGTAATCCCAGCACTTGGGAGGCCGAAAACAGGAGAATCACTACAGCTAGGATTATAGATAGGCATGTGCCACCACTTTGGGCTATATTCCATCTTTTAGAATGGATAACTTCAAGCTTTAAGCTTTTTTTTTTCACTATTATTCACTATAAGAAATTTTAAATTCAATTCTTAATTAAATTATCTGTCTCTCTTGCTTTACACTGGTCATGAACAACTGAATTGACTTCAGTTACTCCTGCAGTTTGAAAAACACTGTTCCAGAAAAGCACAAAGGAGGCTGAGGCAGGAGGACTGCCCTAAATTCAAGCCCAATTTGAGCTACATAGTGAGTTCAAGGCCAGCCTGAACTGTATAGGGAGACCTGTCTCAACAAAACCAAACCAAACCACAAAAGCCTAGAGTCGAGTCCTTAATGAAATGACTCAGGCAGATGCCAAGGAAACTCTGAACTGTAAACCTGCATTGCCCAAATAACCCCACTTCACATTCTTTGTGTTGCCTTCATGAGTATGTTGTCTGTACCGTCCAAATTTCTGCACTTGTCCGAGCCCACAGGATCTTCTAGCAGTGCCCCACACTGGCGATGTCATGAATTTGTGCACACGGCCCCCTGATATCACTCATGGGACTCGACTGTATTACATTATTAAACCCAATAACATAAGGCACTAATTTTAGGAGCATTTTTAGAACTAAACTCCCGGTCTTAAAATGGACGCCGGGAGTCCGCTTCCTGGTCGAAGAAAAGATGTGGAGCGGACTGCTGCCTCCCGGTCTAAAGGAGAGTGATACTGAGTTGGATTCTGAAGAGGAGCCCACACTACAGAACAGTGATCATAACTTACAGGAAGACAAAGAGGATGGGACCACTAGAGAAACAGAAGTCTCAGGTTTCCCAGAAGATGAACCAAAAACTGGAACAGAGACCAAAACCAATGCATATGAAGAGTGCCCTTCTGGAATTCCCTTAAATATGTGGAACAAATTTCAAGAACTGCATAAAAAACATTCTGAACAGAAAACTTCAGCCTCAAGATTCAGAAGGAGAAAGAGAAAACGCTCCAAAAAAGATAAACTGCCGAATGAAAAAGAGTCTCAGAGTCAGCAGTCCATGAGTGAGACCCAATGGAAGGAGCTTACTCAGTACTTTGGAGCCAATGATAGATTTGAACCCCCTGTTAAAAAGAAAAAGGTTGAAAAGTCAGGCCTTGAGAAGAGGATAGACCAGGCTGTGGAGGAGTGGGACGTGGAGAAGGCCGAGGAGCT
>NW_004524703.1:387595-433297 GCF_000260255.1 Octodon degus
AAAAAAAAAAAAAAAAAAAGAACTAAACTCCCTATGCCTGATCAACTATAAAATGGAACTGAACTAGCTACCTATTCTTCCCATCTAGGAAAAAGCTCAAATGTCACTGTCTTACGCTAGGCCAGGCCTAGTTTTGATTTGCTAATAGAGGTAAAGAGAAAGATGCCACTCAGCTGTGCTGGCCCCGCTGCCAAGGCTCACAGAGACAGCGATTGAGAGATTGAGATTAGTAGCGTGCCTGTAATCCCAGCACTTGGGAGGCTGAAAACACAAGGATCACTACGCATCCAAGCTGTGTAGTGAGATCCTGTAGACCTCGTACTAAATACATCTAAAAACAAAAGAAAGAAGACACCACTTACCCTCTGCCAATGTCAGGGCTTCCATGACTTTAACTGGAAGAGATGATCCAAATGTTTTCACGTCATAGTTCACTGACTCAGTTATGGAGTGATGTGGTAATATCCGTGTAGGTGTTCCTCTAAAGAACAGAAATCATATTACTTCAAACTTAAAATTCAATAATATTCTAGTTTTTATGTATTTATTTATATAAAGACTTCCAATAAACAAGAAAATGAATTGTACCACTGCAAAAAAAAAAAAAAAAAAAACATTAGCTCATATATACGTTTTAAAGTGTATTTTTCACTTTAAAAAGAAAATAGTTTAAAAAAAAAAAAAGAAAAAGAAAATAGTGACAATACTTAGGGAAACAAGGTTTTAGGCCCTATTTATGCTCAGAAATCATGTGCATACCTTTCTTCACTTTGGAGTCCTGGCATGGTGGTACACACCCATAATCCCAGCATGCTGGAGGCTGAAGCAGAACTACCACAAGAATTTGGGGCCAGCCTGAGCAATATAAGTGAGTTCAAGGCCAGCCTGTACTATATACTAAGACCCTGTCTCAAAAAAACCAAAAACCAAAAGACCAAAATACCTTTATTCAGGCTGGTGAGATGGCTCAGTGGTCTAAAGCACCTACTTAGAACAAGCTTAGCAAAGCACAGGGACCGCGGTTCAATCCCCCAGCACCACATGCCAGCCAGCCCCGCCCCCTGGTGGGCTGAGCTGGCCACACACACACATAAATAAATAAAATAAAATGTTAAAAAACAAAACAAAACAAAACAAAATACCTTTATTCACTTAAAATCATCACTCTAATCCTTACAGGTAAAATAAGAAAGTTAGATTAAAATCAGTGTTTTTCAAACTGAGAACCAGTTGGAGGGTCTCAATAGTACTTTTGAAAAGTAAAACATAGCCTCTAGGCCACACGATGCCACAGACTTTCCACAAGTGATCCTTAAGGTCTCATCCAGCTCTGAGACTGCAAGGCCCACCAGATCTAAACAGCAAATAAAAGCAAAAAATGAACATGATTCCAGCACCTGATGCTGATCTCACTACAGACCAACCTGTCAGGGATATTGTCTCCTGACACAGGACCCTAACAAAGGTTTTCTCTAATTTATCACTAGAAGATAGGAAAATATTTTGAAGAACAACACTTACACTTTATGTAAAGCATGGCTTTCATTCTGACTTTTCTCAAAAGAAACAAACACAGTATTAGCTTTTGAAGGATATTTTTCAAAATATAAAAGAACATAATGTATTCTCTAAAAATCAATTCTCCTTTAAAGTACTGCTAACTTTTATAGATAAATTTTAATCATATGTTTATTCAACATTTGCATTTTCCTGCTGGGAAAAAGTCTCTTCTCAAAGATGAACCCAAAGGAAAGTATTCATAAGCAGATGTTTCCTGCCTTTGAAATTTCATGGTCACCATGAAGTCCAGGAACAGGAACCGTGATTCTGCTGGAATGTAGGTTGGTGTTTCAGTAGTTTTAGTAACAAAACCACTACTCTTACCTCACTGTGAGAGCCTCTTTGCTATAACCTGGCTACAAGGTGAAATTCTATAGCCAAAAGCCTTTTATTTACAATTCAGCAGATAACTAAGAACATGTAGTATCTTAGGCATGAAGCAACAATTCTCCCAGGGTTGGAGGTTCTCATTACTGTCATGACTTGAGGTCTACATCAAGGCACCTCCAAAAAAGAAACACCAGCTTCAGAAGTCAGAGATTGTACATTCTACATTCTTTGTTTTAATGTGTTGAGGTTCTTCATTCTTCTTCTAATGTGCTGAACTAGAGAAAACTGTTGGCTAGGCTAGTACAGGGGACCTCAGAGCCAAAGTCACAACTTCTGGTGCACAGAGGACACGCATTTTAAGAGCTATGAAACGTATTTGCCTCCAAAACCTAGGAATCCTCTGTTAGGACAAAGGGGACACAAACAGGTTAGGGACATTAGGCCACCTGCCAGCTTCAAGAATGCATCCTTATAAAGCACACCGTGCATGTTAACATGACAAGCTGAACACAGTGGTACAGTCCTATTTAAAAACATGGACCAGGGAGATAGCTCAGCGGTCTAAGTGCCTGCTTGGCAAGCATAAGGATCCAGGTTCAATCCCTGGTGCCACATGCTGCGCCAGCCCCACACCAAGCTGGCCACCAAAACCAGGCATAGTGGCACACGCATATAACTTCAGTGCTGGGGAGGCTGAGAAAGGAGGATCACTATGAGTTTGAGCTGCATAGAGAGATACTGTACCAAATAAAGAAAAAGATTAAAAATAAATAAATACATAAATAAAATAAAAACAAAAAGACAGGTGTAGTGGCTGCAAGTGCAGCCCTCAGGAAGCTGAGAGGCAGATCACTTCAAGCTCAAAGGCAGGGGCTGGGGAGATGGCTCAGAGGAATAAGTGCTTCTCTGGCAGCACAAGGGCCTGAGTTCAATCCCCGGTTCTGCCAAAAAAAAAAGAAAGAAAGAAAAGCTCAAAGCCAGCCTGGGGGGGGCCTGCTCATTAGCTCAGTTGTTTAAGTGCCTGCTAAACAAAGCAGTCAGGCTCAAGATGCTCTGGTTCGAACCCAGTTTCTCACAGGAACCCAGAAATGCCCTCAAAGAATCTTCGGGCCACCAAAAAAAAAAAAAAAGCCAGCCTGGGCTACATAGCAAAACCCTGACTCAGCAAAACACCACCACCAAAAGCAATTGCAACAACAAAATGTTGGTATAAAACAAACTTATATCCTATGCTTTCACTAGAAAATAAGATTACTACACAGTAAGACCTCTATTTAATGTCACAGGGCTTCAAACAATGAGGGAAACAAGCCCACCTGCAAGGAAAGATATGTTTTTGCTAAGTAAAGCTATGAGGTACAGAAGCCATGCTTTAGCAAAAGAGTAATTACGATCCTAACACAGGGCAACTGGTTTGTCCAAAATGAGAAAGACAAGAGGTACAAACAAAATCTAAATGTATAAGAGAGCTACACAACACACGTGGAAATCTTGTGGAGTTATTGCCAACTGGGACGGCACAGACTTACTAATCAGGTTTGAATAACATCAGCTTTAGTATTCATATACTGAGACAGAAGTAGAATTTTATTTTCTCTGTTAAAATGATAGTCTTATGGGGCCTGGGAGATAACTCAGCAGCATAAGCACCTGCTTGGCACTGGCAAGTGCAAGGTCCTGAGTTTGCGTCCCCATACCAAAAAAAAAAAAAGAAAGAAAAAAAGACAGTGACTCTTGTAGTATTGACCCGAGAATGTGAAGCTTTTTCCTTTTAAATAATTAGGTTAATAATAATAATAATAATAATTAGCCTACAAAACAAAAACTTCATGTTTTCTCAAGATAATTTCTTGTGTTTCCCCTTGTCTCTCTGGTTTTGAGTCATTTTAACTGTTTAAATGAACTGAGGTTTTGCTCACAATTAGTAACTTTTTATCTCTACCTTTAAAATCTTTGTCACCTTGACTAAAGCAACAACCTAGATATTTGTTTTAATTTTTGACAAACTTCCCCAAATTAAATTCTACATCAAATCTTTCTGACCTTGAACTAACTTTGGGATTTTTCTAGTTGAGCCTCAGGAAAAAACCACAAAGGATGTATTTCTCATCTGGTAAAAGAAACACTAAGTTATATAGGAAGTACTGTAAGTGCCAGTCAATCTTCTTATAGATACATTTATGACTGCTATTGATATAAGTGTTCCAAACACTGTATAAGATACCTAGAAATCAGGGGAGTACAGAGGCTGGGGATGAACCCTGGACCTTTGCACTGAGCTACATCCCAGCCCCTTTTAATTGTTTTATTTTGAAACAGTCTCCCTGTGTTGCCTAGGCCAGGCTGGACCTTGAGATGCTTCTGCCTCAGCTTCCCAGAGTGTTGGAATAAAAGGTATGTACCACCAAGCCTAACTGAACCCTAAATTTTCTAAGGCTTTTCCAGTGAAATCACTAACAGTAAAAATTGTTCGGCTCATGACTTCCTGTAAGCCAAAGCTACACAACTCAATGTAAATTCAAGGGACAAGCATCATGCCTGATGTGAGTGTACCAAGCCACATAATACTATGTATGACCAGAGATGTTCAAACTTTAACCACAGCTGGAACTGGTAGCATACACCTATAATCCTCACACCCGGGAGGCTGAGACAGAAGGATTTCCACAAATTTATGATCAGCTTACACTACATAGTAAGTTCATGGCCAGCCTGAAATACATGGCAAAACCCTATCTCAAAAACCAGGATAAGAACTACAGGAGGACCACTGAGAGTTCGAGGCCAGCCTGGGCTACAAAGTGAGTTCAAAACCAGCTTGAACTGCAGCGTAAAATCCTGTCTCAAAAAGATTGGGAGTGGGGATCTCAACAATTTCATGTCAGCTTTTCCCAAATTGTTGAAATATGACTACATTGTCATGACATGCTTAAGTGCTCTTCATTCTTCCTTGCTTATGCCTACTGTTTTCACTAGAAAGGACAGTACTGTAATTAGACCTTCACAATCAGTAATTTTTTGGGGTAACATGACTGAGTACCACGTCAAACCCAAATGTTTACATGACTTAAGAGAACCTTGTGGACCCCTCCTGTCCTTCAGGAGCTCTTGTTATTCTTGGCTAAATTTTCCTACTCTTTATTTTTTTTCTGTATATAGTACAGGGTCTCACTACATAGCTCAGACTCATAGTGATCCTTGTATTTTCAGCTGAGAGAGAGACGGACAGACCAATGGACGGACAGACAGATGGACAGTAGACTGACAGAGATAGATCCTTTAGCAACATCCAAGACAACTGAATTCAAGCTGTACTGGTGGTCTCTTTTATAGCTAGACTTGTAGACCCATTTGTTCTCATTCCCTGCTTTAATTTTTTTTTGTGGAACCAGGGATTGAACTCAGGCCCTTGCGCTTGCCAGGGAAAGAGCTGCTACCGTCTATCTGAACAAGGAGGAATCTGCATAATCGCTAACATTTTCTGTTGAACATGGATACATTGGCTACTATAGAAACTCAGTTGCCAAAAATATATATATATTAAACCACCTGTTAAAAAGTACTCATCTGGTTCATTCCACCCTTGGAATGAACTATTCTATTACAACAGTAGTTTTCCTGGTACAGTGTATTCTCCCAAACATTTTAAATGTTTTCATGTAGTTATCCATCAAATATGAAATTTCTGTGTTCAGATGGAATGACAGAAATCCAAAGAAATATAATTTATATATTAAATGACATGATGAAACTGGAACCCCAGGATAATAAAGAGTAGCACTAATGCCCTTAGTTTTAGTCACATCTAGGTAAGATCCTAACCAAAAGGTGGAAGTTGTTAAATTAAAAATTATTGGCGAGTACTGCTTTGGACTGAGCTCCTAAAGTAGTTTCCAATTAACCAGACCAAAATGAAATCACTTATAGCAAATACTACATCATCAAATTGAAGCTTCATGGAGGCAAATAGATCCCCAAATGATCAAGATTATCTGAAAACTGGAGATCCCAGGCAAAAAAAAAAATAAAAATAAAAATCCCCTTTGCATTACCTTACAACAAGGCAACCGGGGGTAACTTGATGCTAATGAGTCATTCTGTTTTGTTTTTGGTCTATTGTTCTGTTTCCTTGTATCCACCCTACAAAACACTGTTCAGCTACTGCCAGTATCTTACTGCAGTCGCGCTCGCTTCGGCAGCACATATAATAACGTATCTATACTGTACAGTGAAGGCTGCACAGATTCGTAAATCACAAATGAAAAGCTAATTATAATTAGTATATAACTAAATTTGCTGGAATATTCTTTTGCGACACACATAAAATACAAAGTGAGGGTACACCTGATAACGATCAATGCGAAAGTGGCATACCTTGCAAAATCGAGCAGACCTCCCCGCGCTACCCGGGTCCCACTAACTGACCATTTTCGCGGTGCAGTCTGCTGGTCTCCTAACCCAGCCAGTGGCGATCACTCACCGCGAACTGAGAGAGCTGCGCCGTGATACCGGGGAGTAGAGCACCGGGGAGAAGACCGCAGAACCCAAGGATTGCCCCCTCCTGCTTCCCGTTCGGGGCGTTGAATTTGGGCCAATTCCGACCAGAGGGACCCTTCGGGATCCGGGACCTGGGGTCCGTGGAGAAGGGATGGCCGGGAACATGATCGAAGGAAGTTGCAGCAAACCAACGTGGGATAGGTCCAGGACAGTAGAACAGCCCTCGCGCGCCTAAAGCTTGAAGACGCAAGGGGCGGGCAGTCGCATAGTGATGACGTCAAAACACAAGGTCAGGCAGCGGGTGTGGCTGGAGCTGGAGTGGGGCGCGAAGTGAGGAGCCGACCTGCAGGTGTAGTCAGAGCGAAACTGGCGCTATGAGATGACGTCAAAGAGGGGTTGCCGGTTTTGTGGGGCGTGGCCAACAGGAGACGGCGCAAAGCGGTGACGTAAAAATTTGAGTAAGGGTGGATTGGCATCCGGTGACTTTGATCCGGGACCTTCCTGAGGTTTGAGCTTCGGAGAAAGCTTGAAACTGCGAAGTGCCCCTCTCGTTTGCCAGGAGAGACCTGGCCGTCCATGGCGTGGATGCAGGCTTTGGACTGGAGAGGCGTCCGCCGTCCGAGAAGATGCTTGTGGTGGACGCGGCCTTTACACTTTGTTCAGTCGGTTCCCGGGTTCGCCCTAACGCGGCTCTGCTGTGTCCTCCTTGCTCCTGACGCTGCAGACCCGCGTCCCTAGCCCACACCCCGCGTCCTGCACCCTCCTCGCAGTGGCTAATTGTTCACCGCCGAGTTCACGTTTTCTTGCTGGGGCTCCGAGCCTACTATGAGCAACCCAGTGTAAAGGAACCAGCCTAGCCTGAGGTACGGAGAGATGCTGGCCCAGAGCATCTGCATCGCTTATCTGCACGCCCTACCTAGCATGAGCACTTGTCTTTTCCTTGTCCATTGCGGAGTCTCTTCGGAGGGAGATGTCTCCTGTCCACTCTTTGTCCACTCTGCCCTCCCCGCTGCCACCCAGGGAACCAGGAGAAGTCTGGCCCTAGGGCTTGCAATTGCTCTACTGCCTGACCACTGACCATAGGTTATTTGCGGAGGCCTTGGGTGATTTAACTGGCTGGCCTGAACTTCATGGTCCAAACATTGAAAAGCTCCAACTAACAATGTCTTGCATGTCACCTGTTTTCTTGGGTTGTCTGCCCTGTTAGCCCAGCAGGTGGCTACTTTCTGACTTCTCAGTGCAACCTCCTGAGAGCTGGATCATTTCTTTATCTTTTTCCCTCCCCACTCCTGTGTGTAGACTGTTTAGAATAGTTTATTCTGCCTAATGGTTTTGTGTTCATAACTTTCTCCTGAGCATTTCGCTTTTTCTTTTTCTTTTTTTGCTTCCTTGTTTGTTTGAGACAGGGTCTCATGATATAGTTCAGGCTGGTCTTGAACTCACCACGCAGCATAGGCTGGCCTCAAACTCGTAGCAATACTGCCTCAGCCTTTCAAGTGCTGAATTACACCATGCTCTGTTGGGGAAACCATTTTTCTGTTTGAGACAGAGTCTGCTGACCTATGTAGCCCAGCCTGCCCTCAACTAGTAGTATTTGATTACAGGGATGTGCATTCCCCCTTGATGGAGCTATGCTTAAGTGTCTTCACAGAAGAGACCTTGGTCAAGTTCCCATTGTGTGCACCATAACAGATACATAGCCAACTTTCATTACATCTTTGTAGAAATAAAATAAACACTGGTTGAGTAATCCCCATGTGGGAGGCAATTGTGTTGGGTGTTGACATCTCTGGAAGCTGGTCTGTGCACATTCATGGCCACTGTGTCTGTCTGTCTGTCTGTCTGTCTGTCTGTCTTTCTTTCAACCATGGGATTTATCTAGATCTTTGCAGCTTGGCTTTGAACCATACAGCACCTAAAGCTCTGCATTTCCTCCTGTCAGTTTTACCTTAATAGGAGATGGGTAAGAGATGGTCGAGTAGTCATGTTGAGGAGGGACTGGTGGGTAACTTTGGATGTTGGGTATTTTGTCTGGGCAATGAGAAAAAAACGAGACCGCACACTACCCCAAACTACAGCACCTTGGCATTTAAGACAGAAGAAAAAGTTTATTCTCCAACCTTCTGCCGTTCTCTGAGCAGGTAGGCCATAAGCCTCTCATGAGAGTGCTCCTACTGTATGTACATCAGGAAAGGAACATCCTTATGTCTGAAATACAGGGACACAGAAGAATCTGGATAGGCCTTGCTGAGTGTCCCCATTGTCAACACTGAGCACACCTCTTTGCCCCAGGATGCCTCTTAAAACCCAAACACAAGATGCAAATTTCCATACTGCTTTGGGTCATTTCCTGAGGCTCCCATGTCATAGGAAACTTAACATGAAATAAATTTCTTCTTACTAATTTCTTGTCATAGGACTTGGCTATTAACCTAAGATGGGAGAAGCTGCTTTTCCCCCACATGTAGTAAAGACCAATTTTAGTTTTGTTAAAAAGAAATACCAGGTCCAGTGAGATGGCTCAGTGAGCTAAGCGCCTACTTAGGCAAGTACAGGTAGGGGGTTCAATCCCTGGCACCACATGCAGCATTGGCCCCGCCCCCAAGCGCGCTGGGCAACCAAGTCCCAGCATGGTGGCACACACCTGTAATCCCAATGCTGGGAAGCTTGAAAACACAATCACTATGAGTCTGAGCTACATAGTGAGACCCTGCACAATATACATTAAAAAAAAAAAAAAAAGAAAGAAAAGAAAAAAGAACCTCACCAGTTAGACTGGTACCAGTGTGAGATAGCCAAGATTGGGCTCCTCTTGGCAACTTGCCTTCCTCCTCTGTACACCCTTCCCAAGGCACCATCCTGATAATTAAAACCAAATACTGGCCCGGGAAGATAGCTCAGCAGCATAAGTGCTTGCCTGGCAAGTGCAAAGTCCCAAGATTGATCCCCAATACTGCAAAAACAAACAACAAACCCACTGGTTTCTATGGCACTGAACACTACAATGGCAACAGGAAGCAGCAGAAGCCTGCAGATGCAAAGACTGTTACAGGTTGTATGTTAATGTCGTCCCAAAGCCTCATGTACTCAGGTGAGGCTTTTATGAGTGACCAGATCACAGATGTATGATACCAGATTAGTCCACCTTTGGTTTATCATAGTTCTGGGTTTTTGTTTTTTGTTTTTTGTTTTTTGTTTGTTTTCTGGAACTGGGGATTGAACTCAGGCCCTTGCACTTGCCAGGGAACTCTAGCGCGCCATCTCCCCAGCCCCTGTTTATCATAGTTCTGGGTGTGGGTGATGGATTTACTGATGAGAGAAGATTGATCCTGGCTCCGGCACCAACCACCAGGCTTGTAATCTGGATGGAATAAAAAGGAAAAGCAGGAGGACTGCTGCCTTCTGCCTGCCCTGCCACAAACTGTTCCTTCCCTGGCATGCTGCCCTGCCTTAGAGATAGACAACTAGGAACTAAAACCTCCATAACCTGTGAGCTGAAGTAAATTTGTCCTCCTTGCAGGTGTCAGGCATTTTGTCCCAGCAATGAGAAAGTAAGACAAATTTAGGATCTCAGGCTTGGCAGCATGGTAATCAAGACAATAGAAAAGAAAGGCAGGGGAAGACAAAGAAGAACCTGCCACTTCTGATCGCAGTGATTTGTGATGACTGCGAAGGTCCTTCAAGTATCCATATCCACATTCCTTTGGTTAAACTTGGGCTCCTTTCCTACAGGACCTATCACATCCAAAATTCCTCAGGAATACTTAAAGCCCATAAACTGGCTTGAGGAAATAACAAGCAGCAGAGTGATCCTCAGATTAAAAATAGGTTGAGAGAATTCAAAGTTTAAATTACAAAAAGCAAAAAACAGGCTGAGATAGCTCAGCGGATTAAAGCACACCGTTAGGCAAGTGCAGGAACCAAGGTTTGTTCCCCAGCACCACAGGCCATGCCGGTCTCACCTCCACGGTGGGCTGAGCCGGACACAGAGTGTAGGCGTAGTGGCAAATGCCTGTAATCCCAGCACTGGGGAAGCTGAAAACAAGAGGATTACTATCAATCCAAGCTGTGTAGTGAGACTCTATAACAACCAAATACATTTTTAAAAAAGACTGTGGCCAGGGGCCAGGGGCCAGGGACATAGCTTACCCACCTAGCACCTTCCTGGCAAGGACAAGGTCCTGAGTTCAGTTCCTGATAAGTACATAAATTAAACACTGTGACCATACCTGTAGTATGATAATGAGCTAGGACATGTCCTTAGAGTAGACTGCCTTCTGGAGTTTTCACCCCTTCAAAAGAAGCATAAATGTTCCCTGTTTCAAGAAATAATGTGTCGCATTTCTTGAGTGGCCACTTTTGAGTGCAACCTAAAATCTTTGCCTCAGTGGGCCTGGTGGCACACACCTATAACCTCAGCACTTGGGAGGCTGAGGCAAGAAGACTTCTATGAGTTTGAAGCCTGCATAGGCTACATAGTTTAAGACTAGCTTGGACTACATAGTGAGACCCTGTCCCAAAAACAAACTAAAGTCTCTGCCTCATAAACCTCCCCATGACTTAAAATTCCTTTAAGTAATTCAGAACACAAGTAATTCAGAGCACATATATATTTCCGCTCAGCTCTGAGTTCAGCAAACCACCCACCAAGTGTGTTATCTTGGCTGAGCTGGATGGTACACTTCTGTAATCTCAGCATTTGAGAAGCTGAGGCAGGAGGATCACTGCAAGTGTAAGTCCAGCTGGGGCTACATCATGAACTCAAGGCCAGCCTGAATTGCACAGTGAGACCCTGTCTCAAAATATAAAAAAGTGTCTACATGAAGACACATCACTCACTCACTCTCCAACCATACAGGATACAAGGTAAGAGTTTTAGCACAGCATCAAAGCACATGATCTGACGCCGCTTCTTTCTCCAACAACTTCTTTCAGCACTCTTTAAACTATGTATACCATCAATGCTGCATTAATTTGCTTCACTGAATTGATCTGCTTAGGTCTTTCCTGGCCCATGAAATGGGATGATACATATTTGTCTAACTTACAAGACCATCAAAGCATCAAATTTAGCAGTATTTAAATGCTTTGGACACTTAAACACAGAGCTAAAACACAGTGTATTTGGCTATTATCCTGTTACTAATTTTGTCTTGCTCCTTTTAAATTACAAGCCACGGGGACAGACACTGCCTTCCTCCTCTGTGGTCAACGCCACAACATGGTTCCTGGTCCACGGTGGGGGCGGGGGAAGCTTACTGCACTGAGGCAACCAGACAGAATAAAAATAGTAACAAAGAAACAGGACGTTAACAACCCAATCTTTGATAAGCAGGATGGGAATGGTTCTTGTAGTTACTGCTCACTTCTCTGTATTTGTACTACCAGATTTTTCTTTATTCCTTAATTTCCACAGCAAATTCTACTTAGCACCTGAATGTAGCACAAAGTTTTACAAAAAGCAGGAGACACAAAGTGCACTATAAATTTTAATCTATGACATAAATTCTTAAACACACATATTAAAAAACAAAATATAGTGATCAAATTCCATATTATAAACACTTTTGTAGAACAAAGAGACTTCCCTCATATCTGACTTTGTATTGTGCCTCGTCTTCTGAGAACCACACTATAGTAGCAAACTATGTAAAGGGCACACGTAAAGCTTATTAAAACGGTTGGCACACAGATGCACTGCTTACGAATTCAAATAATCCTAGTCACGCATTCACTGAATGCCCTGCGTTTACCTGTAAGTTCCCTGGTGTAGGACGAAGTGTACGCTCCACCTTCCTCATGACAGTGGTTTCTCCCTCCAGTACAATCAGGGACCAATGGACATGTAGGGTATGAGAAGACTCACCTTTAACAGTATCAAGCTAACTGCACTTCAGGCTTTGGCATCATCAATGTTAGGAAAGCACTTTTTATTGAGACAATACCAAATTAACCTCACTGACACAAAATAAGGCAAATTCAATGATTATCGGCATCATTTTAGGAATAATGGGATATTTAGGTAAATAAAATAATATTCAACATAGTGAGACTTTGTCTCAGAACAAAACTATAGTCAGAAACAAGAAAAAAGGCTACCAATGTGTTTTAGGAGAGTGGCACATTCTTAAGGTTCCTAGATTTCAGTGGAGTAGCAATGACTTTTAAATGTTTTTCTAAAAGTCTTCAAGCTGAAAATGAGCCAGGTGTAGTGGTACTTGCCTATAATCCCAGCACTTGGCAGGCAGAGGCAGGAGGACCACAGTTAAGTTTGAGGACAGCCAGGGCTAGTGAGTTAAAAAAAAAAAAATCAGGCTGGATTTCCACACACTTCCCCCCCACCCCGAAAAAAAAAGCTGGAAATTAGTTATACTATTCAGACTTTGGCTTTATTAATAAAATTTTAAGAGTATTATAAAAGCTAAAAATTTATAAGTGTATGAATTATAAGTCTTTAATAAGAATTGTCAATATATATGCCTCAGACAATGCAAATGTAAAAATTTATCTTTTTGTGTGTTTCTAGAGATTGAAGAGGCCTTTGTGCATGCTAGGCAAGTGTTCTATCACTGAACTACATCTCCAGTCTTTTTATTTTTATTTTATTTTATTTTATTTGCCTTCTTTTTGCAGTACTGGGAATCAAACTTGGGACCTTGCAATTGCCAACCCAATGCTCATGCTGCTATCTCCCCAGCCTTTTTGGCCTTTCTGAGACAAGGTTTCACTCTGTAGTACAGGCTGGCCCTCAGTAATCCTCCTGCTGCAGCCTCCAGAGTGTTGGGGTTACAGGTGTACACCATCATCCCCGGCTTGCCTTTTTATTTTTGAGGTAGGGTCTCACTAAGTTTCCCAGGCTGGCCTCAAATTTGTGATCCTCCTGCTTCAGCCTCCTGAGTAGGTGGAATTACAGACATACAGCACCCTGTCCAGCTCTATCCATCATTCTTTTTTTTTGTCGAACTGGGGACTGAAGTCAGGCCCTTGCGCTTGCCAGGGAAGCGCTTATTCTACTGAGCCATCTCCCTGGCCCCTATCCATCATTCTTGATAATACCTGATAATCTGTGACTTGCTTTCCAAAAGTACAGAAACAAGTATGTAAATAAAGGCTGAGTATAGTGGTGCACGCCTGTAATCCTAGCACTGAAGAGGTTTAAACAAGAGAATTGCCAGGAGTCCAAGGCCAGCCCAACTCACTATGTAGTGAGTTCAAAGCCTGGACTACATAGCCAGACCCTGTCTCAAAAGAAAAAAACAGTAACTTTCTTGTGGAAAGACTAGGGCTTCTTCTCTTTCAAAAATTCATTAAAAAAAAATTTCATCAGGCTTCCATGTACCAAAATGTTGAAAACTGCATACATTCAAACATAGTCACCTCCCTTGCAAATACAAATGCCTAATCTCTTAGCTCGGAAGACACAGGAAATGGGCAATATATCCCTTTCTCTTCACCTGACATTATTTCTGTTTTTACTCAGGTTTGCTTTGTGAGATTATGAGGACACACTAAAGGGTTAGATTTTCATTTTTCTGCTATTATACCTAGTAAAATAGACTCCAAGCAGATGGGTCACAGCGATTGATAAACTGGCCTAAAAGAATTAGGGATTTAATTTATAATTCCCTTTTAAAAGCTGTCATTTGACAACTTGACTCTGTAACAGCAGGCAAAAGAAAATGAGGTGACATGATCTATTAATTAAAACATTGCAAGGTCAAAAAAAAATACAAAACCTGAAAATAAATTCAGTGCTATAGACATTTAAAAAGTACAATTATTGAAAATCTGAATAAAAAGGTCTTGATAACAAATACATTTTGAGGACATATTTTATATACTTTGAAAAAATAGGCATATTTCAAATAACTTGTATCATTTACAGATTTCATAGTCTCTTAAATTTTCTTTTCTTCAATGCTGCTTTACTTTCAAGTTTCACTCAGTAACTGTTCTTTATGCTGAAATAAAACTCTGCTTGTTCATTAGTCTTCTGTACATCCCATCTGGCTTTGAAAGCAGCTCTTCATGTCTCCCATGCTCAAGAATTCTTCCCTGGTCAAGCACAGCCACGAGGTGGGCGTTCTTGATGGTGGACAGGCGGTGGGCGATGACGAGCACCGTTCTGCCCTCCATCAGCCGGTCGAGGGCCTCCTGCACCAGGTGCTCGTTCTCGGCATCCAGTGCGCTGCACGGGCCAGGAGGAAGAAGCAGAGCCGTCAGTGCCACGCTCGCCCACTCACACGCCTCTGGTCTGCTCTCGTGAGCCCTGGACTAGCAAGGGCTTCCACTCTGATCAGAATCACCCTGCTGCAGCTGAGGCTGTAAGAAGGTGGTGTGCAAAAACATATGTGGCCTCCACAGCACCTAGGCTGACCAGAGGGAGCTGGGTCTAACTCAAGGGTGCTGGGACCAAAGACAGACGCCTGCCTGCACTCTCCCTCGCAACTGCCGATTCTGGCAGCATCCTGTGCAGTGCTAGGGAAAAGCATTTTGTGTTCTATCTTTGACAGAATAAAAAGTTTTCATTGTTGGGTATGGTAGCGCCGCATTCCTATAATCCCAGAACTGGGGGGTGAGGTGGAGTGGGTTTGAGTCTGAGGCAGGAAGACTGTGAGTTTGAGGCCCACCTGGCTAGCTATACAGTGACTTCAAGGCCAGCCTAAACTACACAGTGAGACCCTGTCTCACACAAACCTACCACCAAGAACAAAAAAGTTTTCCTGAAGGGAAAATTTGGATTAACACAATTATATACATTATTAAGAACTAAGACATCCTAATCTGGTCATTTTACCTAGTACAGGATGAAAGGTTTTGGTGGAGAGATTATTTGGTTTAGTACAATCACACATTTACTAAAACACCCCATATACTGCCACATGCATGTAGTTAAGGTACCCCCTCCCCAGACGTGTCAAACACTAGGGTATTGAGGCAGTTTTACCTGGTTGCTTCATCTAGGAGAAGAATTTTGGGGTTCTGAAGAAAGAAAATAATTTAAAAGGAAACATTATTTTATTAGAAAAAAAATTTTTCTGCAATAAAAAGGAATCACATTCTGAAACATACCACAAGAACTCTGCATTAGTCAGTAAAAGAAGCCAGGCATAGGAGCCACATGCTGTGTGATGCCACTTGTGTGAAATGGGCACAACAGCCACTGTGCAGATGGGAGGCAGATCAGAGCCACACAGGGCGAAGTCCATGGGGGACACAGAGGCCCACACAGGCTCTGCCTGGGCCAGAAGAGTGTGAGTTTGAGGCCCACCTGGCTAGCTACACAGTGACTTCAACGTTCTGAACAAATGACGGTGCCCATGCACAAATCCAAACACCCAAGCCACTGAGCTAGACTTCAATGGCTAAGCTAGGCAGTGTATGAATGACATCCCAACAGAGCTTTCTGGACACACTGTCTCACTGTGTAGCCCAGGCTGGCCTTGCCTTGGCAGCGATTCTCCCGGCTCAGTCTCCCAAGGGCTAGGATTACAGGTGTATACCACCTCCCTGGCTTTAACAGAGCTATTTAAAAAGAAAGAAAAACACAGACTCAAATGTCTGAGATAAAGTCATGATGAGGTAGTTGAAGACAATTTTAAGCCATTATCACAGTGACACCGGACTGGATATCGTTCATGACAGTTTTGTCCTATTGATCAATCAAGAAACAGCAGTATGGCTGGTATGGTGACATACATGTATAACCCTAGCACCTGGGAGGCTGAGGTTGGAGGATCAGTGAAACCCTATCTCAAAAAACCAAAAAAGAAGAAAACTGTGAAATAGGAAGAAAATGTTCAAATGGGGAGTAGAACAAGGGAGGGGGTGAGGAAAGGAAAGAAAAGCTATAAAAATGTAAAAAAAAAAAAAAAACAACCCAAAAACACAGAAACAAACTTGTAAATGGGGAGAGGAGGAAGAGTTGAAGGGAGGGTAGGGGATGTGAAAAAACAGAATCAAGTTATATGATGTACAGGTCCGAATTCTCTATGATGCATGTGATCACACACTATGTGTGCATCTAAAATGTACCGATAAAGTCTGATTGAAAAAAAGAGCATCTACAGCAGAGGAAAAACCAAATGTTTCTGTCCAGAGAACAACACAGAGTAATTGTGGTTTACACACTAGTGAGTGGAGAGACAAATAAGCAGGTGCAGTGTCATAAAGATATACTATGACAACAGGAAAACAAAAAAGATGACAACTGTGCCCTGCAATAAATACATATGAGCTATCTGAGTAGACTATATTGTATATGGAACATGCAGTTGTCATGTGTGAAGACTGCCTTGGGTGTGATAATTGAAGCAAAGCTTATTTCTGTGATAGTCTTTTGTATAGCATGAATTGGGAATCTGAAATGAGTAAGATAGTTTAAAACTCTCAAAGCCCTGTTAATAGTTGGTTTAGGAATACTCAGCTAATAGATAAAATCAGATAAATAACAGTAAGTTGGTATACATTAAATTCTAGTTCTTGGGCTGGTGAGATGGCTCAGTGGTCTAAAGCACCTACTTAAAACAAGCTTAGCAAAGCACAGGGACCGTGGTTCAATCCCCCAGCACCACATGCCAGCCAGCCCCGCCCCCTGTTGGGCTGAGCTGGCCACACACAAAATAAATAAATAAAATTTAAAATAAATAAATAAATAAATAAATAAATTCTAGTTCTGTCTCAGAATCTACCCAGGAGAAATGAAATTACGTCCCTACTAAAAGGTAGATACTGGGGCCGGCGAGATAGCTCAGCGGTCTGAAGTGCCTGCTTAGGCAAGCTTATGCAAGCACACAGGAACCTTGGTTTGATCCCCAGCACCATATGCCATGCCATCCCCACCCCTAGGGTGGGCTGAGCCGGCCACAAAAATAAATAAAATAAAATAAAAGGTAGATACTATTTGTTCACTACCTATGCAGCCCAAACTGGAAAGACCCCAAATCAACCAGTGAAGGGACCAAAAAATAGGGCACATCAACTCAGCAATACCAGGAAAAGATTCCCTGAACAGGCTACAGAATGGAGAAACCTCAAAAACCTTATGCTAAGTAGCAGAAGTCAAATACCAAAGATCACACATTGTTTGATACATATTTATGAATGTCTAGAAACACAAATCTAGACAAACAGAAAAAGTATCCTGGCCTCCTGGTGGTTGGAACAGGGAAGACTGCAAATGGGCAGGAGGGGACTTTCTGGGGAACAGAAATGCTCTACAGTTGGGCTGTAATTATAACCAACTCTAAGCTTACTAAGAGTCACTGTACAGTGGTGTAAAATGGATGCATTTTATATAGTGTGGAAACTGCTTCTATAACCTGAGGAGAATCACTACAAAACAAAGGACAAGGCTGTCATTTCCTTCAACATGGATGATGGACCTTTAGATAATATGGTACTTCCATTCCTATTGGGAGTCTAAGTACTATAAGTCTGTATTAAATTCTGCCTTGACTCCAGCTTCTATGATATTTTTGGTGGGGAGATCGAACCCGGGACCTTGCACTTGCCAGGCTGGTGTTTAAGCCACTGAGCTATATATCCCTAGCCCTGACTCCAGGTTACATAAATACAAATTCTTGTGCTGTTCAGATCCTGTAAGCTTTCTATCCCTGTGTGAAACTTTTCTCCCTCTGACCACCCTACAACAGCCCTGGGCCCTCATGCTCAGGAAATATTCAGTACTTGCTGTTAAATTTGTATACACAGCCTCAGCAGAGCCCCCAATGTATTGTCCACCAGATTCTCAACTACAGACCCATATATCCTCTCAAAAACAAAAAACGGGGCCGGGGAGATGGCTCAGTAGAATAAGCACTTCCATGGCAAGCACAAGGGTCTGAGTTCAATCCCCGGTTCCATAAAAAAAAAAAAAAAGAAGAAGAAGAAAATGGAAATTACAAAATCCCAATTAAAAACAATACTAAAAAAACCAGGCAATCAGTTTCAGGCTTACCTTAAGCAGGGCACGAGCAATCGCAATCCGCTGTTTCTGTCCACCTGACAAAAATAACATTTTAAAAAAGAGAGTCTTAACAAAAATTCTTAGAAACAGGGCTTTCTGATAAGACACATGACAGTTTGAAGATGCCTTCTTCCCATTAGGCATAGGTGGGATTGACAGTTAAACAAAAGCCTACTTTTTATTTTATTTTATTTATTTATTTTTTAAATATCTTCCCATTGTCAGGGATGTAGTTCAGTGGCATAAATGCCTGCTTGGCAAGTGCAAAGTCCTGAATACCACAAACAAATAAACAAATATCTTCCCATCAAAGTCAAAATTAGTCATTATTGTCACAGCTAAAATTTACTGGGGACTTACTATACACTAGCATCTCTTTTTTTTCTCCACTTTGCGTGCGTGTGTGTGTGTGTGTGTGTATGTGTGTGTGTGTGTGTGTGTACCAGGAATTGAACTCAGGATCTTGTGCTTGCCAGACTACTGTGCCACTGAGCTATATCCCTGTCCCCCTGTCTCACTGTCCCCCCCCCCGTCTCCCTGTCCCCCTGTCTCTGTCTGCCTGTCTCTGTCTGTCTCTGTCTCTCTCTCTCTCTCTCTCTCTCTCTCTCTCTCTCTCTCTCTCTCTCTCTCTGTCTCTCTCTGTTTTGTGTTTTGTTTATTTTTGTTTTTGGTCTTTTTAAGACAGGGTCTTGCTATGTAATTCAGGCTGGCCTTGAGCTTACTTTGTAGTCCAGGCTGGTCTCAACTCAAAACAATCTTTCTGCCTCAGCAAGTGCTGGGATTATAGACATACACCAACATACCCAGTACTCATCTCTTTTCTTTGGTGGGATTGAACCCAAGGGCTCTGTACTGGGCTATATCTCTAACCCTCTTTAAGTTTTGATACAAACGCTCATTAAATTGCTAAATTGTCTAGGCTGGGCTCAAAGTTGTGCAATCTTTCTGCCTTAGCCTTCTAGACTGCTGGCAGGCTTTTCTTTTTTTTTTTTTGAGAAAGGTCTCACCATGTAGTTGAGACTAGCCTTGAACTCAATACATAACATAAGCCTTAGCCTCCCAAATCCTGGGATTACAGGTGTGTGTCGCCATGCTTGGCAGTAAGCATTTTCTAAAAAAATTACACAATGCCAGGTGTGGTGGTGCACACCTGTAATCCCAGCACTTCAGAGGCTGAGGCAAGAGGATTGCCATGAATTTGAGGCCAGCCTGGACTACACAATAAGTTCAAGATTAGCCTGGACTACAGTAGTGTTTGATACACTGTATCAACTTGAGAAGTTTAGAAATTTAACTAGGTGACTCAGCAGGGAGCCAGGGTCCTTACTTTATAAACATCCTCATCCTGTCCTAGGGGAGAGCAGGGAGACATGTGAGAGCTACAATGCCTAGGGGGTGGTAGCCTGCATACAGTGTAAGGGAGGAAAAGAAGTGTGTTCTCCCTGCTTGTGCCCTGCTGCTTTTGCGGTCCTCTGTTGCCCTGAAGTGCTGCCTCTGTGCTGTGCCACCCCACCTAGGAGCCAGCTGACTGTTGACTGAAAGCTCCACAAACTGTGAGCTACACAAACCTTTCCTTGCTTAATTTTGTCTCAGCAACAAGAGAAAAGACCATGTCTCTGATAGACTCTGGTCCTTGTAGAAATTGCTAAATCATCATGGCGGTCATCTAATATGGCAGAAGCCCTTAAAACAAAAGCTTATCTTCCCAGAGACCACCTCCCATCTTCTTCTCCAACTCAGCCCAATAAGCTCCCTCAGGCATATCTAAACATCCCCTTCAAACTCCAACCAAGGCAAAAGGTCATAAAAGCCTCAGCCTCCCTTTGTTCCCATCAGAAAATTTCTTATCTTCCCCACATTCTCTCCCTGTCCTCAAAGATAATAAAGCCCCTTTTCCTTCTTCCTTCTGCTACTTTCTCTGCTGCACCTGGCACCTGAAAAAACCTACCAGTCTCAAAAACAAGCCAAAAAACCAAACAAACAAGCAAAAAACATGCACAATAAACTCAACCTTTTTGTTTTACTTCTCAGAGTAACAACTGCAAGCTGACACGCTAGGCAAAGTCTCCGCCTGTCCTAGCCTGTGACCTGCATGGTCATAGGCCCCTGGCCCTTCCAGGCAGGGAGTCAGTTTATCCAAGGAAACACATGTAAGGATTCACAAAAGTCTGTGTTTAACCAAAACTTTATTTCCCTTTCAGCTCTACATACTGTTCCCACCCCTGCACTCATAGTAATACAAGTCAAGACTTCTCATTCTTCCCTGAGGACACAGAAGCCACAAAGCAGACGTCTGCCAGATGGGTCAGGGGTGTGGCGACCTTTGTCCCACAGCACTGAGGTGATTCACAAACCGTGGCTTGCGGGTCAGATCCAGAGCCTCGCCTGTTTTCACACAGTTCTCAAGCTAAGGTGTTTTTAACATCTAAAAGTGTTGTTTGTTGTGCTGGTTATTGAACTCAGAGTCCCGCAAGTGCTAGACAAAGGCCCTACCACTGAGCCACATCCCCAGCCTTTATAAATTTTATTTTGAGGAAAGATTTGTGCTGTTTTTTGAGACAGAGTCTCACTATGAGCCCACCCTGGCCTCAAACTCTCAACAATCCCACTGCATGCTAGGGTCACGGGCATGCGCCACCATGCCCAGTGAGATAAGGTCTTCCTAAGTGGCCCTGGCTGGCCTCAAACTTTCAGTCCTCCTGCCTCAGTCTCCAGAGTAGGGAGATTATAGGCCTCTGCTACCCTGGCCAAATTAAAGTACTGTTACAAAATAAAGCACAAAAACAGGTAATAGAGATGAGGTGTGCCCATAAGACCTAAAATATTTACTCTCTGATTCTTTTCATTAAGGATCTTGGCCTCTGGTCTTATACGCATCATACAAACTTGGGGATGGGAACACTTTTCTTGATGGTTCTATTTGGAATGAGGTCTCTGCTCTCCAAAGGTAGATGGTCCAGCTGCTTCAAATCTGACTTGTTTTCTAAAATTCTATAGGTCCCACCTTACAAACACATCTTTTGTGAGATTAAAGAATAAGATGACATGCGGTGGCCAAGACCTACCCAGAGGGAATGTGGAGAAGCCTTTTTGGGGTAGAATATGAAGGCAACTGGGAAGCTATGCCCATGCATGAGACATCATAGAGTAACAAGGCTACTCCCCTAACTCTGGGTCCAGAAACTCAGCCACACTGTGCACACAGCATGGGGTGTTCCTGGAGGCCAGGGCTTCTGCTGCACAGTGGGAACCAACACATACCCAAGAAAAGTAAGTGACCAGAAAGCACACACACCTGACAGGAGCACCCCCTTCTCCCCAACCATGGTGTCGAAGCCCTGGGGAAAGCTCCGGATGAAACCTGCTGCGTTGGCCACCTCCGCTGCTCTCCGCACCTGCTCTGTGGTCACTGAGGATGGGCTGTCAGCACCATAAGCGATGTTCTCAGCGATGGAACAAGAGAACAAAATTGGCTCCTACAGGCAGGAAATAAAGCATACATGGCACAAAGCTCGAGGCAGACTGCAAACCAGCTTTGCCAGAGCAGAGAACTCAGCACAGCGCTCAGCCCCAAGAGCGACTCCACGAGAGGGAAGCACGGGGCTCCTTACTCAGAGCTGCTTCTGTACTCTGCATGCATGTGCCCAGCAGGCTTCCAAAAAGCTCGAATTTTACCAAGAACAGGGCTGATGTGACCACTTGTCATCCTCACCACACCATGGGGAGGGAGAACCCTTCACAGGGGCCCATGGATGCCCTGCCCAGGCAGAGCCTAAGGAATTCTGGGGCCTATAATACTGAACGCAGCTGTTTGCAGCAGCCAAGCTTCTACTCAGGGCAAAGGGTCTGCTCAGCTCACCACTCTGTCACATACAAACCAGGCGGGACCCAGAGGTCCCAAAAAATGTACCAACTGCCCGCCTCTCCCCTCCACGCTCCTGAGTGGCAAGGTTAAATTTGCCCAGCATCCCATCGCTGCATGACCCATATGGCCCATACAAGGGTGACATGAGGGGATACTAAATAGAAGAGAGTACAGACATGGGAGGCCACAGACACATCTGCTGAGCCCGTGTAATACTGACAAAATGAGCTGTGGCAGTATTTCTCCACCCCAAGGGTCCTATAACCCCAAACAGCCTCAGCCAAGTGACCCCATTAGTCACACTCCACTCTGAAACTAGCCCCTGCTTTGCCGGGTCCCTGAGCCTCACCCTGGCCTTTGCTCGTTTATCCCTGAAATCCTCAAGCTGAGCAAGGCAGTGGCTGGTGGGGACATTGGAGGAGCCAGCAAAAGGACCAGTGGGTTTTTTTCCATGTCCTTTATCTGCATTACAAAGAAACAGCAGTCCCAGCTCTGGGTGAAATGTCAGAGCTTGAAGTTTCAACTGTTAAAGTGCTGCAGTCCCTTAAGAGATGGCAAACCACCCATCAAGTGAGGGGAGCTGACAGCTGGAAAACTTCATTCCTGCACCCTGAGAAGTGCAACTGAGGAAGACAAAAGTCATTGCAAAAGATAGGAGGTGAAAATGGAGGCCTCTTACCTGACTGACAGTCCCAATCTTGGATCTCAGCCAGACAGGGTTTAGCTGGCGGATGTCACGCCCATCGAGACTGATAGTGCCTTGTGGAGGGGAGAGCAGAGAGTCACTGAGTATCAAGGGGCTGGTGGCTAATGTGAACACAGAAAGGACCCAGTGGGAAATTTTCACACATAGTTTTCTCCAAGATGAAAACTATTCCCTAAATCTCTGAATGGAATCTAAAACCAACATGCTTTATTCAGTGGCAGTGCCAAGAGGGACCTCTGGTTGAAGTTTAGGTTCTCCTGTGGCAGACAAGGGCCGTAGACAATGCCCAAGCTCCCTATTGAGTGGGTGTTCTGACAATCACATGCCCTCACAGAGTCCAAAGACAGTCATCACTGGGAAGAAACAATGGCCAGGTTAATTATTCTTACAGTAAGCAAGTCAGCACCTGGCATGGAGTGGCGCCCCATAGAATATGGGTACTTGATCTTAGCTTCTGCGCTCTGCTGAGCATGACATCCCCCAGACGAGGGCACGTGAGGAGGAGGCAGGAGCATGGAGACCAAGAGGTGAAGGTCTGGACTGCAGAGGCAGAGGGAGGACATCAACCCTATGAGATGTCAACACTGCCTTTACGAAGTCATTCTACCCACAAATGACACCTTCTGCCTGAGAGAGCACATCCCAAGATGAGCTCCACTGGCTAATACCTGCTCATTTTATCCACCTAGGGCACGGGGGAGAGAGGCTCCTAGCCACAGCCTGATGGGACACTTACCAGAAATGGGATCGTAAAGTCGCAGGAGGAGCGAAACCACAGTGGATTTGCCAGAACCACTTGAGCCAACCAGTGCAGTGACAGATCCTGATGGGATGGAAAGGCTAAAGTCCTGGAATATGGACACCTCTGGGCGAGCTGGATAGGCGAAGTACACATTCCTGAACTCCAAGGCACCCTGGAAACTCTGCTCATTTAGGGTTCCACCCTCTGAAACATTAAGAGGGAATGTCAACTATTCAATGCAAAAGTCAAACTCACTACCAAGTGCAGTTCTCCTTCGTTCCTGAGAATGGATGGCAGACAAGGCCCACCATAGCACTCTCTGAGGCACATCAGGGAGCAGGCCTGCATCTAATGCCTGACATGTTCCCGTTGCCACCTACTACACAAGGTGCCCCATGTGCAGTCCTGTTTGATCTTACAGCCCACACCCAAGTTCTACCTCTTCTGAGGACACTGAGGCTACAGAGGACAATGAAGAGTTGAGATCTGCCTGGGGGCAATCTGGCTTCCAACACTACTCCCGGGGCAGCAGGGTTGAATGAACACTTAAAAGATCAGTGATGAACAGGGGTTGCTGTACCATGGCAGATGGAGACCTTTCTCTTGACAGAGAAATTAAGTTTACTTCTGCTTGGACTCTGTTCCCAGCATGTGTCACACTGGAGAAAACAGGGTTCACACTGGCCTGCACCTACCACACGGCACCTGGGGGCCCGGGAATGGAGGAGAGTACCTGTTCCTCACATCATTCCTCCTGAGACCCAGTGAGGTGTGCCAAGAACATTAGAGTGAATGCACATTGGATCCTTCCAGTGCTCAATCCTAGCCTCTCACACGGTGACCCCATCCAGTCAATGGCTAGCTCCTCCTAATTGTACCCAGCCTATTCTCCGTCCCGCTCTGGGCAGAAACCAGTGGCTTCCAAGCACAGCAGCAGCAGCCACACCAGTGGGCTCCTTGCCCATCCCTCTCTCAAAGGAAACCCGCCTCTTCCAGCTAAGCTTCAGGGACCACATTCAGTTTAATAACTGAAGTTTAATAACTTAAAAGTTTAATAACTCCAAAGTTTAATAACTTAAACTCCAAGTACATTGGTCCATGTCAAACATGAAAACATGTATTTGTTTGTTTGTTTCTATTGTTGTCATTTGTCTTTTTGAGACAGGGTCTCACTATGCAGTTCAGGCTGGCCTTGAGCTCACTGTAGCCCAGGCTGGTCTCAAATTTGTAATGTTCCTCCTGCCTCAGCCTCCCAAGTTTTGGAATTACAGGAATGGATAACATATTTATAACATACATTTGTATTTTCCTTTAGTAAGATGATGCAAAATGCCATTCAACTATTCCATGACACACATTTATGCAAGATACAGGAGACTAAAACTTCAAGCCCATCTCAGACTCACCATTAAAAGGCAGCTGGGGCTGTCGCTCCAGGAGCTCCCAAAGACGCCCGCCAGCACCCAGTCCTTTCATCAGCTCCGAGTAGAAAGAGCTCAGGCCTAGGACAAGAAGTAGAAAACACATACCCATCAGCAGGACCAGGGAAGGCTACGGGCTCCTCCCATCCCATGGGGCAACAAGACAACAGCAATTTTTGTTGGTAGTGATGGTCTTTTAGGTACTGGGGAGTGAACCTAGGACCTCTGCAATTATATCCCTAGCTCTTTATTTTGATAAAGGATCTTGATAAATTGCTCAGGGTGGGCTTAAACTTGTGATCCTCCCCCATCAGCCTGCCAGAGTGCTGGTATTACAGGCATGTGCCAGCACACCCAGCAGACAATAGAACGCTTTTAACATGAATTTGCTACTTTCAACAAAGTTGAGGTTGCTGAATGAAAGCAACACTCACCATTCCTTCTGTCTTATGCCGTTATTTTCCTCTGACTTCTTAACCCACAGTTTTGTTGATTTTTCATAAGGATTTAATGTTTAAGGAATTTACAAAAACATACTGCCATACTAATCTCCACAGAGGAAATGTCAAAATGTTGCAGAGGAAATCTACCCATGAAAAACACAGCACTATAAATAAAATACAATGAGTATCCAATAACTAAAATGAATGAAATGTTTCAATATTTATTTTAGGGGCTGGGGAGATGGCTCAGTAGAATAAGCACTTGCCTGGCAAGCACAAGGGCCTGAGTTCAATCCAACATGGACAATTGGTTCCGCAAAAAAAAAAATATATATATATATAAACATATATATAAATACACACACACACACACACACACACACACACACACACACATCCTCCCCTTTTGGTATAAAATAAGCACAACTTTTGTTTTTAACTTTCTTTTACTCTTTATTTATTTGGTATAGGGTCTCACTATGCAGCTCAGATGCATAGTGACCCTCTAATCTCAGCCTCCCTAGTGCTGGGATTACCGGTGTGCAGCACCATGCCCGTTTCAGTGGCCAACATGTGTGCCCAGGGTTCAGGGGCTGGCACAGCATGCGGTACCAGGGATCAAACTTAGGTCCTTGATGCTTAGACTGCCAAGCTATCTCCCCAACCCAAGCACAGTTTGCAAATGGGCTACAGAATGAGAAAGGAGTTTCATTAATGTTAGTTTATTTCTAGTTACCTTTACTTATAATTTAACTAATAACTGAAACTTCAACTACAATTGTCCATGTCAAATACAAGAACATATATTTGTAGTATTTTCCTTCAGCAAGGATGTTGAAAAATGTGATCCAAAAACATATTCCACAGTATTCCATCAGTAAACCTTCATGTCAATTACAACAAAGCACAAGGACCCACACAGATGAGTTGACTTATTTCCAACAAGGAGGAAACGGCAGCTCAGTGGAGATGCAGTGTAGGCACAGACAGCTGCAGTCTCCGGGACAACTGAACATCTACAAACAAAACTGATCTAGACACAGACATCACACCTTCCCAAAAACTTAATTTAAAATGAATCGTAAGCCTGGCACAATGGTGCACACCTGTAATCCCAGCACTTGGGAGGCTGAGGCACGAGGATCACCACAAGTTAAGAGTCTACCATGGGCTACATAGTCCAAGGCTAGCCTGAACCACACAGTGACCCTATCTCAAAACAAAAACAAAAACTGATTCCTAAACCTACATATGAATGCAAAACTGCGAACTCCTAGAAGATAACAGGAGAAAATGCACATGATTTCGCTTACGGCAATGACTTTTCAGACACAACACCAAAGGTGCAGGCCACCAAAGAAAGAAAAGCTCACTTCATTGAAATTGAAATTTTCTGCTCTCCAAAGTCACTATTGAGAGGCTGAGCAAACAATCCACAGACTGGGCTAAAGTATGTGTGAAAGACACACCTGACAAGGACTTCTGTCTTCAATACAGACGGTCCCTGACTTAAGATGATCTGACCTATGATTTTTTTTTTACTTTGTAAGGGTGCAAAAGTGATTTGTCCTCAAATCTTGAATTTCTGATGTTATTTTGGGCCAGCAATTTGTGCTGGGACACTTTCTCATCATCCTGGGCAGCACAAGGGCAAAACCAGCTCTACACTGTGCTACGCTGCAGAGCCTGAGCATGTGGCAGGCTAACTGGAAGACATGCAATTTCACCCATGATTCTTTCAAGTCATGACACTTTTGTGGGGACATGACCCCATCATCAGTTAAGGAGCACCCGTCTAAAAAAAAAAAAAACCTCTTAAACTTCAACAGAAGAAACAGAAAAAACTTCAACAAGTGACTCACGTATAGAAAGTACAGACAGAGGGCTAGGGAAATAGCTCAGTAGAATAAGCACTTGCCTGGCAAGCACAGGGTCCCGACTTCAATCCCCAGTACCACAAAAAAAAAAAAAAAGTACAGACAGTAAATGAGCACATAAAAAAATGCTCACATCAGAATTCATCAAAGAAGTACAAATCGAAACAATGAAAACAGCACTACACAACCACTAGACTGGCCAAAATCCCCAACTCCGACAACACCAAATGCTGATGAGAACATGGAGCACCAGGAAATCTTTCTCAACACAGGAAGGAATGTGCATGGTACAGCCCATGCAGTAGGTAGTTTTATCATTTCTTATGAAACTAAACACATTGCTGCTATCCTTTCTAGCTATCTTAGTCCTTGGTATTTACCTAAAACTAATGTCCACACAAAATCCTACACAAAGATGTTTACAGCAGCTTTATCAAAAATGCCAACACTTGATGTGTCAGTAAGTAAACAGCTAACGGTGACACATCTAGACCATGGAACACTACTCACAGCTAAAAAGAATCATGAAAGATAGACAGGAATCAAATGGATATTTCTTTTCTTTTCTTTTCTTTCTTTCTTTCTTTTTTTTTTTTTTTAATACTATCAGAAAAGGCTAAAACACTATGATTCTGGAAAAGACAAAACAATGGAGAGAGCAGGTCAGTGGCTGGCCGGGTATGGTGGTACATGCCTGTAATACTAACACTTGGGAGGCCGAGGCAAGAGAACTGCTGTGAGTTCAAAGCCAGCCTACACTACACAGTGAGTCTGAGGCCAGCCTGAACTACATAGCAAGACTATGTCTCAGCAAAAAAAAAAAAAAAAAGGAGCGAGAGGGGTCAGTGGTTGCCAGGGGTTAGAGACAGGGTGAAAAGGCCGAACTCAAGCATTTTTAGAGCAGAGAAACTACTCTATATAATACTACAGCCAGGCATGGTAGCACATGCCAGTATTCCCAGTCAGGAAGCTGAAGCAAGAGGAATGACACAATTTTGACGCCATCTTGTACTACATAGCCAAATTCTCACCATCTTAAAAAAAAAAAAAAAAGTCCACCAGATACTATAATGGTAGATCCGTGTCAATATACATTTGTCCAAACCTACAAAATATACAACACTAAGACTGAACCCTACTGTGAACTAGGGACTTCGGTTGACACCAGCATGCCATGCAGGCTTATCATCTGTGTAGGCAATGCACCACTCTGGTGGGCGACGTGGACAGAGAGGCAGGCCGCGCATGTGTGGGGGCAATGATACTTGGGAAATCTTTGTGCCTTTCCCTCAGTTTTGATGTGAACATAAAATGCTTTTAAAAATCATTATTAGTTCTAGAAAGGGACGGCTGACAGTTGGCACAAATGCCAAGTAGGCTGTGGTGCAGTGATTCCCTGGAGAATACAATGACAGACTACGGTGGGGAGCAGGGCAACAGGTGGATGCCCTGGAGTCCACCTACTCCGAGTCCTTTACCACACAGCCTCTCACCTACCCCAGTACAGGTCCAGTCCTGTTCAGGTTTTCTTTCACCAGTGGGCAGTGGATGGTAAGGGCATGAACGAAGAGGAGCCTGAGAGTGAAATGACCTGGTATTATCAAAAAATCCACCCAGCTTTCCCATTACGGTGACATCTGAGGCTGGAGAAAATGACCAAACTGTCTAGACCATGCTTTCATTCACATGTAGTAGAAAATACCAGCTAAAACTGCCCTTCATGAAATACTCTCACTGAAATATCTAGAAGATAATGCTGTTACAGACATCTTAAAATGATAAGCATTACAGACTGAAGAAAATCTAGGTATGGCCGTGACTTTTACTCTAGTGACAACTGTACAAGAAAAAGTCAGTGAACTGGATGTGGCAGTGCACACCTGTAATCCCAGCACTCGGAAGGCTGAGGCATTTGGGCTCAGTAAGTTGAGACCAGGCTGGACTACCTAGTAAGTTCAAGGCCAGCCTGAATTACAGAGACTCTGTCTCAAAAAAAAAAAAAAAAAAGAGCTGTCAAACAAATTAACAGACAGTTTCCATTTCTGGACAGACTTAGCTACCAAAGCAGGTGTGGCTATACTGACAGGGTTTTATTTTTCCTTTCCTTGTACTCTAAGAAAAAAATAATTTTCTGGCTATTCTTCTGAAGGTTTTCATCACTGAACTTAGCATAATATTTTTTTAAAAAAAAGAAAAGAAAGGAAAGGAGAAGCGGAGGAAATAAAGGGACAGAATTGGAGATGCTTTAACAGAATAAAAAGGTCGGCCAGTGTGTAGTAGCACATGCCTGTAACCCCAGCACTGGAGGCTGAGGCAAAAGAATCACTTAAATAAGGGGTTTCCAGGCCAGCCTATGCTACAAAGTAAGACTGTCTCAAAAAACCCAAAAAAATTTAAAAGTTTTTAAAAACTAAAACACTAAAGAATTTAAAATCCTGTTCAGCATACTGTTTTAATTCCCACCCCAGTCAGTGTCAATCAATAGGTAGTGACAGAAGCACACTGGTCTAGGTCCTTTCCTTCCTCCCTCCCGTCTCAGGTGGCAGACGCAGGACAGGGTTGTAGTTATTTATAGCCCAGCACAAGTGGCCTCTGCATGCTTGGCCTGGATGCATACAGTCTCTGCAACATGCTTGGCAGCCGGGAGAGGCGGCTGACAGCCTAGACTAAGCCAGTGCTTTCCAATCTGACCTGAGCAAGGATCATATGCATTTGACTGTGTGGATGGAAGAGAACAAAACAACCTAAAACAGAGATACATCTAAGGTGTCACAATATGGGGACTGGAGAGGAAGGACTAGGAATGATGGTGTCAAATGAGGCCCAAAACACAAGAGTGGAGGAGCTAAGGAAGAAAGCTGTCAAGCTCAGAATGTGAACAGACACCACAGGAGGGCAATAGGGAGGACCTGTCCACTCCAGGACAGGGCAAAAGAACCTGATAGCAGCATCAAGGTAGCGTGGGACCCAACTCACTGGCACAACCAGGGGCAGAGAGAAAGGGACAATATATAGTCACTCACTCCCCACTGCGTCTTAAGCAGGCATCCTTCAACAGCAAAATCAAAATGCTCTTAGGAAAAACCCCTCCCTTCAACAAACAGACCAAAACCCAAGAATAAGCCTGTCCAGGAGAGCGGACACCACAGGCCCAATGTCCTAACCAGACCTCAGCTGTCCCTTTACCTAACCCTTCCATCTCAAAGACAATAAAGAAAGCAAAAGGTAGGAAATCATTCACCTAGGATGGCTGGGGACATCTAGAAGGGACAGAGAGAGACACTTCTCGCACATCTTACAACTCTAGTTTATGACCTTCCTTTCCCTTACCCAGAGCGGATGACAAAAGCTAAACTCTGAGGGGCTCTGTGTATTTTTTGAACCGGGTTTTCACTATGTTGCCTGGGCTGGCCTGGAACTCCTGGGTTCCAAAGATCCTTCTGAGGGCCGGCCAAATAGCTCAGCAGACTAAAGCACTTGCTTAGGCAGACACAGCAACCAGGGTTCAAATCCCAGCATGCCATGCAGGTCCCGCTCCTGGTGCACACTAAGCCGGTAACTGAGATTGGGTGTGGCGGCACGTGCCTGTAATCCCAGCACTTGGGAGGCTGAAAACAGGAGGATCACTATGAGTCCGATCTGTGTAGTGAGACCCTGTACTAAATAGATTTTAAAAACAACAACAAAACAAAGATCCTTCTGAGTAGCTGATACTGAAGTAGACAACCATGCTGTGTCCTGACATTCTTTTTTTTTTTTTTTTTTTTTTTTTTTTTTGCAGAACTGGGGATTAAACTCAGGCCCTTGTGCTTGTCAAGGAAGCGCTTATTCCACTGAGCCATCTCCCCAGCCCTATGTCCTTACATTCCTGGAAAAAAGCAAGTAATTCTTTGTTTCATGCATTTTATAATTTGTCAACATTTTTGATTGTTCATTAGTTTTGAGTATGATTGACTTTGTACAAAAGGAGTTCTTTTCCCCAGTGAATTGCCAATCACAAAACGCACTATCAAGGACTATAGGTTTGTGTATCTATACCTGCCAGCATCCCATTCTCCCTACATCGGTCCGCAGGGGGACAGCTACTTCAGCAGCAGGCTGGAATCACTGCTAGCAGCAAGGTGCAGCTGTAAGAGGCCACAAGGACTCCAGACTTCCCAATATAGGACTTGCCTGCTCTGCTCATAGCTTTATTTTCTAAAAACTTGGTATTTAACTTGTAACTTTACAAGCCTATTAAGTTATGTACCTCCAATGCTTAATCCAACCCAGAAGGCATACATGAGAAAGGCAGAGAGCTCGCCCACAGTCATGTGAGCACTGCCCATCAGCAGTCCTCCCTTGTAGAGCACGGAGAGCACGATCAGGTTCCCGGAGAGCCCTGTCTGTCAATGGAGAAAACACACAAGTCAGGCAAGACCAGAGGCCTCTCAGGATGCAAAATGTATGAACAAGGCCCTGGTTTACTTTTCTGGACATTAAATTCCAACCAAGTTTCGTTTCTTTTTTTTTTTTTTTAATTTTTTTTTAAATTATTTATTTATTTATTCCTTTACTGTGTGTGTGTGTGCTTTAGTGTGTGTGTGGCCAGCTCAGCCCACCTGGGGGCGGGGCTGGCTGGCATGTGGTGCTGGGGGATTGAACCGCGGTCCCTGTGCTTTGCCAAGCTTGTTCCAAGTAGGTGCTTTAGACCACTGAGCCATCTCTCCAGCCCCCCAAGTTTCAAATAAAGAGTTTGAAATGTTTGCTACATTGAGAGAAATAACCACATCACCATGAAAACCAGCTAAGTCACACACTGGGTTCTTGGCTTGCTCAACCTACTCAGTTTGCAAAGTGAAAAGTAGCCCTGAGGACCTGCTCTGACTAGAGAGAGAGCAGACCTCTGTTCGGCACAGCATGTGTTCTGATGCGTGCCCTCCACAAGGAAGGGCTGGGACCTGAAGTGGGCTCTGGTCGGTGCTGCCCTCTCTGGGCCACCACTTCCTAGCCAGTTAATTGTGGCAATGAATGGATCACCTCTAACTACTTTTTGAGTGCAGACACATCATGGAATTTTCCCACATGGCAATCTCCTATTTATTTCAGTGTCCTATTCGAGATACTTTGTGTTCTCTTTCTCTTTTTTTTGGCCAGCTCAGCCCACCCCAAGGACAGGGCTGGCATGGCCTGTGGTGCCAGGGACTGAACCATGGTCCCCTACAGCTGCCTAAGCTTGCCTAAGCAGGTGCTTTAGATCACTGAGCTATTTCGCTGGCCCCATCTCTCTTGTCTTTTTGAGACAGGGTTTCACTGTGCAGTTCAGGCTGGCCTTCAACTCACTATAGCCCAGGCTGGCCAGCAACTAACAGAAATCTTCCTGCCTCAACTTCCCAGCTTTAATTCATTTTAATCGAGTTTTTTTTTTTTTCGGAACTGGGGATTGAACTCAGGCCCTTGCGCTTGCCAGGGAAGCACTTATTCCACTGAGCCATCTCCCCAGCCCCTTAATAGATTTTTTTATACTTCTTTCTTGAAGTGCATTTAAGTTATTTTGGCTACTCCTCAGTAGGTTTCAACTTTGCCTTCATCAGAACAGCTCAGAGCCATTCGGTCCAAACAGACAGTGGCCCCAGGTCTAGAGCTCTAAACAAAACTGGGGATCCCTGGCGACCAGGTGGCAAGTGGAGCCTGTGCAGCTGCCTGCAACCACCCTGGTAAATAGCCCCTGACCTCACCACCCACCACCTCCTGCCTAAGTATTTGCTTTTCTAACAATGACTAAGTCATTCTTTGCTTGAAGTAAGATAAAATTATTTTCTACCATGGCATAAGCCACAGAATAAAAATGTCTCATCATCATAGCATCTGCCCTTCCCAACCTCCCCAGAATGTTCTACAGTCTACGTACTGCTCCAAAGAAGCCCGCCCGAGCGAAGGCCTCCTTCCTTGCTAACTGCAGCACGTGGTCCACGAGGCCACTGTACTTCTCTACCTCCGTCATCTCTTTCCCAAAGGCGCGGACAGTTCTTATGTTCCCAATGCGCTCCTCAGCCAGCTGTGAGGGTGACAAACACATGGCCAGGGGGAAGGGTCACATTTCAATCTGGAAGCAAAATTAAAATGTGATTATCATTGAAAACTATCAATGGAAAGCCACTGGAGAAACACTACTAAGTCAGGAAAAAGTAACAAAAGAATATATAGAATAATCTACTGTCTAGAGAAGTGTAACTACACCTGCACATATCACAGGTACAAACAAATACATGATAAATGGATATACATGATGAACAGGTAATAGCAGGACAGCAGAGACAGAAATACATGTTCATACAGAGATAAATAGTTCTAAAATGTTAATGACATTAATTCTGAGACAGGATTATCTGTATTTTTGTACTTTTCATTATATTTTCACATTTTCCGATAACAAACAAGTTTTGTTTTCTTTTGGTTTGGTTTTTTTGGCAGAATGGGAGATTGAACTCAGCCCCTTGAGCTTGCCAGGCAAGCACTTATTCTACTGAGCCATCTCCCTGGCCCTACAAGTACAGTTTTTGAAACATAAACACATTACATATTAAAAATAAAATTTTAAAAATTTTTAAAAAATAAAAAACATTAGATATTTTTAGCTTCTTAAAAAAACTACCCTTTTGGGGGTTGGGGAGATGGCTCAGTGGGAATACGCGCTTCCCTGGAAAGTGCAAGGGCCTGAGTTCAATCCCCAGTTCTGAAAAAAAAAAAAAAAAAAAAAAAAAAAAACTACCCTTTTAACTTTTATTTTTGGCTGTGCCAAGGATTGAACTCCAGCCCTTGCCAGTGTTAAGCATATGCTCAGCCCATTATTTTTAAGTTTTAAAAAAGGTACTATTGCATAGCATTGCAAAAATAGTTTTATTGAATTAATGAAGGACATAATATCATCCAGAAACTATTTCTAAAACATATTAATTCTGGTCCTATCAGTAACAGAAATAGTAAGAAGGAAAAACTGATACTATATTGAATGAAACTGGATGTTGTCTGGGGTGTGGCTAGAAATCAACTCCAGATGCAGAGCACTTTATGTCCAGGACCTGGGGGCTGAACATGAAGAAAGAGATAAGAAAAAGGTACTCTTTTTACTTTTGTACTAGGAGTTAAACTGGTAGCACTGATCTGTGTCGCCAGCCCTAAGTTGCCCACATTGGCTTTAACTTGCCATCTTCCTACCTCAGCTTCCCAGTACAGATGGCACACGTATGTGCCACCATGCCAGCAGGAAGGTTCTTTATGAAGAGTTCACATACCCTGTAGCTTTGCCCACAGCTCTGGCTCTGAGCCCATTCTCCTAGAGCTCATGAGCATGGGAAGGCTGTTACCTGTGTCGCTTGTGCCAGTGAGTCCTGTGTGGCTTTGCTCAGTTTCCGCAGATAACGGCCATAAATCACAGCAAGGATGGACATTGGAGGGACCACACTCAAAACAAAGGTGGCTAGACTCGGTGACACAAAAAACTGTCAAGAACAAAAACCGAGGGGTATTTGTCAGGTGGAGTTGTGAGACCTTCTCACTACCTAGTGTGTACATGGAGACAGACTGGAAAGTACTGTCCCCAGCTGTGCGTCCTGGGTGGCTGGACTTCTCAGACACCATAAAATCCCACAAACATGCCACTGAGGAGTAACATGACAGAGTACTTCTGACAAAAGACAAAACAGTTCCCCATCAGAATAATTCTATCTACATTAGGCCACGTTATTCAACAGCAGAGGACAGTCAGGTCAGTCATCCAGCAGGGCGGCCCCTTCAGCTCCATAATGGTCAAGCCACACCAAGACTTCTGCATCTGATTCTGGATCCCCTTGAGACCCTTAATGACCAGAATAATGTGCTCCACTGAAGACTAAGTCATAGAAGTCACTAAAACCCTGAATCAAACAATAGTCAGAAGAGGTACTGTTAGAATCTGGTGCTCTGGGGGCTGGGGAGAGGGCTCAGTGGAATAAGTGCTTCCCTGGCAAGTAAAAGGGCCTGAGTTCAATCCCCGGTTCTGCCATGAAAAAAAAAAAAAAAAGGATCTGGTGCTCTGGGCCCAGGAGTCTGTGCAAAGGAAACAAGGCCACATCTTGCTCCTCCAGCTAAATACCATCTCCCAGCGGTAATACCTCAGAAGGCCTCATCATAGTCAAAGGCCTGCTCCCCTGGGCTCCTGTGCATACCCTAATTCTCAGGGTGGCTGTAAGAGAGGATGAGCCCTTGAGGAAGTGACTAGCATTAGATGAGGTCTGGGAAGATGGAAGATGGGCTCTGGTATAGAGGGAATGTCCTTACTACAAGGGACATTAGAGCTCTCTTTCCCAACTGGCTGCCTCCAGGGCAAGCAGGAAGATCTCAGAATGCCGATGGACTTCCAGTTCCAGGATAGTGAGGAATAAATTCCATTCTTTAAGCCCCTGTCAGTGGTACTCAGTTATGGTAGTCTAGGCAGACCAAGACAGACCCTTTGAACTGGCTTACTACACTGAATTCTCTTCCACTGTTACAGAAAAAGAGACCCTGAGTATACTTCCCAGGTTGACTTCTTCCTGAACCCTAGAACCATTTGCATTTGGAAAATTAGAAGTTAAGGATAAGACAGATCTTCTTTGAAAATCTACTTCCCTGTTGGCTGGGAAAACAGGGAACATTAAAACTTTTTTCCATGCTGTAAGTCAGACCTAACAGGCAGACTATAGCTCTACCCTTCTCCTCCAGCTTGATGTGGGGGACTGAGAGAGGGCAGAGCACCAGCTCTTCCAACATGTGCACAAGGGTCAATCGCCTGGACCAGAACAGTACCATGCAATATGAGAGCCTCCTTGGCATGGGCCACTTGATCTGGGGCACGTGTGATTGTGAAACACACAACTGTGATTTTAATTGCTTTAAATTTAAAACCAAATATTCCATTCAGTTATTAGGAAGCTTCTGTTTGTTTGTCTTTTGAGACAGTCTTGCTATGTACTCCACACTGGCCTTTGAACTCACTGTGTAGCCCAGGCTGGCCTCAAACTTGCAGCAAACCCTCCTATCTCAACCTCCCTACTACTGGGATTACAGACATGCACAACTGTCTGGGAAGCTTTTTACTATGCATGCTTATGTCCAATGATTTTTTTGATTGCAAATCTAAGTGCAAATCAAGCTGGGCATGCTGGCACACACCTATCACTCCAGCACTCAGCAGGCTGAGGCGGGAGGATCACTAGGAGTTCAAGGCCATACTGGGCTATAAAGTGAGTTCAAAGCCAGTATGAACTACATAACAAGAACCCTACATTAAAAAAAAAAAAAGCAGAACAAACATTTTCAATGAAAATCTTGCATTCAGGTTATAATGCTTTATAAAACACCAGATTTTGAAGTCATAATATGAAAACAATTATGAAATATCTCATCAGCAATTTTTATGTTAATTATATTTACAAATGTTAGAATAAAATTTTGTTTACACTGGATTAAACAAAACACTGCTGAAATTAATCCTGCTTGCTTTTGCACCTGGAATACGGTTAGCAGAATATTATCATCACATATATGGCTTTTGGTGCTTTCCCATCAGCCAGCAACACTGCTCTAAATACAGACACTGCCTGA
The DNA here is from genome assembly GCF_000260255.1 of Octodon degus. Lineage (NCBI taxonomy): Eukaryota > Metazoa > Chordata > Mammalia > Rodentia > Octodontidae > Octodon > Octodon degus. Next base: position 424,608 of record NW_004524703.1, read on the forward strand.
AGAAGCGAAGGAGCAGAGAAGACAGGTAAGCTAGGACTGGAGGCAGACAGGCCATGGCATAGAGTCTTGCAGGCTATGGGGGCACAGACCACCCCACAGGCCAAGGGTGTAGAGACATCCTCCCTGTGGGCTGGGAGGCACCACAGAGCTCCCGCAAGCCCTAAGTGTAAACACCCTCATAGACCGTGTGCGCAGAAGCCCCACCTAAAGCTCATGGCAGACACACACACACACACACACACACAGGCTATCAAGCATGAGACCCCAAAGTCCCATGGCAGAGACTATCTGGAGACCATAGGTACAGTGATTCCTACAGGTGCATGGCTCACGTGCACAGAAGACAGGATCCATTCCCCTCGACCTGCTCCTCAGCCTGGTACAGCTGCTCTCTCTGCTGCTTCACTCCAGGTTCACATATGCTCAGAATACCTCTCTCTCCAGACAGCACCCATTCTGCAGAGGTGTAGGCTAGGAAGCCAGGCAGCGAAGGGCCACCCCCACATCCCCACTGTCCAGCCTCTAGGACAGTGCCTGACGAGAGCTCACCAAGCCGCTGCACCCTCCAGACTGGAGGCTGCCAGGGAAGAGGCCAACTTACCATCATGCCCACGCCCACTGAGGCCTGGGCTCCAGCCCTCAGCCCATCTGAGAGGTTTTCAGTCACTGAGCGTCCTAGGAGTGCAGTGTCAGATGAGAGGCGGTTAATCAGTTCTCCTGTGCGAGTCTTATCAAAGAAAGCAACCTCCTGTTTCAGGACGGAGGAGAACAGTGAGGTCCGAAGCCTGTTCACAATCCGCTGGCCTGCAAAGCAAAGAAACCAGCTTACAGCAGGAATAGCAGCCAATATTATCAAAGGCAGTGCCTGACATGCAGCCACTTGGCCTGGTACCAGAACCGTGAGGCCTCTGTCACATGGATTCTACCAGTACAGACAGAATGACCCAACCCTGGCATATTGACAATCATTTTAATAAATACAGCTGTGGGCATGGAAGAGGCAAAGACAGTAATAAAATACAGCATGACCAAGACATGTTTTAAAAGTATTATGCACGAAGTTTTTTAATTTCTACAAGCTAATTTTGTTCCTTGCGGACAATCTTTTTCTACACTGATATTCACAATGGCAAACACTCATTAATTATCCATGAAGAACGCTATTAGCTGAATAGAGGACTTAAGAGGCAGCGTCTGGCTCTGCCAAGGATAGCAGGCCTCTCCATAGAAACACTGCACAAGTTACCATCCCAGCCCACCACACACGCACAGAGCAGACAGGATTCTGCAACTCCTTGAAGAAGTTCAAAACTCCATCCTGCGGCCAAGATCCTTGTCCTTAAGCCTCCTGTTAGGACAGATTTGGAGTTTGCCCCTCTGTTCAAGTCTGACCTTGAAAAAGAAGAATGAGAAGAGAGAGCTTGGTCCAGAAGGACATATTCAGACCAAGAACTCAGACTGGTCCCCACCAGATGTGATACAGGGCAGGAGATAGGAGCTTGGGCAATGAACCCTGTGGTCAAATCAAACACAGGGTCCCCTCATCTTTCCAAGGGTACAGAGATATCCCTCACCTGAGGACTGCATGAGGTAGACTCGGACGGCATTGGCAGCAGCTCCACACAGGAACACACAGGTGAGGCCCAGGCAGAGGCGGGTCAGGTTCTCACCATAGTCTGAGGTGGGGTTGGTATAGATGATGTCAATGATCTTCCCCAGGAAGAAAGGAGCGGACATGGTGATGACACTGGACACAGCCAGAAACCCAACAGCAGCTGGAAGACAGGAAGAAACACTCACTCTCACACTGCTTGGCACTGGTGCAGATGTGGAGTTCTGAGGCCCCCTGCCCATGAAGACGGCAGAGCTCTGCGGAAAACATGAGTTTTTAAGTGCAACATGAATGCTTTTTCCCTAAGCTTTCCCCAGCCCTTCTCTGATGCCTCCCTAATACCTGACAGTGCTGGTACCCCTCCTTCCCTATGTCTCCTACATTTCCCATCTTCTGACATTCTAAATGTTTCATTGGTTTATTGTCAGCTATCTGTTTTGTTTGTGATAGATTCTTACTATGTAGTTCAGGCCTTCAACTCACTGTGCAGCCTGGGGTGGCCTTGCACTTGTGCCAATCCTCATGCATCAGCCTGCTGAGTGCTCGGATTAAGATGTCATTTCTCCAGTAGGATATAAGATTTTGGTCTGTTTTGTTCATTGCTATACCCTCACTACCTAAGCTCAATCAATATTTGCTGAACGAATGAATGAATGAGTGAAATGAACTTTGGCCATAGTGGTAGTACAGTCCCATCAGACCAAAGTCCTTTAAAAACCTAACTAAAAAAATTAGGCCCGGCACCCCAGAAAGTCCACATGCCTACTTTAAGAACCATAATCCCAATGCACTGGATAACATGAACCTGGCCAAGGGCTGTTTCTTCAGGTGTTAGGTTGAGGGTCTTGTTTCCAGGCACCATGCTCCTGGTGACAGCGCCCAGCAGGACTGAAAGTCCAAAGGTCATGGATTGCCTCTGACTGCACATAGTTGTCTCATGAATGGGAAGAGGCTGTCCTGGTGGCAGGGGATTAGCACACAATTCTCCCCAAAAGGTAAAGCACACATGAAGCACCAGGAGAATCAGTCTCTTTCCTCCAGCTTTTAAATCAAAGTTGTTAATCTGGAGTAGGAATCTACATTTTATGAATGAAGTGTCCCATGGTTCCCACTCCTACATTCTTACAAAAAGAAAAAAAAAAATATTGGCTGAATGCAAACTCATTCCAGAATACTCCCCCTCAGGTTTACATTTCCATTAACTAAAATAGATGGTACAGAAATAACAGCCTCTCTGAGATTTGGAGGCCAGATGCTAGAATATAGTAATTTGAGAAAGAGGAGGGAAACAGGTCCCCAGGACCCAGCAAGGATGTGAAGTAAAAACTGAAGCCCATAGGGAGGGCAAAGAGAGAGACCTTAACACAGAGGGAGGACATGGAAGCAGTGCTTTTTTTTTTTTTAAAATTTTTTTTATTTTAACATTTGTGTGTGTGTGTGTGTGTGTGTGTGTGTGTGTGTGTGTGTGTCTGTGTGTGGCCAGCTCAGCCCACCAGGGGGCGCAGTTGGCTGGCATGTGGTGCTGGGGGATTGAACCGCAGTCCCTGTGCTTTGCCAAGCTTGTTCCAAGTAGGTGCTTTAGACCACTGAGCCATCTCTCCAGCCCCAAGCAGTGCTTTCTTGAGAGCCCTGACTTGCTGATGGGAGGGGCAGCTTGAACCTGCACACGCGCAGCCACTACTGAGGATCCCAAAGACTCCCACTGAGAAACAGCCACTAGTGAGGATCCCAAAGACTCCCACTGAGAAACACCTGTGGAACGGAGCAGTGGGCATGATGGACTGCAGTGACTGGTGAGCTATTCAGACATTCCCCCAGGAGAGGCCAAAAAACTGGGGCTGGCTCTATCTAGTGGCTCCCAGTGTCAGAGTGACGTGGAACTTAGTTTAAGTCAGCAGGCAGTAGAGGAGGTGTACACAAGCCAGCAGGAGGCATAGGGAGTACTGTAGACTGAACAAATCCAGTTCCAGCCTCACAACCAGAAACCACCCTGAACTTCAGTGGAACTAAAGGCACAGGCTTAGGGGTCAGGGAGATGGCTCAAAAAAAATAAGGGCTTCCTTGGCAAGCACAAGGGTCTGAGTTCAATCCCCGGTTCCGAAAAAAAATACATAAATAAATAAATAAAGACACAGGGTTGGTAGGCTTATCCACTACGCTGCCACTATCTATGGCCGGCTTGCTGGTTTAATCCACATGGATCTGTCTGTCCACCTTGTTTACCAGTGACAGCTGAAACACGGAAGTGAACATTTTTTCCTTCTTTTCATTTTGTTTTTGTTTTCCTTTTTTTCTTGATTGTTTGTTCCTGTTTTTATGAGTGTGAATACTGTTCCTGGTTTTTGTTGTTCCTGTTTTGTTCTGTTCTTGCTTTTATTTCTTTCTTCCCTCTTTCCCTCTTGTTTTCTTTACCAGTTTCCCAAAACTCATATAATCTTCCTTTGTCCTCCAGCCTTGCTTCTCATCTCTTTTTCTCCTGCTGTTTCTCTATTTTTTCCTCTAATCCTTTTCAAATTTTCTCCCCAAAGGTAAAAAATCACCATACTGAAAGGCATATTATACTGGGTATGCTGGGATTGCTCAGGGATGACAGAGTACTAAACAGCAGAGAAATAGCTTCTCTGAGATTTGTAAATTGTATTTAGAATTCTATAAATTTGAAAATTGTATAGTGTATACCATTTTCTGATTTGTTTTAGATTGCGTTATATAAATCTAGTTCATAAGTTAAAAGCGGCAAATTAAAGTTACCACAGTTTGTCATTTTCTAGGCTGTTTGATACTGTTTTTACTGCTGATTACACTACTTTGGCCAAGGTGAAATAACTGTTTGAAATCAGTCATTCCTCCTGGTATGCCAAAACTGAGATTGCCTAAGAGTCATAAAAAATACTATAGGCCAGTGCCAAAGAACCAGGGCTTGGCCAAAAGGGCAGCACATCCCAGCCCCAGTAAAGTGAAGAGGCAGGATCTTGCAACACATTCAAAACCCAAAAGTCAGTTATAGCTGGAAGACACCTCTGTATGGTCATTCACTGAGGGGTCTAAATACCAGCATTAAAGCCACTTTCCATAAGAAATTTATAAACATCAGATCAAGAATTAAACTTTAAAAAAAAATAAAAACTAAGAAGACACTAAAATAAGATGTAACCCCAGACTTCCACCTTACCAAAGGCAAACCCAGGAGGCAATGAGGTAAAATAATTGAAGAGCTGCCTTCCTGGAACGTCTAAAGTGGTAACAGTGGAAATAATAAAGCAGACGAATGGGGCTCTAGAAAAGAATAAATCAGAAGTAATTTCTCAGATTGCTATAGAGATGGTGACCATAACAAGGGACATATCTAGTGACTCTAGAGCAGAAACAGTTTTAAAAAATAAAAAAGCTTAGGCAAATGATGGAAACATGAATGCCCAACATAGAAAAGAAATGGAATCAATGAAACAGATTCCAAAAGATATATAAGAAATTAAAACTCCCATTGAAAGTATATGCCACAGAGGGCTGGCCAGATAGCTTAGCGGGTTAAAGTGCCTGCTTAGGCAGACGCAGTGGTTGGAGGTCTGATCCCAGGCCTGCTATGTCAGCCCTGCCCGCAAGGCTTGCGGAGACAGATTGAGACTTAGAAGGCTGAAAACAGGAGAATCACTACAAATCTGATCTGTATAGTGAGACCTTGTAGACCCTGTAGAGCCTGCACTAAATACAAAAAAAAAAAAAGTTTGAAAGTATATGTAGGGGCCGGGGAGATAGCTCGTAGAATAAACACTTGCCTGGCAAGTGCAAGGACCTGAGTTCAATCCCCGATTCCGCAAAAAAAAAAAAAAAAAGAAAGAAAAGAAAAGAAAAGAAAAGAAAAGAAAGAAAGAAAGAATATGCAACAAGATGAGCCAATGTGATATTATGGCACAAAAACAGACCTAGAACACAGGATAGAGGTTAGTAATTTTTTTTTCTGTCTTTTTGACACAGGGTCTCACTATGCAGTTCAGGCTGGCCTTCAGCTCACTTTGTAACCCAGGCTGGTCTCAAATTTGAAACCAATCTGGGGTTACAGGTGTGTGCCACCATGCCTGGCTAGCAATCTTGAAAAGAAAGAATTCTTTAAAATGGTAAGAGAGGAGACTGGGGAGATGGCTCAGTAGAATAAGAGCTTCCCTGGCAAGTGCAAGGGCCTGAGTTCAATCCCTGGTTCCACCAAAAAATAAATAAATACTTCTAGTTTAAAAAATAAAAATAAAATGGTAAGGGACCTATAATTTCAGCGCTTGGGCCAGCCTGAACTGCATAGTGAAACCTTGACTTTAAAAGACAAAAAAAAAAAAAAAAAGCCGGGTGTGGTGGTGCATGCCTGTAATCCCAGCACTTGGCAGGCAAAGACAGGAGGATCACTTCAAGTTTGAGACTAGCTTGGGCTACAAATTGAGCTCAAGGCCAGCCTCAACTACATAGAGAGACCTTGTCTCAGAAAGACAAAACAAAACAAGACCAAAAAATAAAAAAGAACCATGAAAACTCAATCCAATAGCTGCTAGATGGTGCAAAGAATAATGTAAGACTGATCAGAGTCAATGAAAAAGCAGGAGATAGTACAAATGAAATTTATAGAAATAATGGCAGAAAACTTCTCAAACATGGAAAAAGTCACATATACATAAGTGAGGTATACAGAACTCCAATTAGCCAGGATTAAAAAAAAAAATCTACACCAAAGCATGTAGTAGTCAAGATTCCAGAAATTCAATGTAAGAACAGAATAGTAAATGTTGCTAGAGAAAAGAAACAAATCACCTCTAAAGGGAAGCACATCAAAATCACAGAAGACTTTTCAACAGAAACCCTCAAATCAAGAAGAGCTGAGAATGAAGTATTTCAAATGCTCCAATCCAGACTGCTGTACCCTGAAAAAGTATCTTTCAAAATGGATGGAAAAATGAGATAATTCCATGACAAAGAACACCCGAAGAAATTCATCACTATAAAACCAGTATTCCAAAATGTTCTTAAGAGCATTCTAGATAGAGGTAACAGAGATAACAGGGGTCTGAGCACAACTCTAAGACCCCCAAATGAATCCACCATGCAAGGCAAGTAATTAAACAGAGTAGGAGGAAAAGGGAACCAACCATAAGAAAATAATATGACAAGGATAGGCCACGTATCAGTTATAACAACCGATGTTTATGGTCTCAATTCAACAATCAAAAGAAATAGATTGGCAGAATGATTCAAGAAGCAATATCCAACAATATGCTGCATAAAAGAAACACACGTAACTTAAAAAGGAATCTGGGTCAGCAATAAAACTAAGTGGCACAAGCACCTATCTAGCAAGTGCAAGGTCTTGAGTTTGAGTTCCAGTACCAAAAGAAATAAAAAATAAAAGTAAAAAAAGAAATTCATAGACTGAAAGTCAAAGGATGGAAAACAACACTCCATGAAACAGATAACCACAGAAAATTAGGAATATCTATTCTATTTGTTCAATTCCACAAGACATTTGGAGAAGACTTAATGCCACTACTGCTCAAACCCTTTAATGAAATTGAAAGGAAAACAATCCTCCCAAATTCATTCCTGGAAGGAAGCATTACCCTGATACCAAAACCAAAGAAGGATCCAACCAAAAAAGACAACCATACGCCAATCTCCCTAATGAACACATACACAAAAATCCTCAATAAGGCACTGGCGATAGCTCAGAGAATTAAAGCACCTGCTTAGGCAGAGTGCTTAGGCACAGTGCAGCAGCCAGGGTTCAACCTCCCCTGTGGTTAGGCACAGTGCAGGCCCCGCCCCCAGGGCACACTGAGACTGCATTCAAGACTGGAGATGGTGGTGCGCACCTGTAATCCCAGCGCTTGGGAGGCTGAAAACAAGAGGATCACTGTGAGTCCGATCTATATAGTGAGACACTGTAGACCCTGTACTAAAAAAAAAAAAAAAAAAAAGACAATGGTAAAAAGTGCAGCAAATCATCAAGATTATTCACCATGATCAAGTAGGATTCATCTCAAGGATGCAGGGATGGTTCAATACATGTGAATCAATAAATGTAATATACTACATTAACAGAGCCGAGGACAAAAACCATATGATCATCTCAATATATTCAGGAAAAGTATTTGACAAAGTCCAATACGCATTCATGATAAAAACCCTATAGAAAATTGAAATAGATGATCTTTATTTCAATCTGATAAAAGTTATCTATTACAAACCAACAGCCAACATCACATTAAAAGGACAAAAATTGAAAAAGTGAGGAACAAAATAAGGATGTCCACTATCTATGTCAAAAGCCCCAAAAACTTCACCAAAAGATTAGATTTAATCACCAAATTCAGGAGTGTAAATGGACACGAAGTAAATACTCAAAAATCAATAGAATTAGGCGGCCTGATAGCTCAGTAGACTAATGTGCCTGCTTAGGCAGAGCACAGCAGCTGGGGTTCGATCCCCAGCCTGTTGTGCCAGCCCCGCCTGCAGGACACGCTGAGACAGCAATTGAGACTGGGCATGGTGGTGCATGCCTGTAATCCCAGCACTTGGGAAGCTGAAAACAGGACAATCACTACGAATCTGATCTAGTACTGAGACACTGCAGACACTGTCCTAAATACAGGAAAAAAAAAAATCAATAGAATTCCTGTACACAGGTCTGCGGGCCCCACGTGTGTTCGGGCTGGACTGTGCGCCTGAGAGCCGTCGCTCCCAGTCGGGGGCTTGCAGGGTCTGGGGCGCGGGGTCCTCGGCGGCCTCTGGGACGGCACCATGCCTAAGGCACCAAAAGGAAAAAGCACAGGACGAGAAAAAAAAATTTGTCCATCCATACAGTAGAAAAGCGGGTCAGATTACAAGAGAGGCCCACAAACAAGAAAAAAAGGAAAAATTGAAGAATGAAAAGGCCTTACGTCTCAACCTCATTGGTGAAAAACTGCAATGGTTTCAAAATCAGCTGGATCCCCAAAAACTGAGATACTCAAAAAAGGATGCTTGTCAATTAATTGAAAGGTACTTAAATCAGTTCAGCAGTGAGCTGGAGCAGATCGAGTTACAAAACAGCATCAAGGAC
>NW_004524703.1:434237-451191 GCF_000260255.1 Octodon degus
CTTTTAAAAGGTGCAAGTATATTTAAGTATTTTAAAGAAAAGGGAAAAAAGTGTACTGTATGAAATTAGGTATCAATTAAATTGTTAACCATTTGTATAAAGTGTTATAACTTTTATACTTCTAAAAATTAAAAATAAAATGTATTTCTATAATTAAAAAAAAAAAAAAGAATTCCTGTACACAAATAACAAACAGAGAAATTAGGGAAACAATACTTTTCACAATAACATCCAAAAAAAATGAAGTACCTAGGAATCAATCCAGTGAAGAAAGGAAGTAAAAGATCCTCACACTGAAAATTACAGTACTCTGAAAAAGGATACTAAAGAGTAAATCAGAAATGGAAAGATATCCCTTTTTCCTGGATAGGAAGAGCCAATATAGTGAAAATAGCCACACCTTCAAAATTGTTATACATATTTAATGCAATTCTGATCAAAATATCCATAGCATTTCTCACAGAATTAGAGAAAATAATCCTATAATTAAAATCAGAAGAGACCCAGAACAGCGAAGCAATTCTGGCAATAAAAGCAAGACAGCGACATCACAATCCCTGACTTGAAATTATACTACAGAGCTAATGTGATGTTATTTTTTGTTTGTTTTTTGTTTTGTATTTTAGGGAAAGGTTTACAGGGTGTCCAGGGTCTCACTACTAGACCCGACTTGTAGTGATCCACCTGTTTACAGCCTCCTAAAAGCTGGGATTACAGGCATGCACTACCATACCCACTCTCAATTGCTGTCTCAGCACACCCTGGGGGCGGGGCCAGCATGGCAGCTAATGTAATTTTTTAAAAAAGTATCGTATTGGCAAAAAAGCATACCCAAGGATCAATGGAACATTCTGGAAGATGCAGAAACTCCAAACATACTCAGCCACCTTACCTTTGACAACAAGGCCAAACACCTTCACTGTAAGAAAGATAGTCTCTTTAATAAATGATGCTGGAAAAACTAACTTCCCACGTCCATGTACTGGGTTAACTGATTTTGTGCTTTAACTGTGGGAAATTATTAGAACAAACCTTTTGCTTCCTGCTATCTACTCTAAAAAATGAGTTCTCACTCCCTGTTCAAGGCTATTACAATGAATAACTGTTTCTTGTCAAGGCAGCAAGCTGAAACAAGCTCCCTCTCTAACCGTCTCCTGTAAATATAGTCAGCTTAAGATATATCTTATAAAATATGTGCTTATCAATAAACTGTAAAAGACTCTTCAGTTATAAACAGTTTGCAGCTGTGTCAAATAAATGTAGTTTTTTGTTGTTTGGTGCTGGTTAACAAATTCACTTACCAAAGAGGATGTGATTTCTGTTATAATTCATCATCACTCAGCCTTCTCCTATGTGAGAGCTGGCTGATGACGCTGAGCTCAGTTATAAAGGCTCTTAAAACTACTATCTGTCTGATCTGGTTCCTATACTGAGTAACCCGTAACAGTCCTGAAGACTAAAACTATGCACTATGCACTAAACTACAATTGCAATGTATCAGGGCCAGCCAGATAGCTCAGCAGACTAAAGCGCCTGCTTAGGCAGATGCAGAGACTGCGGTTTGGTCCCTGGCATCCTGTGCCAGCCCTGGGGCTTGCTGAGAGGGCAACTGAGACTGGGCCTGGTAGCGTGCCTGTAATCCCAGCATTTGTACATCTGAAAACAGGAGTACTGAGTCCAATCTGTGTAGTGAGACCCTGTAGACCCTGTACTAAATACATACATAAACAAACAAACAAAATAAAATAAAATTATGATTTATCAAATATCTAAATAAAAATTTTTGTCTTTCTTCTGTTTTTCATTTGAGGTTTATTTTTTGGTTTTGGTGCTGAGGACTGAACCCAAGGCTTCCAGCTTGCTAGGCAAGTATTCTGCCACTGAACTAAATCCCCAGCCTCCAGAGATCTAAATGTTGAAACAGAAACAGTTTTCTGCTGGAAGTCTGACAGAAGATAGAATAGGTAGAACTCTTAAAGACACTGGTGGAGGCAAAGACTCTATGATATTAACCCTCCAGGCATGGGGGTACACACCTGTAATCCCAGCCCTGGGAGACTGAGCCTAGAGGATCACTGTGAGTTCAAGGCCAGCCTGAAAATAAAAGACAATAGCCTGACCTGACAGGAAATATTACAAAGAATCAACAACTGCTATCTCATCTTATTAAAAAGCTTTTGCACAACAAAAGAAAATGTTAGGATGTGCAGAATGCTAGAAAATTGATTAAATGTGTGTAAGTGGGACTGGGTCTCAGTGCCAAAGCAAACAAGGTACCTCAGTCCTGAGAAAAACATCCTGTTTGGTTAAGGTCAGCTATTAGTCACTTGGCAACCTTGTGTCATGCGTTACAAACTTTGCAAAAGTATAAATAAAGGATTATTTTGTTGTGCATTGAGTTAGTCTTGCCCATCAGGCGGACTAGCAACCACCTAGCCCAGCTTTTGTCTTGTCTGTCTTTCTCATTTCTGCCACCAAGTCTCCCTGAGTAGAACTATTCACAGTAAGACTAATGGATCCCTCCAAGGAACCACCAACAGAGTGAAGAGACAACACACAATGTGCAAAAGTAAGTTTAACAGCTGTTCCTCAAAGGACTAATGTCTAGAATACATACAGAGCTCAAAAAAATCAGATCTTCCAAATTTAAAGACCCAGTCCCAAAATGGTGATCTGAAATGAACAGATACTTTTCAGAAGACGCAGAAACAGCACATAAATACACAAAAAATGTTCAACCCCACTGGTCATCCAAGAAATATTAATTAAAACAATGCTGAAAGTCCACCCCACTCCTGGAAGAATGGCTATCATCAAGAAACCAACCCAAAACAAAGGCTGGTAGGGCTGTGAGGAAAAGGTGACCCTTCTCCACTGTTGGTTGAAATGTAGACTGACTGGTGCAACCACTTGAAAGTCACCGTGAAAGTTGCTCAGCAAACAAAAGGTTCCATGCGACCCAGCTAATCACCTTCTTGGTATCTTCCTGAAAGAAGAAAAAACATCATGCCCGAGTAATATATGCACACTAGTGTTTATAGCATCACAGTTTGTAATAGCTAAATCTTGGAAACAGCTCAAAGTCTATCCACCAATGGATGGATAAAGAAGATGTGGTGTTTTTATACAATGGAGTACTACTCTGCCATAAAGAAGGATCAGCTTCAGCCATTTCTAGCTACATGAAGGCACCTCAGGACCTCTTAAGTGAAATAAATGAGACACACGTGTAAATATTGCATTGTTTCCCTAGTGTGAAAAACTGAAAGTGTAAATAAGGACTAAAATGTGTAACAGATAATTGGTAAATGGAAAGAAAGTGTTTAAATGTGAAGCGGAACAAAGGAGAGGGAGGGGGAAATGAAAGAAGGGACAAGAAAATTAAGAGAAGAGAAGGAAAAATGGAAACAAACCTTTTGAAAATAAGGACAGGAAAAGGGTTTAGAGGAGAGACGAATGGGGAAAAAAAGAATATCATCTACAGGTACAAATTCCCTATGATAAATGTTATCATTATGTATATCTAAAATGTATCAACTTGGGGGCCAGCAAGATAGCTCAGTGGTCTAAAGCGTCTGCTTCCGCAAGCTTAGGCAGGCGCAGGAACTGTGTTTCCATCCCTGGCACCTCATGTAGGGCTGAGCCAGACAAAAAGGAAAAAAATGTAGCAACTTAAGGAAGCCCAGGGACTGTGGTTCATGGGTGCCCCGCACCACATGCCACGCCAGCCCCGCCCCCAGGGTGGGCTGAGCTAGCCACAAAAATAAAGAATAAATAAAATAAAATGTATCAGTAGGCCAGGGATACAGCTCGTGGCACAGTACCTGCCTGGCAAGTGCAAGCTCCTGAGTTTGATTCCTGATACTAAAAAAAAAAAAAAAAAAATGTATGGGGGCTGGGGAGATAACTCAGTGGAATAAGTGCTTACCTGGCAAGGGCAAGGTCCCAAGTGCGATCCCTAGCACCACCCAAAAAAAAAAGTAGCAATAAAAAAATTAAGTGTGTGTGTGTACACGGGTGTATTTTGTGATGGAGTCTCACTATTGCTCACATTGGCCTCAAACTGCAAGACTCAAGCAATCATCCTGCCTCAGCTTCCCAAGTAGCTGGGACTACAAATGCACCAACACACCTGGTTAAAACAAAAAATCTACCTGGGCATGGTGGCGCACGCCTGTAATCCCAGCACTCAGGAAGCTGAGACAGGAAGAGCACTGCAAGTTGGAGACCAGCCTGGGCTACAAAGTGAGCTCAAGGCCAGCCTGACCTGCATAGAAAGACCCTGTCTCAAAAAGACAAAGAAAGAAAAAGAAGGAAGGAAGGAGGGAGGGAGGAAGGGAGGGAGAGAGAGAGGAAAGGAAAGGAAAAGAAAAGAAAAAAAAGAGAGAGAAAGAAATCTGAATTGACAGTTTATATTATTGCCATTTTGCTTTTTCTCTTACAAGCTGACTAGAAGTAAAATAAAAGCTTTCTAGACTTTGGTAACTTGGGGTCTTTCCTTTTGTAAAATGATACTAGAGGTTAACCAAGAAAGTATTGAGCTACAGCACTAGTCCACTTTCATCTTATTTGGAGATAAGCCTTTACTAAATCGCCCAGGCTGGTGTTCCACTCTTTCTTTTTTTTTTTTTTGAGGAACAGGGCATTGAACTCAGGCCTTACGCTTGCCCTGGCCCGGCCGTAAGGGGTCTTCCACTCCCATTCACCCTCCCAGGCTCTCACGGTAGGTGGGATTGGAAGGGTGCAGCCAAATCTCTCACCTACCCGGCTGGTTTCCTGCATTCCTATGCTCAGGTTCTGGCTGCATGTTACTGCCTTCTAGTATGAATGAGTAATTCCACCTTGCATTTCAGGTTCTGGCCCCGGCCCCGGGCATGCTCGGTGCATGGTGATTCTTCTCACAGTTGCCTCCTCACCTTTTCCCTGTGGCTGAGTCGCTTGTTTGCTCCCCTCCCTGCCTGACTGGATCCCAGTCACTTCCTGTCAATCCCTGAAAAATCTTTAAGCATTCTTCCATTCTTCTCATTCTCCCAAACCAGAGTACGCAAGGGTGAAAAGAACCTGGGTGTGCTCACACACACACACACACCCCACAACAGGAGGCTGAGGCAGGAGGATCTCAAGTTTCAGCCCAGCTTGCACAATTCAGCCACTCAGTGAGAACCTGTCTTAAAAGAAAAGGGGGGTGGGGTGCTGGGAGATGTAGCACAGTGCAAAGCCCTGGGTCCAACCTCCAGGAGCGCGCGCGCGCACACACACACACACACAAAGGCTTGTCCTGCCTCAGTGAAACACCGCCCTGTTGAGGTGTCAAGAAGCAGCAGCTCTCCTTCTCCTTGCACCTACAGCGTGTGCACTGTACGCCCTGCAGTCACTTGAAGGAATCCTCATGAAATCCAGCCCCAGCCCAACAGATGGCAGGTACTAGGAACAACCCTAATCTCAAAACCTGCCACCCCATACCCGTAACTCCGAGGACGAGAAGAGGTGCCCTCCAAGCCCTCCACACAGGCCTGCACCAGACCCTGGAGGGAGAGGGTACACTGTGCCACCACAGCCCAAGCAGCAACCCACCGGGCAAGCACGGGCCAGCTGTCTCTCAGAGCTAAGGCACAGCACCCAAAAGGTGTCCAAGCCGGCGTCATTCTCAGGACACAGCACCCTGAGGCCCCACTCACTGGGAGGGAGGGCTGAGCCCAGCCTCCGCCCAGCCGTCCTATCATCTGGCACTGGGCAGCTGATGAAACGCCTGCTATGGTCAGTGTGCACCCAGCTCCTCCTGTACCCTCTGAGGGGCCCTGTGGCTAAAAGTGATAAGAAGTTATCAGCGCAAAAGAGCTCTGGACAACTCCGCAGACCAAGTGACTGCAGCTGCCATGCAAGGAGCAGGAGGGATGGAGAGCACTTTAGCCCTGCCCCAGACAAGCACTTGCACACATTTCATAGACAGTGAAATGGGGGCCGGCAAGATAGCTCAAGTGGTCTACAGCACCTGCTTGGGCAAGCTTAGGCAGGCGTGGGGACTGCGGTTCCTGTTTTTTTAAGATCCTGGTACAAATTACTATCAAAGCTTTCTATCCACATAGCTCAGGGGCATATTCCACACCTGGAAAACTGCTAAAGTCAGGGGAAAGACTGTTATTCAAAAAACAACGATTTTGGAAAGAGATTGTTGCAGTAATTTTCTAAATCTTAAAATCAGAATTCTCTTCACCTTGGCATTTTCAGTCTCTTAAAGACGCAGGCTCTGTGCCTTCTGTGTCTGAGGTGTGCCAAGGCCTGAGGCCTCTCTCAGGATGATCAGTTATGAATTAATGGTGGCAACCCTACTTCCTCTTGGACCCACAAATACCAGCAATCAGAGTGGCTTTTGCATGTCATGTCTAAAGACTTTCTGGGAAACCATAAACTCTAAAAGCGGGCTTTCATCAGATGTCCTCATAACATATGTGTGTTTCTGTTTAAAAAGTTAGGCTGTTGTAACTTTCCAAGATGGCCCGTACTGTGTTTCCCAGAGGCAGGGTGAACTTTTATTCTTGTTTTTATCCTTTTTCTTTTCACTTGGCCCAAGCTCACTCTGCAGAGCCTATTTATTTATTTATTTATTTACTGGTGATCAAACTCAGGGCCTTGTGCTTTCCAGGCAGGTGCTTATGCTGCTGAGCTATCACCCCTAGCAAGCTATCTCCCCAGCCACAGAGCCAATTTTAACCCCAGCCTTCACTCATACTTTCTTGCATAAACTTTGTCACTGTTAAAAAAAAAAAAAAGTTAAAACCTAGGCGTGATGGTGCATGCCTGTGATCCCAGCACTCTGCAGGTGGAGCCAGAGGGGATAGGATTTAAGGCCAGCCTGAACTACAGAGTGAGACCCCAATCTCAAAAAATAAAATAAAATAAAAATAAGTGAAAAGTTAAAAAAAATTAAAACAAAGTTTTAAAAAGTCAATGTGACAACCATAGGCTGGTTCCTCAAATCACTCACCCAAGATTTTAGCTCAGCTCCCGGAGTGAAGTAAGGAGTAAAGAGCTGCTAGTGGCTCATTCAAGTCTGTTCACAGCAAACTGGGCAGGTCGGAAACAGGGAAGAGGTCACTGGGCCAATGGTTACTAGGCAGGTCTGGGGACAGCAGTACCAGCAAAGCCTTGCTCCTGAAGACCCTCAACAGCTAATGTTTTCAAAACAGAAGAAAAAAAAACAACGGACTTCCCTACTGACTGGACCGCACCAGGTCTGCTGGGCACCAGCGCCCAGGGCTTCAGCGTCCCGCTGCCTGGCTGGACAGCCTCTCTCCATCTAAGGCAGCCCTGCTCCCTGCTGCACACAAGCCAGGAGCAGGAAAGGGAGGTGAGTTAGGCACAGCTGCTTTGCGGCTTACCATCTCAATTTTCTCTCTTAAAAGGGGAAACGGGAAAAGGAGCTTTCCACTAAATTCTACCGTGAAGTAACTCTCTTCATGCCTAAGTACACCAAGACTCCCACTAGACTTTTTTTCTTTTTTTTTTTTTTTTTTTTCATAACCTGGGATTGAACTCAGACTCTTGCACTTGCCAGGGAAGCACTTAATCTACGGAGCCATCTCCCCGGCTCCAAACCAGAATTTTTTTTTTTTGGGGGGGGGTGCAGAACTGGGGATTGAACTCTGGTCTCTGCGCTTGCCAGGCAAGCGCTTATTCCACTGAGCTATCTCCCCAGCCCCCCCCCACTAGACTCTTGCACAAGCAGATGAAAGGTGGCACCTAGCTGTCCTCAAAGGGCATACCTGCCCCAAATCCCAAATCCTTCCCCAAGAGGGCATTTTCTACAGCAAGAGATGTGTGAGGGGCAACCTCAGAGACTCTCTGCGTACTATATCCAATAATAATGATTTCCTTCATGTTTCTTTCATCTAAGCGGGGACCACCCATTTCCTGCTGGCCAGTGCAACCCCATAGACAAGGGCACAACACATTTTTGGAACCTGCACTCTTTGCATTGAGCTATATCCTCGGCCATGCTTTTGATTTTTTTGAGACCAAGTCTTGCCAAATTGCTAAGGTGGCCAGGGTGGGTTGCAGGTGTGCTCCACTTGCGATCTCCTGCCTTAGATTCTAGAGTGCTGTGATTATAGGCATGAGCCACTGCATTAAACATATTTTTAAAGACTGAATGAACATTTAGAAAAACCTTGCCAGGCGTGATGGTGCACACCTGTAATCCCAGCACTTGGCAGGTGGTTCACTGAGAGGCAGAGGCCTACCTAGGCTACAAAGTGAGTTTAAGGCCAGCCTGAACTGCATAGTGAGACCCTGTCTCAAAAAAAACAAAAAAAAACAAGAAAGAAAGAAAAAGGAAAGACAAACCTCAAGAATTTCTAAACTTTATCAGGGTCTTATGTTTAAAAATTCCTCCAATCATGACTAAAAAATAAGCTGTGGAAAACTTACTTGGATGTTTAAAAAAATACATTTTAAAAATACATTTTGATTTCCTTTAAAAAGCTACTCGAGTGCTCGCTTCGGCAGCACAAATACTAAAAAGCTACTCTATTGTATTAAGGTTTCTCGGGCCAGGGTTCAATGCCACCATCCCCATCGAGTGCCACCACGCTCACCAGTCAGAGGAGAGCCAGTCTTCTAGTCTTGGGGTTCAGAGAGCGTCCCTTCACCGTGTGAATATTTTGCAAAATAGCATGAACGCATACCACAAGGTAGGCACAGATTGGGGTTGTTTTGTTTTGTTAATGAGAGGAACCCCAGCTCACAGAATGCTCCAAAGCTGACACTCCCGTGAAGCTAGCGGCTGGTGGACAGAGTGCTGTCGTCCTAGCCAGCACGATCTGGAGGGCACCTGCCGCCCGTCCCCGCCGCTCGAAGTCCTCCGGCGCGGCTCCCTTACCTGTCAGCCTCCCTCGCTCAGGACGCACCAGAGCCAGCAGCTTCCGAGCCTCTGAGCGCCCGGCCGCGGGGCTAGCCTGCCTGTCGTCTCTGGGGTCCGCCGCTGGCGCGCGCCGCCCAACCTCTGCCCCCGTGCGGGCCGCAGCCGCGGAGGCGCCCTGCAGCCCAGCGCGCGGAGGACCTGGCCGGGCCTGGGCCCCGCACCGGCGGGCTGGGGGGAAGCCAGCCCAACGCACCAGGGCACGAGCGAGGCTCACGCCTCCCGGCAGCCCCGACCGCAGGCCAGTCCACGCCAGCGGGATCCCGGGGGCACGCGGAACCGGAGTCCATACCCGGGCGGCCGCGGCCCACGCGGGGCCAGACGGCGTCCACGTGCGGGCGACCCAGCTTCGCCGCGCCAGGAGCAGCAGTGGCCACGCAGGGGGGCCGCGCATGGTGCAGCGTCCAAGCCGAGCGCTCCACCCGCCTGCGGGCCGCACGCCCGAGGGCACCCCCAGCCCGGCCCGCGCGCGGGGCGGGGACACCGAGCTCCTGTCCTTCCCCTCCCGTCCCTCCCCGCCTGCGGCCGCCCACCCGCCCCATCGGACTGGTGCCCCTGATCCGCCCTTCCACCCAGCCCACCCCTGGGCGGCGACGGGACTGAGTCCCCCGAGCGCCCCCTCCCGGCAGCGCGCTACAAAGCCCGACAAGTGACTGCGCCTGCGCACGGCGGGCGGCCACCTTTTCCGCACTCCAGTATCCTCGGCGTGTAGATTTAGCCTTTTTCTCATGGCTGGAACAGACAGAGCGCGCAGGCCAAGGAAGGGGGGATAGGTGAAGACTTGGCTCTATGGAGTAGTGGGACCAATTCCTGATTCTACAGGTGCAGAGCCCTGGCTGGGGCGCAGAAGCGCCGCTGGAAAACATAGTGGGGTGGGCGGGCGGTCCAGGGTGACGGAGACCAGAGCGGGTGCAGGATCCTCGCAGGGTGGGGACCGAGTGGCTCTAGCAAATGAGCCTGGGCCGAGGGAGGTGGAGTTTCTTGGACTCCGAGGAATGTTCCCTGAGAATTTTTTCCCTCGGAGGAATTTTCTCTGAGAATAGAGAAGCGCTTGTCTCTTTTTATAAAAAGTAGTTTACAGGAATAATCCAGATAAAACACTTTAATCCAATAGTACATTAGTTTTTGTTTTTGTTTTGTACCAGGAATCGAACTCAAGATCTTGTGACTGCCAGGCTCTAATACAATAGTTTTAAAAGTCAAAGCGTTTTGGGTATTTTGTCCCAGCAACGGAAGTGTGTAACTAAGACAATCCTTGAAATAAAAATCATCTTTCACTAGAGACTAGGGTTAAAAAAAATAAAATAAAAGCCAAAGTGAATTCAAAATAAAAAAGATCCATAACCAACAAAACATCAGAATTCAAATGCAGGACCCATTATCCCCTGATTTTGCAGTCTTGTCCTCTCACCCTAATCTCAGCCCTGGAAACTTCATTTATGAAAACAAGTACCAGTTTGCTGTAGTTTCCGATCTGAGTTTTTACATTGTCATTAAAATAAATTTTGTATTACTTATCTCAGTTACTGAAACACATTAGCACTTACTTAAATTTTGCTTCCAGCTCAGTGCCTCACTTGAAACTTGAACTAGCTTTTGAAGACGGAAATACGCATCTTATCCCCTAGAATCTACCCTGTAAAGCCAGGGGGAATGTAGCCTTTCCAGTGCCCACCTGCAGTGCAACCACAATTATGTCTAGCTTCTCACCAATACAGAAAGTTAGAATCCAAGGTGGAGGATGGAGGTCAATTTCTTTGAAGGTAAGTTTGTGAAGTGACCTCTGAAAAAGACAGTTGCTCATAGCCCTGTTTTAATCCTGCTCCCTGCTGTCCTGAGCCCAAAAGAGAAAGTGAGAACTACTTGTTTGGAGTCTGACCATTTTAACTCTAACCTGAGGTTTTTGGTTGGTTGGTTGGTTTTTGCTTAGCTTAGCTTTGCTTTGTGAGATCTTGCTATGTAGTATGGGTTGGCCTTGAGCTCATTCTGTAGCCCAGGGTGAGAATGCAGAGGAAAGATGACCTTTGTGAGTTGAGGCCAGTCTAGGCTACACATAGTGAGTTCAAAGTTCAAGGGCAGCCTGAGATATATAGTGAGATATGGTCTCAAAAAACAAACAACAAGAAAAATACCAAGCATGACAATGTTACTGGCTAATCTTTTAACAGCTGGCCAAATAAACATTACCACATTTTGAGGCACTCGCCTCTTAATTTCCAGGTACTTCTCTACTAACCACTGAACAAGACAAGGAAAAACAGTGCCAAGGTTTATTTGAAAAAGTAAAATTGAAGGGTGAGGGAGAAACTGGTTCTGCAGAGCAAACTTGAGCCAGATAAAAGAAAGGAAAAAAGTACACCCTGAGGATCACAGGACAAGCTGCTATGAGCAAAGCCACAGTAGGAGCTCTTTCTGGCAACTGTGCCCTCTTATGCTGTCCACACCTCATGAGAACCCATGAAAACTACATGTGGGGATCCAGGGGTGAGGTTGGGACTGCATAGATTCTAGGATCATGCCACATTTGTCTTCTCAGCTAGTCTAATTCATGCCTTATCCCCTGTATCACGGGCACATGCTTGTGATCCCAGCCCTTGGGGGGGGGTGCTGAAGAAGGATTGCTCAGAGTTTGAGACCAATGTGGACTGCACTGAGAGACCCTGTCTCAAAGAGCAATAATAATAATAATAATAGAGAATCTATGTGATTTACCAACCATGGAAATAATCTGAAAAATAATTATCCCCAACAAAAACACCAGGCTTAAAAAACATCCTGGATGTCTCATGTCTCTGAGCGCTTATCCTCCATTCTTTGAGTGCATCCTAGATCTCTAATCACCCTTCTCGTGTCTCTTTTACTACTGCTATCATGGAAATGTGTCTGAAGTCCGAGACACTGAAATAAGAAATTTAACCCACCCCCTTAGAATAAATATGCAGGTGTTGTAACTCAAAAATCAGATGACAATGAGGCAAGTCCAAAAGTTAAAAGAAGCACTTTATTTTAGCTGGTACCCAGCGGCGGTCTCTATGCAAGGTACAAAGAGGCACACTGGGCATTGACAAGGGGTCAGTATTTAAGCTTGAAAACCGCAAAAAGAGGGAGGGGTGGAAAGGAAGAAGTGGCAGGGTCATTAGTTCATTAGGTGGTCCTTATTGGGTGGGGTGCTGAATTGGCAGTCATGAGTACATCGAGTGGGCGCATTGGGCGGAGGTGTTGAAATCACGGAATTGGAGGAATTGGGAAATTGGAGGAATTGGAAGAGGTCGGCGCATACAGAACAGGAACTCGGCGAGGTTAAAAAGGCAACAAAATGGAGTCAATTTTAGCAGGGTACAACAGCAGGGACTGGTAAGATAGCTCAGCAGACTAAAGTGTCTGCTTAGGGAAGTTTAGGCAAGCACATGTACCGCGGTTTGATCCCTGGCACCACATGCCATGCCAGCCTTGTACCCTGGCAGGCTAAGCTAGCCGCAGAATCCCAGCCTGGTGGTGTATTCCTGTAAGCCCAGTGCTGGGAAGGCTGAAAACAGGAGGATCACTACAAATCCGAACTGCATAGTGAGACAAGGTACCAAATACATTTGTTTTTTTTTTGTTTTTGTTTTTGTTTTTTTTTTTTTAAGAGGAAAGTGAGGAAGAGAAAGAAGCACGACTCTTTAGCAATTAAGACAAAGTTCCTTGGCCTTTGAAAAGGGCAAGAATATATTGAAAAAGAAGCAAAGCTGCTTAGAAGTGGGTGGGTTAACAGGACAAAATATCAAAAGAACACAAGGAAGAGTTGTGTATTAATGCCCAGAGAAGAAGCAAAAGCTCAAATTCTTCTGATACAATATAAAGGGCTCTCAGTGCTGGTGGTGCTGGTGGTGGTTGTGGTGGTGGAGTGACCCAGGTGTTAAAGCTGGTACTCAATGAATAGACTCTTAATAGGCTTAGTGACCAACAGGTGTCAAACTCCACAAAGGAAACCTGAGAGTAGTTGTAATCCTGGATTACTGCCAGGGCAATTCCACCTGCTGGACCCTGACTTCTCAGAGGGCAGCCAAAGGAGGGCGGGGCAAGTGGACAACAGGAGTAGGCCACACAGCACAGGGAGCTACAGAGAGGAACAGGGGGGCCCTGGCTTTTAGTCTATGACCTGAAGGTTATCAGTTCTACTGAGCACAATTCTTTTCCTGCAGTTCAAAACTGCAGCTCATCCTGTGACAAGCAAGACAGTCCCCAAAGAAAAGGCACACATCAGCAAAGGAGAGGAGCTCACTCAGCAGGGCCTTGGGCAGATGAGTATAATTATGAAGGCATCAGCACCATTAGCTTTCACATTTTTCCTCCTACCTCTTAGAAGAGCCCCAGGAAAGGATGTTATGAGTTCTTATTTGGAAATTGGGCAATTGCAAATATGATTAACTTAAGATGGAGCCATATCAGAGTGTTGTTCTTATGAGATGATAGAGACCTACAGAAAACATCAGGTGGTGCTGAAGGCCGAGAAGGAGGAGCCAAAGATTGTCAGCAGGTCATCAGAAGCTGGGAGGAGAAAAGAAAGGGCTTCCCCGTGAGATTCCAAGGGCGCTTAGCCCTACTGACATCTCATTTCAGGGCTTTTACCTCCAGGATCCTGAAATAATAGACAGTTGTTTTAAGCCCCAGGTTTGTGGTCATTCTTATGGCAGTTCTAGAAAACTTACAGAAAAAACAAGCCAGGCATAGTAGCACACATCTGTAGTCTCAGCCACTTGGGCATCTGAGGCAAGAGGATCTCTTGAGCCCAAGAGTTTGAGATACGTATAATTTCCATTCATCTAGGGCAGACACTGAGGTGGATTACTGATCTTGGCAGTTGTGAATAGTGCTGTAGTCAATGTGGGGCACAAATGTCTCTTCACAATTTGAATTCCTTTGGGTGTGTACCCAGGAGTAGGATTTCTGGGTCATACCCCTTGTTGTTTTTCTCCTATCCTATTTTCCCCTTGTGTTCAGAGATGCAAGCATGAGTATGATGTGTGTGTTAGCTGTATTTTGCCAGTTGCATTTCATTTGACAGGATTTTTGTTTTCTTTTGTTTTTTTGAGTCAGGGAGTTCAGCCTGGCCTTAAGTTTGCTATATTGTCCATTGATTCTTTGTATTCCCTTGGTAATTTGTGAGACAGTTGCACTCATGGCAATCCTGCCTCAGCCTCCCAAATACTGGGATTACAGACATGTGCCACCACGTCCACCAGGAGAGCTATTTTTAGAAGGGGACTACCCAATAATAATTTCAGCCGGGAGATAGCTCAGTAGAATAAGTGCTTGCCTGGCAAGCACAGGGTCCTGAGTTCAATCCCCAGTACCAAAAAATAAAATAAAATAAAATTCACAGTGTATACATGTATCAAAGTATCACTGTACCTCATAACTGTATATAATTATCAAATTAAAATAAAATATGCATGAACCTAATAGAAAAATATACAAATAAATAAATGTCAGGTCTGATGGTATATGCTTGTAATTACAGCACTCGGGTGGCTGAGACAGGAGTACCACAAGTTTAAGGCCAGGCTGGGGCACATAGCAAGTTTAAGGATAGCCTGAACTACATAGCTAGACTCTTGCAAAACAATCAAAAACTGGCAGTTTCCCGAAAGACTCAATTTTTTGAAAAAGGAATTGTTTTAGCTTATAGCAGGAGGCATAAAACAAGATCACAAAGTGACACCTTCTCCCTTGACAAGGTCAGCAAAGATGGAAAACTCCGCTGTTGGATGAGGAGGAGGTATAAAAGTAGGCAAAGCTGACCTGCATGTGGACTGTTGTGGCTTCTGCCCGAAGTACTTGGTGTTTCTGTTGCAACTTTACATGATTATGTCTGTTGAGCCTGCAATATCACCCAGGGTTCATATAATTGACTTCATGTTACAAAGCAGCTTTAGAGTCAGAGCAAAACTGCAAGGCAGTAACAAAGAACCCCTGTGCACCCTGCCCCAAGCATGGCTTCCTCCATGGTCAGCTTCCTACCAAGATAGCCCAGAACCTCTTTGTGTCCTGAAGTCCATGCATGTGTATCACAGGTCACCCCTTGTTTGTTTGGTGTAGATAAACTGGTTTTGTGTATTCTGTGTTAAGCCGATGTATCTGTTATTATAGAATCTTACATCCCTTATTCAAGCAGCATAAAGAGTAATTTTATTGTCCTTAAACCCCTCTGTGCTATGTCCATTTCCCCTCTCCCTAGCCCCTGGCACCCACTCTTCCTTTAACTGTCTAGTTTTGCCCTTTCCAGAATGTCGTATAGGTGGAGTCATACAGAATGTAGTCTTTTCAGACTGGCTTCTTTGCCTTAGTGGTACGTTTTTAAGATTCTTCCACACTGGTGCTGGGGGTTTGAATTAGTAGTAGAGCCAGGCTAGCAGGTATACCGAGTATAACCCCATACATGCGTACACATACACATGCACACATACATTCCATTTTATTGCTGAATATTATTACATTGTCCAGACATACCACAGGTAGTTTATTTATTCACCTACTGAATAACATCTTGATTGCTTCCAAGTTTTGCCAACTTTGAATAAAGTTGTGATAAAGTCTATATACAGGTTTTTGGGGGTTTGGGGTTTGTTTGTTTTTTAATTATATATTAGGTATAAGGTCTCACTATGCAGCTCAGACTCTTAGTGATCCTCCTGTTTTCAGCCTCGCCAGTGCTGGGATTACAGGCATGTGCCACCACGCCCAGACTTGGTAGCCTGCTCAGTGTGCCCATGGGCAGGCTGGCACCACATGTAGTGCCAGGATCTTTTCTTTCTTTTTTTGAGTAAAAGTCTCACTAAATTAGTTGCATGCACTGGTCTTTAACTCACAATCCTTCTGCCTCAGCCTCTCAAATGCCCCACCATACCCATCAGGATTTTATGTGAATATATTTTCAATTCATCTAGGTAAGTAACAAGGACAGTGATTGCTGAGTTTTACAATGTTCATTTTATAAGATGCACCTTCTGGATTCCTGCCAGGCATGAGTGAGAGTCCTTGTTGCTCAACTTTGTCACCAGCATTTTGTCTTATCTATGTTTGGACTTCAACTCTTCTAATAGTGATGTCACTTCTAGGAGTTTAAGCAGCAGACACACTCCCACACACCTGCGGAGAAGTAACAAGGCATTCACCACAGTGCTGACTGTAATTGCAGTAAGACAGCCAGCATTTGAACAGAGAGATCCAGGAGTGCATTCAGACAGTGCAAGACCATGCTGCCCTCAGAAAGGCTGACGCAGCTCTGCAGGCATCAGCTGGCAGGCCTAGGTGTATGCATGCTGTGTGTATGCAAGAAGGCAAAATACAAGTATACACACATGTATTCATGCCCACATACTCAAGAAATGGAGGGGCCAGGGAGATGGCTCAGTGGAGTAAGTGCTTCCCTGGCAAGCGCAAGGACCTGAGTTCAATCCCTAGTTCTTCCAGGAAAAAAAAGAAATGGAGGTCACCCTTACCTCTTCCTCCACAGCCAGAATGGCTCACACTCTTCCCTATTCCCTTCCTCCCCAGGGTCTCCCACCACCTCTGGGTGATTTTGGGCCTCCAGGCTATGCTGACAAGAGCTGTTCTTGGGGGACAGTGACACCCACCCTGCTCCTGATACTGAACCTTGGACTGTCGAGGCCCCACCCTGGGGCCATTCCTGGTAACCCTACTGTACCTTCTCCAAGTTATTGTACAAGTTCTTTTTTTTTTTTTTTTTTTTTTAAGTTAGGAGAATTTTAGTGGAAATAAGAAGAATAGCTTCCAGCTCTCCAAGAGGGATTTCCAGTGTAGCCACTGAGGCTCTTTGTCGAGTGTATTTTCAACAGTAATATCACATTGTGCATCCCCCATGGGTCCAACTACAACCAACCTACAGAGTTACAATCATAGACACTTAGCTAATTTTTTTTAAAGTATTGTTTTTAATATTTATTTATTTTTATTTGTTACATTTATTTATTGTGTGCGTGTGGCCAGCTCAGCCCACCAGGGGGCGGGTCTGGCTGGCATGTGGTGCTGGGG
>NW_004524703.1:452086-492086 GCF_000260255.1 Octodon degus
AGCCTCTTCTTTTTCTTCCCAAGGAGACTGAGTTCCACATTGATGTGGTTGAAGTCCCTCCGGAGGGTTCCTCTGGGGCCCTTCACAATAACTGTGCGTCCTTTCAGAGTGATGTCAACATTTTCTGGAATGTCAACAGTCTGATTGCTAAGAATGGTCTTCATTCTTGCGGGAGATGCGGCCCAATACCTGTCTTGACTGCCTATTAATTTCTACCTACCGTAGCTGTGTATAATCTTGGGTTTCCCATGAGGAATACTAGCTTTTCCACTCTATGTGATCACACTTTAGTCTTCACAGCCCCACGAGGGCCTTTCTGTCCACTTCTGTCTTCCCCTTCATGTGTGGAGAAGGCACTGCAGGAAGACACAGGGCAGCAGAACACTCCACCTGCCATATGTGCTTTGCTCAATGGCTTGTGAGGCAAGGTCTTTCAGGTGGCAGTGGCCGGGAGTCTGGCTGGACAGGCAGTGCAGGGCCCTGAAAACACACCTGCAGAGGCACAGCTGTGGTCTGTCCAGGCTCCGTGCCCAAGGGCGCTGCAGTCACTGAGCCTCTGGTTGTGCTTGCAGTGGCAGCCAGTGAAGGGCGCGGGGCACACGCAGAAGTTGCCCAGTATGCAGGTGCCCCCCATTTCTGCAGCAGTGTAGTGGCAGCCTGTGCAAGTTCTTTAGCAGGTACAAGAAATACAAATTGCATGCACAGGTCCTCTTCTGTGTAAGCTGGGTTCTTCACACCCACTTAGGTCAGTGAAGGAGGCTGCCCCACAGGTCCCAGTAAAGCCTAACTTGGATGGCCCTGTGGACCTACTCTGGATTCTTATCTCAGGTAGTATGAGCGGAGTAGATTATGTCAAAAAAGTTGCTAAGGCTAGGGGCTGTTACCAATGAAGAGCTCCACAGAACAAGTGAGACCAGTAGCCACCAAAAGAGACTGGCAGTGGTGATTGGAGGAGATTGCTGGAGACCAGTGGAGAACCTCGGAGGGGCAGTGAAAACTGCTGTAAGACTCCAGAAAGCTACTCGTTGGGCTGTGAGCTTTAGTAGTTAAGGAGCTGCTGAGAGCTGTGACACTGCAGCTTTAGGCACTTGGGCCTGGAGCTGTTAACACCAGGGGAGCTGCCCTTTGACTTCCATTCAAATTAAGCAGAAAAACTGCAGCTGACTGGTGATAGTGCCACAGGGAAATGAAACTCCTAACCTGAAAGGTACCTGGGACTAATTGGTGTTCCCTAAAACTGAAGAATGAATTTTAGAAACTAACAGAAGTTAAGTGCAGAATATTTATTGTGGGGAAAGAAAGCTTCTGTTTGAGAGAGGAAGAGAAGGGGAGCCTGAGAAGGTTGTCCCTGGGAAGCTGTTTCTTCAAGGGATTTTTATAGAGTGATACCGTGCGGTGAGGTCGGTCTCAGGTGGGGAACATGGGAACTTGCTTAGGTGAGCATGAGGAGGGACAAAACTATGGTCAACCAAAGGGATTATAAGCACCATCACTCAGGTAAAATTGATTAAATCCAAAGCCAAATGAGGACGTGTGTCCATAGCAAGCAGGCATGAATATGAAACAGGGTCTCTTCCTGTTTGGGGTTGGGTTAGTGACTCTTTTGGGCTCTTTCCAGGTGATTGATACCTATGTAGAATTTCGATCCCTGATGCCTATCCTTAGGGAAGTATGTGACTGCATTTCTTTACTCTTCTGTCTTGAGGTCTGGCCCAGAGTGGGAGTGTCTGTCTCTTCTAAAGTTGCAAAGTCACCTTGTCTTCCATATTGTCTTCTTGCAGGCCTGGCCCTGTCTGACTGCCTATAATATTTCTATCTAATTTAACTGCCTACAGCAAATTAGGACTTCCACATATGAATTGTGGGCTGTGAAATTCACCTCAGGAGGTACTAAATAAAAATTAGTTAGCAATCTAACATTACATTAAAAAATACACTTCTAGGTGTGGTGGTACATGCCCATAATCCCAGCACTTGATAGGCTGAGGCAGGAGGATTGCTATGAGTTTGAGGCCAGTCTGAGCTACAAGACCCTGTCTCCCTATCTCAAACAATAACAAAACCAGACTGGGCATGGTAATCCTAGTACTCAGGAAGTTAAGGCCAAAAGATGGCCATGAGTTCAAGGCCAGTCTGTGTGCTACATTATAAGAATCTATCTCAAAAATAAATCAATAGGGTTGGGTGAAATAGTTCAGTGGACTAAGTGTCTGCCTGTCTGCTTAGGTGAGTGCAGGGACCGGAGTTTGATCCCTGGTACCACAAGCTGCACCCACCCCATACCTGTGCACTCTAAGTTGGCCACCAAGACCAGTAGTGGTAGCACATGCCTGTAATCCCAATGCTGGGGAGGCTGAAAACAGGAGAATCACTACGAGTCTGAGCTGTGTAGTAAGACCCTTTAGTAAATACATAAAAATAAATAAATAACATAAATAAGCCAGGGATAGCTTGTTGGCAGAAGTGCCTGCCTGGCAAGTACAAGATCCTGGGTTTGATTCCTGATACCAAAAAAAACCCATCAAAAGCAGAATTCCTAAATAAATAAATGCATCTCAGTATGGTGACACATGCTTATAATTCCAGCTACTTGGGAGGCTGAGGCAGAAAGATTGCATGTTTAAGGCTAGTCTGGGTATTTTTTTTTTCCTTTTTTGTTTTGGTACCAGGAATCAAACTCATGACCTTGTACTTGCCAGGCAGGTGCTGTGCCACTGAGCTATATCTTTGGCCCAAATCTGGGCAATTTAGAAATTGTCTCAAAATAAAGTGGGCTCGTAGTGTAGCTTCATGGCAGCCTTCCCCAGGCTTAATCACTAGAGACCATCATCCTACCTATAAACCAGGCACCTCCTCCTTTCCATGGCATATTGCTTGAAATGTATTCCACAGGATGCTTGTGGGCTTAAATGAGATTTAAAAAAAAAATCTGATAGAGTTCTGCAGCTGAACAAAAGTTGGAAACTTGTCTCCAAAGTGTTGTCAACAAGCTCAAAAGCATGATTCTCATGCAGCGGAGGTCCTGGAGGGACAGGAGTTCACAGCCTCATCAAGAGACTTTTCTTACTGGTTTGACAAAGTGTAGGCAACTTTCAAAATTACCTTGAATGTAAAACAAGTGCTACTGGCCATGTTGTGCTTTTCCTGGAGCCAGTGCCCTCTGATATTGTATAGCACTCTAATCCACAGACACCAACAGGTTCAACAAGGTTTTCTGACAAGGTTCCTCAGAGCCTGGAGCTGGTCACTGACCACACCCAGCCACCCCTTTGCCTATCCCCAAGTTGTGGAAACATTTTTTTAGTAAGTGAGCCAAATCAAGTTAAACAGCTTTCTTTCCTGGTAGATGTCTTTGGCTAACTTGTGTGTGTAAGGGAAGAGTTATTTATTTTATTTTATTTTTGTCTTTGTGTATGTGTGTGTGTGTGTGTATATATATATATATATATATATATATTTTTTTTTTTTTTTTTAGTAAGTCTATTGGGTCTACATGCTCTCACTATGTAGATCAGACTCGTAGTGATCCACCTGTCTTCAGCCTCCCAAAGAGCTGGGATTACAGGCGAACCCAGTCTCAATCACTGTCTCAGCACACCCTGGGGATGGGGCCAGCATAGCAGGCAGTGGATTGAGTCTGGCCGCTGCATCTGCCTAAGCGGGAACTTTAATCCACTGAGCTATTTGGCTTATTTTTGTGTTTTTCAGACAGAATCTCTCTATGCAGTTCAGGCTGACCTTGAGCTCACTTTGTAGCCCAGGCTGACCTAGAACTTGCAGTGATCCGCCTGTTTCAGCCTCCCAAATGCTGGGATTATAGGCATATATGCCACACCCGGCAGGGGAGCATTAAGCAAGCATTTTCATAACATATCTGCAGTTCAACTTTTCTCAAGCTTACATAAAGTTTACTAAACAGACAATCTTCCCTTTCCAGGAAGCAGAGTCTAGCAGGCACATGAATTTTATAGGTAATACTTTTAGTTTTGCAGTGAGTATGACCTCTGGCTTCACTCTTCTCCATCTTCTGCTTCTCCACTCTTCCAATTTCTTATTTTTTAAAATTTATTTATTTATTTATTTGGTACAGGGTCTCACTACTGAGCTTGGACTCTGTGATCCTCCTGTCTCAGCCTCCCCAGCACTGGAATTACAGGTGTGCACTACCATGCCTGGTTGTGGTGGCTGGCATGGCATACCTGGTGTTCTGGGGCCAGCACAGTATGTAGTACAAGGGATGAAACCCAGTTCCTTGCACCAGGCAAGTACTTAGACTGCTGAGCTATCTCTCCAGTCCCGAATTTCTTTGTATAGTTTTTTTTTTTCTTTCTTTTTTCCAGTCTTTCTATGTAGCCCAGGCTGGTCTTGAACTCACTGAGGCGATCCTCTTGTTTCAGCCTCCTGAGTGCTGGCTGGAATTAACAGGCATCTTCCACTACATCTGGCCTAACTCATCCAGTTTCTTACATGGTCTGGTGTTAGAAAAGGTGGGGAAAGGGGAAATATGGCAGAAAAGCTCTTTTCAGAGAAGGTGCCATCTTGAGACTGCCTTCCTGATTCAGGCCTTCTGGAGGTGAAAGCTTGAGCTCCTTGGCGAGCCAAGCCAAGGACCCGGCTTCCTGCTCTGGGCTCACACACTCCCACGCAGGTCTTCTTGGTCCTCCTTCCTCCACTCCTGGGAAGTTAGCCTGGTGTCTGTAGGACACAGTTCTGTACAGAGGAGCATCTGCGTACCTACCCCTACCACCTCAGGCTGAGAACACAGACATCTGCATCCATCCTGCACACAATCAGGCACCTCAGTGGAGGGCTAGGAACTGTTTCATTGTATTTTTAAACGAATTTAGGACAGGGTGTACAGGGTATCTAGGATCTCGCTATGTAGATTGGACCCATTCTGTTTTCAGCCTCCCAAGCGCTGGGATTACAGGTGCACGCCACCATGTCCAGTCTCAATCGCTGTTTTAGCACACCCTGGGGGTGGGGCTGGCAGGGCATACCAGGGATAGAACCCTGGCTGTTGTGCTCTGCTGAAGCAGATGCTTTAGTCTGCTGAGCTATCTGGCAGGCCCTGTTTTTTGTTTTTTGTTTTTTTAGACAGGATCTCACTATGCAGTTCAGGCTGGCCTTAAACTCATTTTGTAGCCCAGGCTGGCCTTGAATTCATGGAGATCCTTCTGCTGGAGTCTCTGGAGTGCTGAGATCACAGGGGTGTGCCACTGTGCCCCACCTCAGGTGAAGCTCTTGCACCTCTCCCCTGCAGAGCCTGCGCCCAGCTTTCCTCCACCTGGCAGAGGAGCTGGAGGGCGGCCCTGAGTATGGAACCTGCTACTTTCAGATCGCAGTAGGGGTTTGGGTTTTGTGGGGAGGGATTCAAATTATAGAAATTTATTTCTTTTCTTTCCCCTATTACTGAAAACTTTGAACCCAGCATGTGCTAGGCAAGTGCTCTATCACTGTGCTATATTCCTAATGATAGGTCAGGATTCAAAGTTTCCCAGGCACCTTGCCCAAACACTCTCCCTCTTGGTTTCTCAGGCACCCTGCCCCCAAACTCTCTCCCCCTTGGCCCCATGCAGAGCCAAACCCAAAACCACAGAACAGGTACAGGTCCACCTGACTTTGACCCGGGCAAGCAACCACGAAACTCTCCTTTGTTAACATCGATGGTCCCCCACAGACCAGGTAGTCCTGCCAAACTTTGCTCTCCCTCAGCTGTTCCAGCCAGTGATCACCCTCCCTAAAAGATCCTATAAAGTCTCCTGTCCCCACTTTATTCGCTGCTGTCTTGGTCTGCTAGATAGCCAGCCTGCTGATGCCCCAGTAAATCTACTCATGTCAGAATTCCTGCTCTGGTGATTGGATGGGTTTGTACCTAACACCTAGAGCTTTATATTTTGAGACAGGGTCTTGATAAAGTGCCTAGGCTGGGATTACTACAGGCCTATGTCTCTTCACCTGGCTAGAAATCTATCTTTTCCTTTCTGGGAGTGTCCCAACTTTGCCCCAAAGTTTTGGGTTTGAGTAAACACTAGGCTAATGGGGTGAGCCTCGGGTCTTTTGATGTATATCACTCCCCACAGCAGTTGGGTCTCACAGAGTCCTTCAGCATGCTAGCCACTTTGTACAGCATCTTCACAGTAATACATGAAAGATGAGATGGCTGTAGGAGCTCTATTGTCATCTCTTTTAGGGCATACACCACTACTAGAGAACACTTGTTAGAGGATGAATTACAACCTCTTTGAAAGCTATTTTTGGTTTTGTGTTGTTGGGGATCAGCCTAGGGTCTCACGCATGTTAGCAGGCACTCTACTTTGAGCTGTACCTCCAGTCCACACCCTCCTCCAAAAGTCCTAATCTCCAGTTGCTCAGACTATAACTGTGTTGGGAGATAAGGCCTTCAATGAGGTAATTTACGTCAGGTGAAGACATTAGCTAGGACCCGAATCTAGTGTGACCCGTGTCCTTATGAAAGGAGATCAGGACACAGACACAGAGAGGAACAACCGTGGGAGGTCATCATAGGAAGATGGCATGTGGAAGCCCAGGAGAGGCCTTGGGAGAAGCCATAGCCCAGGCTGCCCACACCTTGACTTTGGACTCGCAGCCTCCGTGCTCTGAGGAAAAGGGTTCTTGTGGCTGGAGTGTCCTTTACTGTGTGTTTTAGATATGGAAGAGCTGCCACTTGACACAGCCCTGGTCACAATCATCAGGCACAGCAAAGACGATCTGCTAGATTGCTCAGGGGAAGCAGTAGTATTGGCACGTCACGAAAGGCTGCTTCTATATGCCGGGGCAGAGAAAGTGGTCAGCTCCTGGTGTGGCTGATGTCACAGCCAGAGGCTTCTGTCCTAACACTCAGGCTTTCGAGATGGCTGCCCAAACTCTGTGGGTCACATGGGGGGTGGGGAGAAGGCTGAGAAGGGAGGAGCCTTCCTGGAGCAATGAAGATGAGTCACAGAAGCTGCTCATTACCAGCTGACCAAGAGACACCTGATAAGCTCCAGGAACTTTTATCATCACAGCAGCTGGTGACACAGCTGACCACCTAGGTTTTACAGAAGAGGAAAGACATAAAAGTCATCTGTAATTTGTCCAAGTTAGCCTTGCTCTTCCCACCCACAGGGCCCCTTCAAAGGCCTCGCCTAGTGACTGGCTCCTTGAGGCCCAAAGATGTGCAAATGCCTGGAAAGGCTGGCTGCCTTCCTATTGGTTGGGTGAGAACTATAGAGTGGTACAAAACATGACAATACAAAAATATGTGGTCTTAGAGTAGTACAAGGGGGATCAGAGAACACATTCTGTTTTTCTTTTCCTTTTTTTTTTTTTGGTTCTTTTGAGTCAAGGTGTCACTATGTATTTAAGCCTGGCCTTGAACTCACTGTGATCCTTCTGCTGCTGCTTCTTAAATGCTGAGATTGCAGACATGTTATGCCACATTCAGCTAAAACCTTGATTTTAGACAAATTTTTAATAAGAGCTTAAGAGGGAAGAAATTTGTTTTTCCTTACTCTAGATTCAGGGCATTAATGTTAATAGGAATTTCTTAAACTGTTGGTAAATATACCAAGAAATAAAACCAAAACAATTCATCACACAGGCTTAGCGATTTTTTTTTTCCCTTTTCTCTCCCCTCCCCTCCCCTCCCCAACTCTCTTCTCTGTTCCCTTCCCCTCCCTTCCCTTTCTCTCCTTTCTTTTCCTTTTTTTGGTGCTGGGGACCAAATCCAGGGACTCATGCATGCTAGACAAGTGCTTTATCACTAAGCTACACCCTCAACCTTATCAAACATTTCAACTCAACAACATTCGAGCCCCTACAATGTGCAAGGCCAATCTCTCAGTGAGAAATTGAGTCACCAGCTAAACAAGCCAAGGTGGTGGAAAATGTACTGACATATTTTACATTATCTCAGTTTGAGCCATGCTGCAAAGTCCTTTGAATTTATAGAACACTCCATCCACAGATAAGGTTCTATGCTGCCCTGCCCACAGTGATGGCTAGTGGTCCCGCCAAAAGGGCTTCAGGTCTCTGTTTTTTGCTTAAATGTTAGATTCCTGGTATTAATCTCCATTAGAGTTTCTTAAACTGGTGTATGCACTTAGTAGCACCAAGCAGATCTTGAGCAAATGTTCATGAATTTGCAAATAATTATAGTACTTCAGTTTGAAGATGTGAGTCCTCAGTGTGGGCAGGGCATTTATTTATTTATTCATTTTTTATATTTAGTGCAGGGCCTATAGGGCTACAGGGTCTCGCTACACAGATCAGACTTACAGTGACTCTTCTGTTCTCAGCTTCCCAAACGCTGGGATTATAGGTGCGCGCCACCACTCCCAGTCTCAATCGCCATCTCAGTGCACCCCAGGGGTGAGGCCTGCATGGTAGGCTGGGCTGACCCCTGCATCTGCCTAAGCAGGAGGCTTTAATCCACTGAGCTATTTGGCCAGCCCTTATTTTCTCTTTGAGACAGGGTCTAGCTATGCAGTTCAGGCTGGCCTTGAGCTCACTTTGTAGCTCAGGCTGGTCTTGAATGCCCAGTGATTCTTCTGCCTCAGCCTTGGGAGTGCTGGGATTACTAGGATTACAGGCTTGCACCACCACGTCTGGCGAAGAATATATGCTTGCCAAGTTTCTGACTTTGGGTTTTTTTGGGGTACTGGGAACCAAATGCAGGACCTTGTATTTGCTAAGCAGGTGCTGCGCCACTGAGTTATATCTTTGGCCACAGAATGAATTTAATATGTGGTAACATTTATTGTCCTCCACTTCCTTCCTGTATCTTAACCTTGAAAATGTCCTGGAATCCTGGTTCGGCTGTTTTACCTCAGCTGTTTTAACTTGATTCCAACCTATGCCCTGCTATGAGACTCCACAGAGTAGGGTGCCTGGCAGGAGTTGGGGCTACACTTTCCCCTCAAGGGCCCACTTTCTGTTTCACTGGTTTCATTCACAGGAAGGTGGAGGGATGAGGGAGAGCCAGGCAGAACTACAAGGCTTTGGAAAGGAACACACCAGTCATGGGCTGTACCAGCACAAGGCCATGGGTGAGTATGTGAGAAGACAGAAACAAGTGGCTTGGCACCTAGCAGGGTGAGTGATGGGTGGGGCTGCTGCACAGGGAGTCCATCCTGTGTCCTCACAGCAGCTCTGCTTGTACTGTGGCAGGCACCACACACAGGTAGCAACCCTGTTACATCCCCACTGCAGGCGGCAGGCTGCTGCATGCTTTGGCAGCCACAGCTCTTCCCTCTGTCCTCGCACTTTGCTGGAAGCCAAGACACTGAACCTGGATTGGCCCAGGTTCAGGTGCAGGCTCCACTCTTGACAGAGGCTCCAGCAGCCAGAGGCCGTTACCAGGACTTGAAAACTCTTAGCAAGGGGAGATGAGAGGAAGCTCAAAGTAAGTTGGGAGGTGGCTGAGGAAAGAGGAAGGAAGACAGATAAAGATAGCTCTTCAGAGCTGGCAAGATAGCTCAGTGGACTGCGTGCCTGCTTTGGCAAATGCAGGGACCAGGGTTTGATCCTTGGTTAGTCCTGCATGCTGTGCAGCCCCATGGGCGTGACAGATCCAACCAGAATTCTAGAGTCCTTGCTCTTTTTTGAGGACCAAAAGAAAGATTATAATTAAGGAAAAATGTTTCTCATCAAGATTTTTTTCCTCCAAAGGCATAGTGGTGCATGCGTAGGATTCCAGTACTTGGGAGGCTGAAGCAGGAGGATTGTTCCAAGTTTGAGGCCCGTCTGGGCTAGCGTGAGCTCAAGGCCACCCTCACAGCAAGACCCTGTCTCAAAAAAGACAAAACAAGAGATGTTTTCTGGTTTCCATTTAGCGTCGGCACTGAGCAAATACAGTAGTAGTGGTGGATGAGGTCACACCACACCAAAGCATGTGTGGAGCATTTCCTTCTGGTCTTGTGTTGCACAGGACACCTACCTGTGGTACCTTGAATTCTTAGCCACAGCTAGAGGCTGCATTTCATCAGCAGAGTCAGGAGCCCTATGTATTACCTATAGGTTAATTCAGGCTTTAGCTTTACAGTTAAGACACAAACTTAGAAACGCTGATTAACAGGCATGGGGGTGCATGCCTGTAACCCCAGCACTCAGGGGGGCCGAGGCAGGATGATCACCCTGTGTTTGAGGCCAGCCTGAACTACAAATCAAGACTCTGCCACACACAGAGAAAAGAAACACTATTAAAGTCAGTAATAGTGGTTTAAACAATAAAAAGCACTTCAAAAAATTTAGAGACTGGGCGTGGTGGCACATAACTGTAATCCCAGCTTTTGGGAGGCTGTAAACAGGTGAATCACTGAATTCGATCTAGTAGTGAGACCCTGAACACCTTGTAGACCCTTCCCTAAAAATACAAAAAAAAACAAACAAACAAAAAAACTTTTAGAAGTATAAATCTCATTAAAAAAATCAAAACAAACTGGAGAAATTCAGATATAAAATCTGGTGTGCTGAGTCAGTTTAGGATTAACCTTCAGCAAGTTCAGCCTCAGAAGCCTCATGCTGGGGCCAGGGACAGAGCAATGCAAGATCCTGAGTTTGATCCCTGGTACAGAAAAAAAAAAAAGCCTCATGCTGGCTGAGCTGATGTCTTTAAGCCCAAAGGCACGGTGGATGCTCTGTCCTGTCTTGTGGGTACAGCCACCAAGTCTGCCCTTTCATACTCTGACCTTCAGCAAACATTCCTGTGTCCACTACAGGCCAGATATTCCAAATGAGGTGCATCTTCTCAAAAGTTTTTAGTGACAGATTAAGATGTAATCCACATATCAATTCTTGTAGCCCAAGTTGACCTCAAATTTGCAACAATTCTGGCTCAGCCTCAAGGGATTACAGGCATATGCCACCATGCCCTGCAAGCTAATAGTTTTTCAAATGACCTAGTTCTTAGGGCCCTTACAGATTTTTAATGGGACCTTTCAAGGAAGCTGGAATCAGGAATTCCCAGGAACTCTAGTTAGTAGTGTTTGTCTCCAGCTTGCTATTTTGTGACATGTTAAACATCATCAGTAATTAGAGTGATGTCAAGAGGAATCAGGACTCAAAGTAAACTAGACAGAGCACCGAGTAGATGAAAGTGTACCTACCTTCCTTGGACCCTTCTAGCTGAAGTCTAGCCACTGCCCTCAAGAGAAGCTAGAGCCCCTCCAGGACAGAACACACCTGTCTCAGGAAGGTAAATGAGACACTGACGCTTGTGGGGTTTTTTTTTTTGAAACTAAATACATTTTAATAGAAAACAAAATACAAAATAACTCTTTTCGGAAAACAGAAATATTTAATCCTTTCCCCATACATTAGAACTTGCTTCATCCTCAGGGCACAGTTTGACATGTGCACGCACACTCAGGATTCACCTTGTGACGCGCTCACTTCCAGAGAGCTGATTAACAGCCACTCTGAAGTCTAACGCTACAATTCTATCTTGTGACTTACTGCAAATTATTCTTTACCATATCTTTTTCTTCTTGGTGGTACTGGGGATTAAACCCAGGGCTGTACATAGGCTAGACAAATGTACTACCACTAAGCTGCACCCCACCCTACCATAATCTTTCTTTTTAGGGGAAAGAATTATTGATAGAAATGCAGCCAAGAAAGACTCTTTACCCCGTCACTGCAGGAGCCCAGTGTTCTCAGTCACCCTACCCACTGACTTCCATAAACATGTTATTTGGTGTGCTCAATGTGCATTCAAGACCTCACTTTTTTCTGATACACTGTGCCACCAAAATCTCTGAATTCCCTGAAGCTCAAAATTACAAGTATCACAGCCAGTGCCAGGAGTCAAACCTGAAGATAAAAGCAGAGATGTTCCCCTCTGCCAGTGCTAGGTCTCCTCTTCGCAGTAATAATAATAATCAATAATAATAATTAAAAAAAAGCCTGGTTCTGTCATACAGGAAAAGGATCATCCCTCCCTTTCCCAGTTGTCCCCACTTCCCTCCTTGAGGGTGGCCCAACTAAGGGCATCTAGGGGTGCTGTGGAGGGCACTTGGCAACTACCCTCAGTAAGCACACTGGGAGGAGAATAAGATGCAAACGGGAAGGTGCTTGCACATGGGGTCCCAAGGGTCCTCTAGGAACATGCCACCGACCTCAAGGCATCCCAGTGTTCATCTCAAGTCCAGGAGTCACTGAACCATGCCCTGGCCCAGCCTGAGTCCTATAACACTG
Organism: Octodon degus; assembly: GCF_000260255.1. Lineage (NCBI taxonomy): Eukaryota > Metazoa > Chordata > Mammalia > Rodentia > Octodontidae > Octodon > Octodon degus. Next base: position 464,285 of record NW_004524703.1, read on the forward strand.
AGGCTGCATGGGGTTGGGCTCTTTCACAGTCTGTCAGTAACTTGCTCAGTACATCCATGCTGTGGCCAGAGGCCTCTCACTACAGCCCAGTCCATTCTAGCCAATGTAAGAATCAGTGCTCTTGATTCTCCTGTGCGATTCCGGTCACCAGAAGCAGGTTGCAGGCCATGAACTGCACACTTAGAACACTGCTCATCTGTCCAGTGTAGACACCCACAAGCTCACTGGAGGAGCCATCTGCAGGTGTGCTACCGCATGTGTTCCGGAGGTCCCACACACGCACTGAGTTGTCCATGGAGGCAGAGGCCACTAGGCCACTATCAGGGCTGAAGGCGAGGCTGGTGATACTGTCTGTGTGGCCTCTCAGCTCTTTAAAAAGGGTCCCAGAGGCCAGGTCCCACAGTTTCAACCGCTGGTCCTCGCCAGCAGATGCCAAGTACTTCCCATTGGGAGAGAAAGCCAGAGAAAGCACGGGGCCACGGTGGCCTGTGAAGAGCCTCACTGAGTTCCCCTGCTGGGCACTCCACAGCCGGACAGTTTTGTCAGTTGAACCTGTGGCTAAATAGTTAGAGTTAGGGTGGAATCTGACACAGTCCACATCTGCCAGGTGTCCTGCATATATCCTCAGCGGATACGTCCGATCGAAGGACCACAGCCTGGCAGTGCGGTCATGGGACCCACTGGCAAAGTATAGGCTGTAGGGGCTGATATCCAGGTCCCACACTGGGTAGGCATGTCCTTGGTACAGCACAGTGTTGGTGAAACTCCCCAGATCCCAGTACCGGATGGACGTGTCCTCAGAACAAGAGAGCAACCCTGAGCTGTCCGTGAGGAAACGTGTGCTGTATACTGGTCCACAGTGTCCCCGTAGGATCTTCATCTCTGTGCCTGCACTCTCCTCCTCATCCTCCTGGGACATCAGGGTGGGATGAGAGAAAAACACACAATAAAAAAATGTTTATTGGTCTCACATGGAATCCAGGCCCAGGAGAAGAACAGACAAAGGTCAACGTACTTGAGAAATAGCACCTGCACCAACAGTGATCCTGCCCTATTCACACCTGGAAAACAATCTCCACAGAACTTAGTAACTTGGCAGAGGTGCAACCTGCCCAATGTTTTTTTTAAAATCCACCCTGCAAGCACATCAGTTGCAGGAGAACAAGGCTGTTATCACCTCATCCTGCCTGCATTATTCAAATGGAGAATAATGTTGTATCAGATCTGGCTGAAGGCAGCTGATGGTAACTTTTACTGATAACTCTGATGTATGTCATCTAAAAAGATTTGCATTGGGCCAGGGAGATGGCTCAGTGGAATAAGTGCTTCCCTGGCAAGTGCAAGGGCTTGAGTTCAATCCCTGATTCTTCCAAAAAAAAAAAAAAAAAAAAAAAAAAAAAAAAAAAAAAAAAAAAAAAAAAAAAGAATGAAAAGATTTGCTTTTAAGTTCTTATATTCTCCTCCATGGCACACCATCTTCCATCAGTTCTAGCTGCTTTATAAGCCTTGTAGCTCCATGCTTTTATTCCATTTAAAAATATCCACACAGAGCAGGGGATATAGCTCAGCAGCACAGTGCCTGCCTGGCAAGTGCAAGGTCCTGAGCTCAATTCCCAGTACCAAAACCAAAAACAAAACAAGCAAAAGTATCCATGCAGGTGTATTATCCCCACAATGGGAAAATGATGAAGGGAGCCACGTTTGCACACAGACAAGATCTCACTTCACAAATAATGCAGAACTATGGAGTTGGCCAAAATACAACCTAGATATGTAAGAACAGCATGGCAGTGAGGGTGTAGCTCAGTGGTAGTGCTTGCCAAGTATGCTTGAGGACCTGAGTTCAACCCCCAAGTACTGATACAAAAGAAGTTTAAAACAGTGACTTTCTGGAGGGCCTTAGACATTTCTTCCAAAGAAAGAAGATAAGTCATGGATCAGGAAGTGCTAAATAAAACAAAGCCAAGTAATTCCTGTGACTCCTGGAAATAATTTCTATACATGAGGATGGGAGAGCAGACAGCTAGCAAGAGTGCTTGGGGTCCGCTCCCATAGCCTTCCCCACATTGAGCTCACTTGCTTTCAAATTATTTTCTTTTTTCCCTCACAGACAAGCTTCTTTAACTACAACTGTCTCTATCCTGGGATTTATGACTGTAATAAACTTTCACTAAGCATTAAAAGAAGCAGGATGAATACTGCTGGTTTCTACAGAGCAAAGGGGACATCAGTTTTGCAAGGTACCCTCCTTTTTTTTTAAAAAATAAATTTTATTTATTTATTTGTGAGTGTGTGTGTGTGTGTGTGTGTGTGTGTGTATCAGCCCACCAGGGGGCAGGGCTGGCTGGCATGTGGTGCTGGGGGATTGAACCGCAGTCCATGTGCTTTGCTAAGCTTGTTCTAAGTAGGTGCTTTAGATCACTGAGCCATCTCATCAGCCCCATTTTTTAACTTTTTGAGACAGGGTCTCACTACACAGTTCAGGCTGGCCTTAAGTTAACTTAGTAGCCCAGGCTGGTCTTGAACTCCCAACAATCTTCCTGCCTCAGCCTCCTGAGAGCTGGGATTACAGGCATGTGCCACCATGCCCATTTTTTTTTTTTTTTTTTTTTGAGACCAGTTCTAACTATGTTGTCCAGGCTGGTCTTGAACTCACAGCAATTCTCCTGCCCCAACCTCCCAAGTGCTGGGATTACAGGCATATGATGTACCCTGTTGACTATCAGGAAGTTGGGCTTCTGAGTAGATTAAAACTGGAAAGCGAGTCAGGCATGGTGGCACACATCTGTAATTTCTGCACTTGAGAGGCTGAGCTGGAAGACTGAGAAGAGTTTGAGACCAGGTTGGGCTGCCAAGTGAGTTCAAGGCCAGCCTGAGCTACACACTAAGACCTTGTCACAAACAAACAACCCCACCCAAAACCCAACAAAACCCCCAAACCAACCTCCAAAATAAACCCTCCTAAAACAAACCAAAACCAACAGAAGAGATAACAGATTCCATTAGTATTTAAGATTTTGCTCCTATGTTCAGATAGCATTTTGCCCATACTAAATACATTATTTTATTTATATATTTATTCATTTATTTTGGAGACAGGGTCTCACTATGTAGTTCAGGCAGGCTTTGAATTCACTACATATCCCAGACGGGGCTCAAACTTGCAGTGATCCTCCTATCTCTGGCCCCCAAATGCTGGGAATTATAGATGTGTACTCCCACAACTGGCCCATACTGAATACACTGTTATTTTGAAGTACATTCCTAAGATTAATTTTGACAGTGTTTTAATATTTTTAAATACAGCCACTAGAAAAATCCAAATCACATGTGTGGGCTCATATCATACACTCACTGGACAGCATTTACCTAATAACAGCTTTACATACAAGTTACAGAACTGAGGTTTCTGACAACACTACTCCTCTGAGAGGTCTTCAAGGACAGCAGCTGTGACATGAACTAAAAGACCCAAAAGGATGAACACAGGTGTTCTATGCGGGCTGCAGAGCTGCAGGAGTGGGGTAGGATGGGGTACAGTGTGTGGGTGTGCACACATGCCAAAGAGAAACACCGAGGCTGGCTTCTTTGCAGTTTTGCCTTCTGTGCAGACAATGAAATACACAGCTGTTAAGCAACAAGGCCAAGAGCCAGGCACCTCTTGGTCCCCTCTCATCCAGAGCAGATGCACTAGTTGGAGCAGGAGATAGCTGCTAGCCCCACCTCAGAGCTGACCTAGAGCATCCTCATCAGGATAACAAAAGCTAGAGGAAACTGCCACATGGCATAATAGAGAAAACTTTATGCTTGTGTAGGGACATTCACTTACTGTTTCTTCCCTATGCTTATTATTTTGCTTTCCATAGCACTAGAGATAGAAGTTGAATGCAGGGCCTTGCACATGCTAGGCATGTGCTCTACTCACTAGCACTACTGCTCTTTCAAAACTGAGGTGGGATGCACATGCTGTAAAATTCATAATTTTTTTTTGGCCAGCTCAGCCTACCCTGAGGGTGGGGCTGGCACAGCATGTGGAGCAGGGGATCAAACTGTGTCCCCTGAGCCTGCCTACGTTTGCCTAAGCAGGCACTTTAGACTGCTGAGCTATCTTGCTGGCCCAAATTCCTAATTTTAAAGTTTATTAACTCAATGATTTTAGTGCAGTCATGTAACTAGCAGCACTTTTTTTTTTTTTTTTGACAGTCTTTCACTATGTGGTTCAGGCTGCCCCTGAACTTACTATGTAGTCCAGGCTGCCCTTGAACTTATGGCAATCCTGCATCAGCCTTCTGAGTGCTAGGATTACAGGCCTGCGCCATTATGCCCGGAGCTATTGTCCTTTATATTGATTTTTAATGCCAGAACAATCTCCAAAGTATGTATTATCAAGGCTAATAAGATCAGTAAAAACACTAGTTTTTTTTTGTAATTACAGAAAATTGGAGGTAAAGGAGCATCCCTGAGTTGTATATGAAGCAGCAGTCAGAAAGTCTCCAGTCACAGATAAGTTTTAAGATTCATACAAGTGAGCCAGATGTGGTGGTGCATGTCTGTAATCCCAGCATTTGGGAGGCTGAGGTAGGACTGTTGCAAGTTCAAGAACCAGCCTGGACTACAAAGTGAGCTAAAGGCCAGCCTGAACTGCATAGCGAGACCCTTTCTCAAAAAGATTAAAAAAAAAACAAAACCAAAACAAGATTCATACAAGTGTAACAGATGTTCTGTGGGATCGTAGAATTCTAGAAATCAGAGCTGAACAGGGAATCTAGATTCTTTATTAACCATAACAAGATCTCTCTATCCTATTCTTTCAGCAAGAACCAAAGTGCAAAGACCATAAGATTACTGGGGACTCAACACAGGGACAGGTGCAGGAAGCCAAGGCTTCTGCTTCCTGCATGATATTCCCAAATCCTCATAAGCAGCTGCATAGCCAGAGTGAGGTTTTACTCTGAGTCTCAACCCTGTCCAACAATCTTACATGCCAAGTACCTTGAGGCAAGGCTCCTGACTTTAAGTGGTGACAGGAGAAAAATGTTTGCCCCAACTTGTGCAGGCCTTCAGGGTGTCGACCTTGCAAAGCTGACTTGTCTACTTTGGACCACATTCTTTCAAAGCCCCATCTGTGATGTGGAACTCAGGCTGCCAGGGCTTCCCTTTGTTCTCATGCCTGTACCCCAAAGCACAATCTGGCCACAGAGCACTGCACTGATTGAGAGGACATGGTGGCTCTGCTTCCTGTGTCACTTTCCACAGTGAGGTGTGGAGATACCTGGGTATAGTGAACCAGAGGATGAGCACTGGCCTCACAAGGCTGGTCCCACCCAGTGCAGAGATGCCAGTGTGTTGGTAAGTGTGAAACAGCACTGATTTCTGTGGTGAACAAATAGTCAAAGCAGACCTTTGACCCAGTAGCATCACTGATTTTCTCTCAATTTCTGCATGAAGGACTAAATGAAGGGCCTTTGCATTAGCCACATTCCCAATCTTCACCTTTTTTTTTTATTTAAAAATTTTAAAAAGACAGGGTCTAAGTCATTCAGTTGCCCAAGTAGGGCTTCAGCTTTTAACCCTCCTGCCTCATTCTCTCAGAATGCTGGGATTACAGGCATGTGCTACCACATCTGGCTATATTTCTGATGTCTATAGAGTTGTACAGTAGTGTGCACACTTGCAAATGGACACCAAGTATAATCTCAACTAAAGTCAACATTAGATAAAGGTCTTTAGTTAGGTTTGGTGATAACATCTAGTTTTCAGACAGCAATAAATATTGGTTACTCATTTGTATAGCTAAGTTAATGCTGTGAGAAAAGTTTTTGCATTGAAGTGAGGGATGAGGATTCAGTGCCTAGTTAAATGGCATTAGTTTGGCTGTGGCTGCATGATGAAAGGGATAAGTATTCTCCTTGAGAGCTGTCAAGTTTGGGAAGCTTTTCTAATAGGAGGAAGAGCAAGGAAGAAAAAGCAACACCCCTACCTCTTCTTCCAGAGTATCACAAGCCAAACGGATATGTGACGTGTCTACAAGGTGGGGCTCTGATTTCAACTTCTTGGACCGCAGACTCCAGAGTTTTATGCAGGAGTTATCAAACCCAGCAGCAAGCAGCTTGCTATTGGGGGCAATTTCTGCAGTGTTTAGCAGCTGCTCTGTGTTGTAGAAGGCGTAGCAGCAGATGGTGGTGAGGGAGGGGGGGCCCTCCCTGACACGTTTGATGCTCTCCTGTAAGGCCTCCAGGGCAGCCTCATTCTGCAGAATGGGGCTGGGCACATCTGGGGGCTCCAGGCTGCTACTCTCACTGCGGGAGGAGCCACCACTGGTGTAGAGCTGGTAGTCTGTTCTCTTGGCAGGCTGCACATCCAGGTGGATATGTAAGGTGAGGACCTTGCAAAGAGCACTGTTGTTGTCACTTTGGAGGTAGCGGATCAGGTAGTTGTAGCTGTCTTCCTGGAGACGGACCACGTACTTGTTATCTAGGAATGCACGAAGCTTGAAGTTGGACAGGATGTCCTGGATGGTTTGGGTGGTCTGCAGCTGCTCAATAACATCCTTCTGACTTGCATTCTGCAGGAACATTCCATGGAAGCGGCTATAGAAACTTTCCACTGTGCTCTTCGGGCTGCTCTGGATCAGGCTGAGATGGAGGTAGACAAACAGTGGGTAGAGGAGAGGCATAACTTCATGGCTGTACTGAGAATCAGAATCTGCAACGAAAGGAAGAGAAGGCTTAGAAGAGAGTTTTCCTAGAAAGCCTGCTCTGCCCCTGTAACACTTTTGAGGTAGGATTCCGTTTTTTCAGACTACTGATTAAAAATCAGCTCACGGAGAACACTAGAGTTTCAATTTTTCCTTTGTTATTTTTTAATTTTTTAAAAAATGTATTTAGTACTGGGTCTGCAGGGTCTCACTACATAGACTTGTAATGATCCTCATGTTTTCAGCCTCCCAAGTGCTGGGATTACAGGCATGTGCCACCACGCCCAGTCTCAACTGGCACAGCTTGTGGTGCCAGGGATCTGCTCCACCTGAGCTACCTGGCCAGCTCAAGTTTGTTTTTCTGATGGGAGAGAAGCATGGACTCTGCAGTCTAGCCTAGGGAGTGAAGGACTTGCCCATACTCTCACAACTCAATAATTTTGTATTTGGCCTTCAAGTGCACAGCATTTCTTAAACATAAAAATCCAGTCTTGAGGGTTCTTAGATAGGTTCTTGGGAGACTGAACATTCTTTGCAAATTCTTTTAATTTTACTTTATTTACTTATACAGGGTCTCGCTGCACAGCTCAGACTTGGGCTGATCCTCTTATCTCAGCCTCCCCCAGTGCTGGGATTACAGGAGTGCACCACCACACCTAGTTTCAGTGGCTGGCTCGGCACAGGGGCTAGGGATCAAACTCGGGTCCTTGCACTTGTCAGGCAGGGACTTAGACCACTGAGCTATCTCCAAATTTACTGAAAAAAAAAAAAAAAAAAAAAAAAAAAAAAGTCCAGCTGGGCATGTTCATGCATGCCTGTAATTCCCACATTTGTGAGGCAGGAGGATCCATGTGAGTTTGAGGCCAGCCCGGGCTACATAGTGAGTTCAAGGCCAGCCTGAACTACATAGACTACCTCAAAACTAAAAAATAACTTTTTTTTTTTTTTTTTTTTTGGTCTTTGAGACAGGGCCTTGCTATACAGTTCAGGCTGGCCTTGAATTTGCAATGATACTCTTGCCTCAGCTTCACAAGTACTGGGATTATAGTCATGCACCACATCAGGCTAAACCTACATTTTTATAGTACATAATGATTTAAAATGACTTTACAGTACATAATGTACACTATGTAAATACTTTCCAACTTCATGATAATCTTTTTTTTTTTTTTTTAAGGCAGGGTCTCATAATGCAGCTGGCCCTGAACTCAGTGATCCTCCTGCCTCAAGACTACCAAGTGTGCTGAGATTACTACCATGCCTGGCTGGCATGTCCTAATGTTAAAATGATAATACTGATTCAGGGTTGTTTCATTTTTCTATTCATTTTGACTTTTTGGGATGAATTATGTAGATCAGGACAGCCTCAAATTTGAAACAAATGTACTTTAGCTGTTAGGATTATAGCTGTGTACCACTATTGGCTGTTTTTTGGTTTTTTTTTTTCCGGTACAAGGAATTGAACTCAGGGCCTTGCTTGCCAGGTAGGTGCTGTGCCACTGAGCTACCTCCTAACACAGCGTTCAAGAACTGTCTCACTTTGTCACATGTTAATGGGAAAAAAGGTATTGTGTATCACCTAAGAGGTCTTTTATCAAGAGGAGGCCACAGCATGGTGTGTGAGGGGAGCCACAGCAGGAAATAAACCACTGCCTCATGCTGGTAAGATCCAGTGCTTCCCAGACTTCTGCTCCCAGCAGAGGCCAATCTGGGAAAAAGTCATTCATTACATACATTCACGGTTAATTTGAACTTTATTGCTTTTGTGGTTTTACTTGTTTATTTGTAATGATTGTGGTTTTTTTTTTTAATACAATTACTTTAAAGGTTTTATACTGAGTGTAATCTTTATACATATGTAAGTAAGTTAACATAAAAAACTTTTTAAGTCAGCACTTAGGTCCTGCTGGGATTGTTTTTCTAATTGTGAGAAGGCATCTACATTGAACTCAATGTACAAACACAGAATTAGAACACATTACTGCTGATAAAAAAAAAGGACTCTATTTCACTACTCCAGTGTAAATTAATTGGTACAACTACAATTCAGAATAGACAAACTTCTTCTCAAATACATACCCAGAAGATGAGATTAAATGACCAGAAATTATCCCACTGGGTTAGAAGTTAACACACCATCCACATGTAGGCTGCTCCTCTGTCTGAGTCCCCAGCTAAACTGGGGTCTCTGTGCTGTCTGGAGTAAGGAGGAGTATATTTGGCTTAAGATCCCTCATAGGAGGGGGAAAAAAAAAATCACTCACAGCATCTCTTAGGACTACTCTGAGAAAGTACAACCACCCGATCCAAGCAGGATCACTAATGGCCCTCATCCTTAAGGATACAGTTTGCATCATTCTACCAGGTAAGGAACCTTGATGTCCCAAGATGCATACAGAATAGCCCACAGAGGAGGACAGCTATGAAGGCCAAATACAAACACACAACCAGGTACAGAAGGGTAACTCTGTCATTAATATTTCTCCAGTCTGTTTTATGTCTGCGTGTGCACTGATATACCTCCCCCTATTATACCTGTGTAATATAACCCAAGATGTACTAACTTTTTAGTGCAGCACTTAAGGATTGTTAGCCTTATATTATGTCTAGCATTTAAAAAAGGTAAGAGAGGATTACAGAGAAGACCTGCCCTTATTGAAGGGTTCTGCTCCTCCTGACAAAGGGTGAGGGTAGTTTTGGCTGCGTATTGGACAGCTGCTTTGGGTTAGGCAGACTGTGACCTTTTATTAGAAGATTAAATATGGAATAAAAAGATGCTGAGTATGTTAAGCTGATGAGAGATGGGCTTGTGATGACTAATTCCATGTTTTACTTTTTTGTGTGTGTGGGCGGAGCCCATCCTGGGGGCAGGGCTGGTGCAGAAGGTGGTGCTGGGATGGAAATGTAGTCCCTGAGCTTTACCTAAGCAGGTGGTTTACACTGCTGAGCTATCTCACCAGCCCTAATTCCATGTTTTAAACTGGCTGAGCTATCCCCAGGTATTCGATCACACGTTATTGTATATGGTCCTATGAAGTTTTTTTTTTTTTTTTTTTTGGGTGGGGACATGATCTTAATGAGAAGTTCAGACTGGTTCTGAGTTTACTTTGTAGCCCAGGCTGGTCTCCAACTCATAAAGATCCTCCTGCCTCAGCCTTCCAGTACTGTGGGATTACAGGTGTGTGCCAGCATGCCTTCTCTATGAAGATATTTTGTAGCAGAGATTAACATATAAATCGATAGCTCTAATGTTAAAAGGAAGTAGATTTAAAGCAATTGTCCTTCACACATAGGCCTTAGCCAAGCAGCAAAAGAAAAAGACTGAAGTGTCCCAGGAGAAATGATTCTACAGCAGACAGCCTCCGGTTAGGATTGTAATATCAAATTCAGCCTGCTGGCCTGCCCTTCAGATTGTAATTTGCTACAAGTATCTCTTCCCCTATATCCTATTAGTTCTATTTCTCTGTAGAATCCTAAGGCAGATTTTGATGTTTCTTTAAAAGTTGTAATTTGCTGAAAGACTTCTGGAAAAATTATTTCCCCAAATACTCCAATGTACTATTTTTTCAGGGGAGGGGTACTGGGAATCGAATTCAGGTTTGCCAGGCAGGCACTGCACTGCACAGTTCCCTCAATGTACTATTTATTAAAAAAAAGAGAAAAGGGTCTGTCTTTATCAATTAGACTTCTAATATGTTTTAGTGGGATGATGGATCACTTTTAACTCCTTAGAATTTTACTTTCAGGCTTATTTTTTAAAATGACAGACATTTTGCATTAAGTTTAGGGAAAATGAGTTACCAAGAAAGTGATACAATGCCAGGGACCACTGTGCCCACTTGTAAACCTAGTACTTAGGAGGCTGAGGCAGGAGGATCAACACAAGTTCAAGACCACTCTACACTTTACAGTGAGTTCAAGGTCAGCTTAAGCTATTCAGAGAGACTAACAACATCAAAACAAATAGAAACACTGATGCATACTTTAAATGTGCCGAAATTCATTGCTGCTTTACCTCCAAACTGCTCTCCCAGGTCTGAAGATAAAACGTATGCTTGGTGTGGTGGTGGGGATGGTGGTAAAGTCAAGTTTCATTGAAAATTTTGTTCCTTTGCAATAACACTCTATTTCGCTAAAAGTGTACTTACTTAAAATATTCTCTTCTAACTTGGAAAGAAACTCTCTAAAAAGTATGCTTTCCCTTCTCTAACCACTGCTGAACATGGAGTAGGTGCCCAGCGGTGCCACACTGCCACATAAGCAGAGGTCAGCTTAATCCTGAGGTATGTGCACACAAGACTGCATTTGTAGGGCCAGCCAGATAACTCAGCAGATTAAAGTGCCTGCTTAGGCATACCCCGGGGGGGGGGGGGGGGGGGGGGGTTTGATCCCTGGCATGCCATGCCGGCCCTGCCCTCAGGGGCCCACTGAGACAGGAGATTGAGACTGGGCATGATGATGCATGCCCGTAATCCCAGCACTTGGGAGGCTGAAAAGCAGGAAGGATCACTACAAATCCAATCTGTGTAGTGAGACCCTGCACTAAATACATAGGAAAAAAAAAAAAAAAAAAAGACTGCATTTGCATAAAAGGAGAAAGCAACTAAGGTAGGTGGGGAAGTCAGAAAAGGCTTTACAGGCAGGAAAGATTATACTGGTACCTGCAGGAAGGGCTGGGTTTCAGTGGTCCCATAAAGAAAAGCAATGTCATCAGTGTATGAGAAGTCTAGAAGCAGCAGGTGAAAAGTGAAAGGATGCATCCAACAGCAAAGCAGCATAGGGAACAAGGACTAGTTCAGAAGCAATGTAGCGGTGTGACAATGAGTCTAGAAGCAGCATGACATATGACACGACAGGTTTATAAACAGCATAGTGGGGAATGAGTGGGGCCCAGGCACTGTCCATAGAGTTCATGTGCAATGCATAAAGGACTGTAATGAACAGTGTTGTGGGAGTGGAAGTTAGGGCTTTGATATTAGTTATCACAGTGGAACCAACCAGGCTTTGATGTAAAGGAAGAGAGGCCTAAGGATGAGCCAGGCTTTTGAGTGGGGTTTACCCTGAACACAGAAACCTCAGCTGCTGTGATTTACTGTTACAATGTCCTACTGTACAGTTTGAGGTAAGAATTTGGGGGCTGAGATTTAAGAGAAAGATGAGCCCAAGATGAAGGCTGAGCACCATCCACATGGAGATGCACATTAAGGTTGGGTTTGGCATGCTATACCACTGTCTTCTGCAAGCATTCTGTGGATGAGAGTTCAGTGGGCTCAGGGTACCCAGCTCTGAGGTGCACTCACCACACCTAGTGTTTATTCTGTGAAGTGGGGTATGCTGGGCATCTGAGGAAGGGGAGCCCAAGGGAGCAATGGGTGTTGTGAACCAAGGAGTGTGGCATTTCAGAACAAAGGGCAGTGGGGCCATACCTGTCAGGAAGAGAACCGGACTGATAGGCCCTTCCAAGTCAATAAGTGTCTCTTTTACTACAAATCTGTGAATACCTAAAAATTCCATTTTCTTATTGACTACCAGCAGTTCTGCATCACAGGGATATTCACTAGTGACAACATTTCTATATCCAAATTTTACTACAAACTTCTACTTTCAGCCTTGATGTTAAGATTAGTATCCAAATTAGATTAATGCCTAATGACTTCTCTTGATGCTCAAGAAATATTTGTTCATTTGATTTGGTTGACTGCTCTTCAGAGACCCAAGGGTAAACAATCTCCAGAAAGAGTAGTCAATAGATGAACAATCCATAGTAAGCTCCTCTGAATGATCAGATAAATAGAGAATCAAATCATATGCCTGTAATCCCAGCATGCTGGGAAGCTGAGCATAAATTTGAGCTCACCCAAATGGGGCAAGTTAGTGACTCCTTGATACTCTGTTTTAAAATAAAAATTTAAAAGGGTTGGAGATATAGATCCATTTGAAGACTTTGGGTTTAATACCTAGTACCACCACCAAGGCAGGGTGGGGTTGGGGGGTTGGAGACAAATTATAGACAAAACAACAGTTTGCTCAGTTTTTTAAATGACCAGAACTTACAAAAGAAATGGATGGAGTACACTGAAATGTACAGCTAAGCAAAGTATTAATGAGAATAAAGAAGATATTCCCTGTCTTAGGAAAAAGTACAATCAAATACAAAGGGTCAACCACTGTTCTACATTCACAAGTCTAAGTATTTAGGAAAAACATCCAGAGCCTGAATAGGTAAATGGCTGCACATGCACGTCATCCATGATGAAAACTGATCTCTCTGTAGAACGAGCCATCTCTGCGCACAGATACGCAGGTGTCGCACTGTAGAACTGTCCTCAGGGCTGCACTGCAGGACTGGATTCCTTACTAGACAGGGGCTCCACAAGACTGTAACTGTGTCAGTGAGGCTATGACACTAGCCCACCAGGAAGACAGAACTTAATGCAGTACAGGCTGAACCAATAAAAGGGACAGGCTGAAGGAAACCACTATTACAGTGAGAAAACTCCAGCATGGAGCAATACTAGTATTTTAAAAACTCAGTAACTTTGTAAAAACGGACTTAAAATTAAAAAAAAAAAAATTGCTTACAACCTTAAAAACCAATGACAACAATAACCCTCTGTGGTACAGTTTTGCTTACTCTGAATATAATCCTTATTAAAATTCAGTTTCTTTTTTAATTCTTAGTGGAGACAGAAAACAGCTGATTACAGTTCTGAGATATTTAATATTTAGAACATGTGAGGGACTCAATGGCGTTTGCTTCTTTTTAGTTTAAACATAATACACACCTTTAAACCTTTATTTCCTGTAACATTTTGCTAATTTTCCTCAACTATACAGTAAATGGTTAGGTGTGGGGTGCACACCTGCAGTTCTGGCACTCATGAAGCTGAGACACGAGGACTGTTTGGGTTCAAGGCCAGCTTGAACTACATAGTGAAGACACGATCTCAAAATAACAAAACGAAACAACAACAAAAAAGGTAAATATAAGTTTTTTTTGCCTTAGAAAACTGACTCCTAAAAATGATTATATAAAACTAGAATAAATCTTAAGTTTGTGGACGGCTAAGAATAGAATTTTGGCTTATATACTGTTCACCTTATATGCTTTTTCACCATTAAAAATTATTAATTCGAAGAAATTATTAAGCTTGTTTTTCTTTGAACAATAGAAAAACAAGCTTAATAATTTTAAACTATCAGCACCCAGGAGGCTGAAGCAGAACAGCTTTGAGTTCAAGGTCAGCCTGGGCCACATGAGCTGAAGGCCAGCCTGAACTATATAGTGAGACCCTGTCACAAAAAAATCAAGACAAAACACTATCATATATCACTAACCAATGTCAGCTAATCATTCTTACACTCTTGAAGGCAGAAAGAGTTTTCTTCTCAACACTTAAATTATAATCAGGTATCTTAGGACAGGATGAGAGGGCTTGATTTATCCTTCCCATTACCTTTTCCATCTCACATATGAGTAAACCAAAGTCCCAGAGAGGTTAAGTGTTTTGTTTAAGTGACTCATTTAGAAAAAAATAAATCACTTGGGAGGCTGAGGCACAAGGATTGCTTTATGTTCCAGGGCAGCATAAGCTACTAAGTGAGTTCAAGGCCAGTCTGAACCATACAATGAGATCCTGTCTCAAAAAGATCCCACCCTCAGCCAGAAAAGAAGAGCTGCCCAGAAAACAGCTACTAACTGTGTGCTTTACAATCTTCTGAAAGCTGAGGACTGCTTTTCATGACCACTTCTAATCCTGCTGCTGACTTAAGAGGATTACCACCACCTTCTTTTTTTTTTTTTTTTTTTTTTGTTCTTTTGAGATAGGTTTTCACTATGTACTCAGGCTGGCCTTGAACTTACTTGTAGCCCAGCCTGGTCTCAAACTCACAATGATCCTCCTGCTTTAGCATCGCAAGTACTGGGGTTATAGGTATGCACTATCTTATACTTTGGAAATAAGAGTCCGTAAAGACATTCTGAGATATATTATTACCAGCAAAGGTACTAATCAATGTACATTTCAAATGTGCTACACTTACTGACATTTCTCTAAGTGGCTGATTTAGCTTTTGTTTATTCAGCACAAGTCACTGGATTGAAGGCCATGGACAAAGCAGTGAGTAAAACTCCCAGAGCTCTATTCTTGCCTTGTAAACTTTAACCTCATGCTGTATGTAACAGAGACCATGTCTGCACATGAGAACTGTGTCAGGGTTCCCTGAATCCCTGGTTGCTGATATCATGCCCACAACACAGTAGATTCCCAGGTATATTTGCATTACTCTGTTTCTCAGTAAGGAAAGTTCCCAGGGCTACGAGTACTTACCAGTGAGAAAATTCCGCAGCCGTCCAAACTGTACTTCATATTGCTGGGGTTCTGCCTGGCAAGGGGCTGCAGACACTATGTTGGCACAACCAGATTCTGCCTGGACTAAAGAGGGAAAGACAAGGTAGGGGTGGGAAGACAATTAGTAAGTAGCCTGAACATGATGGGAGGAAGGAAGGGTGTCAGACTGTGTCAGCTGCAGGAGCTGTCTGAGTAGACTTTGAGTGTGTGGGTTCTGATGAAATGCACAGGCTGTTTTTTTATCCTCCCTGTCACCTGACCCAGTAAAATGGTGAGGATGAGAAGAAAACACAGGCCAACTAAGTAGAATAAGAGGGCAGGCCTGTGTGTCCCTGAAAAGTATATCTGGAAATGTTTAGTCCTATGTTTGATAAGTAAATAGCTGTGGGGTTGACCCTGTCAACCACTGGGGCCTTTCACCCTGGGATCTATACCTTCTAGTTTTGAGGAATTTTCTTCAATCATTTCTGGTCACTCCTTATATTAATTGTATTCACTATAGGACAAGATGAAGGGCAGCAAAAACCTGACAATGTCCTCAATGTGGGTCATGGCTTGCTCTGAGACTACAGCACAAGTCTGGCTGAATCTGCTCACATATTCTCTAAGCCAGATCCACCCATTCTTTTCATCTTCAGCTTCCAGAGAGCTTCCCTGGTCAGAATCAAGGCCAGGTGGTGGCTTTGGTGTAGAGTAGCAGGTTCCTCATCTCTAGCAAATCAGGTTGACAAGTCCTGGAGTGCTTCCTTCTGAACTTGCCATCACAGCCCTCGCTTGGTGTGTGTGCAGTCTCCTGCCACCTGCATTGAGTGCCCTTGTGCTGCAGCTGGGAAGCAGGAGACAGCACCACTGAGCTGTCCATGGTTCACACATGGTGGATTTCAGGAAAGTTTTGTAAGTTCAAAAAAGAATTGCAAGTTCTACTTCCTGAGACTTCTATGATATAAAAGCTGGCTCTCCTGAGGCTTTAATCTCTTCTACATTCCATTCCTTTGATTTTCTGCTCTACTTTTCGGAAGTTTCAACTTTCAACTCTTTTGCTGATAATTCCTTTTCACTATTACACATTTAATAGACATTTCAATTATTCAGAGTGCCCCCTCCCCAGTATTATCTTATCTCTAGGCTATGATGATGGTAGTTGGCTTCCTGGAGTTGGTGGAAACTGAAGGTGGGTGGTTCATCACTCGGAATGACCTTCATAGATAACTTCAATTTTAGTATCTTTAGGTCTTTTTGTCCCGGGAAAGCCAGAAACCTAACGAACAATCTTTTACTGGATTTCCTTGAGGTATGACATCGCACTGTTTAGGGTGGGCAACTGGGCAAAGCTGACTGGGAGAAGAGGACTGGCACCTCAACATTTAGTATGTAAAGAAGCACTTATTTCTGTGAGCTTGGATATCTATTTACCTGTCTTATGGATTTAGTACAGGGTCTCACTTTGTGGTTGGGACTCATAGTTATCCTATTTTAGCCACCCCAGCACTGGGACTATAGGCATGCGCCACCACACCCCAGCATGTGGTACTGGAGATTGAACTTGCCTAGGCAGGCATTTTAGACCACTTAGCTATCTCTGTGGCATGTGTGTGTGTGTGTGTGGCCAGCTCAGCCCACCAGGGGGCGGGGCTGGCTGGCACGTGATGCTGGGGGATTGAACTGCTGTCCCTGTGCTTTGCTAAGCTTGTTCTAAGTAGGTGCTTTAGACCACTGAGCCATCTCACCAGCCCCCAAGTTTATGATTTCTAAAAACACCAATACCCTTGTCCTTTCTGCAGGGGCAAAAGGAATAGTGGAGAAAGGCACCTGGGCAGAAACCACCAACAAAGATGTAAATAAAACATACTCTAGTTAGTAAAATACAGATGGAAGAGTGGAAACAAGTTCAACAGGCCAAAGGAAGCCACTACACAAAATACACAGGAATGGAGGTGTGGATGAGCACATCAGGGGGCTAAGAGACAGTCTGAGCAAGAGGATCTGCAGGAAGGTCACACATGGAGGAGTGTTTTGTCCTTTTCCTTCGTCAGTCACAAAGTCCTGCCAATTCCTGAAACTTTCTCCTCTCCATTTCCATTGTAACTCAGGATGCCCTCACTTGTTTCCTGATCACACCTTCTACCTATTTTTCCCTGCCTCTGGCCTGGGACCCCTCTAGTCAGTACTGTCATTACCAGGAATCCCTGAAGTTGGCCTTCTATATCTTGCACATCTGCCTCCAACTTGCCCAGGTAGACTAAAGTTTCCCTGAAACTGAATTCATTCTTCCACTATTGCTGATGTTGATGGCACGCCAAGAAGTATGAAGTCTCACAGGAAGGCTTCCTTGCCCTCTAGACGAACCAGACAAGCAGCTTCTCTGCCCTTATATACCGGAGCTGAGCACATCATACCCTCCTATAATCCTTGACTTCTCACTTGAATAATCTTGGCTGTCACTTTAATTAGTTATCTTTGGTCTTTTTGAGACAGGATCTTGCTAAATAGTTCAGGCTAGCTTTCAACTCACTTTGAGTCCAGACTGGCCTTGAACTCAAAGCAATCCTCCTGCTTCAGCTTCCTAAATGCTGGGATTACAGGGATGCACCACCATGCCCAGCCCTTGTTACATTTTTTTTTAGCAGTTATCTGCCTATAACATGTACAATAAATGTTTGCTAATGAGGATTCCATCACTCAAATTCCTAGTTAACAGAAAGACCAGGACAAAAAATTATAAGCATATTGCACTGTTACTTTTCCTAGTGGCTTCCAGCACTGATGTACTCTTTCCTGAAATCAACCATGTGTGAACCATGGACAGCTCAGTGGTGCTGTCTCCTGCTTCCCAGCTGCAGCACAAGGGCACTCAATGCAGGTGGCAGGAGACTGCACACACACCAAGCGAGGGCTGTGATAGCAAGTTCAGAAGGAAGCACTCCAGGACTTGTCAACCTGATTTGCTAGAGATGAGGAACCTGCTACTCTATACCAAAGCCACCACCTGGCCTTGATTCTGACCAGGGAAGCTCTCTGGAAGCTGAAGGTGAGAAGAATGGGTGGATCTGGCTTAGAGAATGTGAGCAGATTCAGCCAGACTTGTGCTGTAGTCTCAGAGCAAGCCATGACTCACATTGAGGACATTGTCAGGCTTTTGCTCCCTTTCACTTTGTTCTACAGTGAAGGCAATACACACTTAAAGCACAAAAAGTCCAAGTCTTTGACTCTGAGGGCAATGTGAAAGGCAGCTGAATCAAATGCTGCTATCAGGACTGAGCATGAAACCAATAAAGGAAGGACAGGTGGTTAACAGGTATATGGCAGAGTGACGTCCTGAATAAAGGGGGACTCTGTCTGCACATGCATAAGAGGACCCAGGGTTGAGCTGCTCCAACTCCACAAAGCCATTAACCTAGTTCATAATTGCCCTGAAGCATCACAGCAGCCTCCCTCACCTCCAGTACCACATTCAATGTAAGAAAACCACATCACAGAAAAACCTGAACTCAGGCTAGGGATATAGCTAAGCGGCATAAGCACCTGCCTGGCAAATACAAGGTCCTGAGTTTGATCCCAGGTGCCAAAAACAAACAAACAAACAACCTGAACTCACAAAACAAGTATTACAGGTGGAGTTAAGACCAACTTTCCTTAGAATCTGATCTCAAAACTATAGAAAAATGAATTTTAAAATTCTCAGGCTGTATCTGCAATACCAGTATTTCCCACAGCTTATCTCATAGTACTCTTCTCCAGTCTGCAAACTTGAGGTCTGTGGCTAAGGCCTTGTCCCCAAGGTCTTATGAAACAGGGAGGCTGCAAAAATCATCAGGTACAGATAACACAATCTAGAAGCTCTGGGGGAAGGAAGTACTATCCAGCCAGGGGGCAGGAACAAGAACCACTGGGAAGCCTGTTCTTTATCCAGTGAAAAAAGGTGCTCCACGCATCACCAACAGAGACCCTGCTCCAGGCCTGCACAGTCACCTGTGAGGTTGGCTGCCATCTCCTCAGCAGTCTGAGATAGACGCAGGCCTTGCTTCAGGGGGCCGTCGGAATCCACATACTGCCGGCGCTTGAGGTAGCAGGACACTGCCATCTGGACGTGCTCGGTGCGCACCCGTTTCATGACCTGGGAAGGAACCACAGGGTGAGAACCAAGAGGTCAGATGAGGAAGACTGTGGCTAAGGGCTGTTTCAGTGTCCAGTTAGGACACAAATATGACTCTTGATTAATAACCTGGCACTCTATTTTTTCCCCCCTGGCTATCTAAGTTTGGTGATGCATGAATAAGCCATGCAGGTTACCCCCAAAGTCCAGTGAATACCATGGTTTCAGTCACCCCAGTGAGCTTTTATTAGAGCTGCTAACAAGCAAGAGGGCCAGCCAACAGAATACTGACAGTGTAAATAGGCCTTTCATTTCTCCTTCTGGTTCTGAGAGGTATTAGCATTGAACCCACAAACAAAATCAAAGACCTGTGAAGTAGATGTTGACAACATGAGAAATCAATAATGGGGAAGGATGTAAAACTTCTTTGTAATGGTCAGGAAAAGGCTACCAGCTCCTATGTTTTCAGATTTGATTAGTATGTTTTCATATCAAATCAACTGTCTTTGTCCTGGTTTAGTTCAACCACAAATTAAAACGAAAGAAAGAATTCAAAACAGTAAGAGGACATGTGCATTGGTTAAAATATGTCTCATAAATTCCATTAAGAAAGGAAAATGGTAGAAAGTGAGCTGAAATGTTATAATAATTTAGGCTATTTTGAGGGCTCATAAAAAATGACAACAAATCAGAGGGGAGAGGGGGACAGAGGTAGGAGAGCAACAAAGAAAAAAGGGATTAATTTCTTTCATTACTGAGTTTATTATTAAGAATTATGGAAACCTCTAGTATTGTCCTGGCCTCAAACACTGCTTTGCCAGAAATAAACAAACTGCAGCAGAAGCCAAATGGCATTGGGATGAATTTTCTAGGATCACTTCTGTCACGTAAGACATATTTTTTACTCAAGAATTAAAATATAGTGTCCATTCTGGAAGGCATATATATATATATATATATATATATATATAGCCATACCTATGCGAAAGTAACATTCTCTGAACAAGGGTTTCCAGGATGGAATGGGGACCAAGTTTTATCACTGATGTGGCTGTATTTAAGTTTTCAGTTTCAGCTGTTTTATGTGTCAGTTTTTTGAGAGTTGCATTCTTTGAGATATAAAATTCTTCCCTTTAAAAAATTCTATCCTTTCCAGAAATTTATTTTTTCTTACAATCTTTTTCAAAAGTTCATTTCTATCTATAGTTTTTACCCATCTGCAACTTTTTTTTTTTTTTTTAGTGGATCATATGCATAAATAGCCAAATAAGTGTTTTGTAGAGTCACTGTGCAGACACCCTGCTCCTGGATCATGCCTAAGTGCACCTTCTTTCCAAACTGGCCTGCAAGACTCTGAAGATTCACTTCAGTTCTCCAGAAGTCACACAACAGAGAAAACAGTGAAGGTTAGAAGGTACATACACATTTATAAGCAAAACATTAGGACATCATGTCTATGTCAAAGTATGAGCACAGAGATTACCCTATCTATTCAGTTCATTTCTGGATTATCATAAGGAGTACAAAACACCTTTCAGAAAGAAAGGTCTAATAAGGTTGTGATTAAGCAATATAACAAAACCCAATAAGGGCTAGGATTATAGCTCAGTGGCACAAGTGCTTGCCTGGCAAGGGCAAACTCCTAAATTTGATGTCTGGTATCAAAAAACAAACCAAAACAAAAAAAGCCATACTGAGCTGTGTGTGCATCATCAGGCCCCTAATCTCAGCACTCTGAGAGGCTGAGACAGAAGGATTACAAGTTTGGGCCCAGCCTAGAGAACTCAGCAAAGCCCTTTCTCCAAAAAAGAGGAATGGGGATATAGTTAGGTGCAAAGCTCCTGGTTCAATCCCCAGTACCAAAAAGCACTAATTACTTCCCAATACTGAACTATCATTTTATTATGGAATTTGGTTTTCTTCATGATGGCCCATTATTTTTTCACCATATCAGTGACCTATTTTTAAATTAGGATTCATTTTTCTATTGCTCACAAAAGGATTCTGATTACTTTAAGGGTGACATCCCTGCACTTAGCATCATTTGCCCATGAGTGAAGACACGTAACTTTTTTTGTGGCCATTAATAGGCATTACTGTATCAGCCTGACTATATCTAAGGTTTTCTGTTATCTAACCTGGCTACACATGAATATGTACATATACAAATACGTTCAGCACTAGAGAGCATATGAACCAGCTAATGTGAAGGGCTTTTCCTACATCCCTGTAACATCTGTTAATCTCTCTCAATATCTCTATCTCTATCTCTATTTCTCTTTCTTTCCACTACCAGGGATCTAACTCAGGACACTTCCACCACTGAGCTATCTCTCTGACCCCTTAACACTGCTTTTATTTCTAATTCAAGAATGCTTAGTTTGCTACTGTCTCAAACCAGCTTCATGTCATATTTGGGTAAGACCAAAAACCAAAACCAAAACACCATGAAGAACATGCCCCAATTAACAGCCCCAAGTGGCAGTCTTAATCCAATCAGCATGTGACAGCAGATCCTCCCTGAATCCCTGAGATCAGGCAGTGAGCCAACTGGAGGGCAAGGATGAGGCAGGAATTGAGCAGTACTGTAACTCTTAGGCACTATGTGGTTGTATATATACCATTACACAACTCGAATGCCAAAGATGTGGTTCAATCAACTTTGCTCATTTTATTCTGATAAGTGTATTTCACACCCACCCTGGGGCAGATAGCCTGAAGACAATAGAAGGTAAGAGGGGAGGCTTGCCTCCCCCACTGCTGCTACTGCCCCTCCCTTTTGCCTTTGCTCTTTGTTATTTTCCACTGTCAAGAACTGCTGCCCTCTGCCATGTGCTACTCTTCCTTGAAGCCAGCTGAGTATGGACTGAAACCTCCACAAACTGAGCTAAATAAACCTTTCCTTCCTTTTTTTTTTGGGGTGTGTGTGTGTGTGTGTGTGTGTGTGTGTGTGTGTGTTTTAAGGAAGGGTCTACAGGGTGTTCAAAGTCTCACTACTAGATTAGATTGCAGTAATCTGCCCATTTACAGCCTCCCAAGAGCTGGGAGTACAGGCACGCACCACCACACCCACTCTCTTTTCAGTGTGCCCCAGTAGACAGCAGGACCAGGGATCAAACCCTCGGCCCCTGCATCTGCTTGCAGGTGCTCTAATCCGCTGAACTATTTGGCTGGCTCTTTCTTCCTTAATTTTGGGTGTCAGGTATTTTGTCCCAGCAATGAGACAATAAGAAGTAACTGAGACAGCATACAATAGATTCATCAAGTTCATTCTCTTTTGAGTCAGACTGTTGACTAGTTTTGTTTTTTTTTTGGCCAGCTCAGTCTGCTCTGATGGTGGGGCTGGCGTGGCATGTGGTCCCCCGCGCCTGCCTAAGCTTGCCTAAGCAGGCAGCTTTAGACCACTGAGCTATCTTGCTGCCCCCCCCCCCTTTTGGTCTTTTTGAGTTCAGGCTAGCCTTGAACTCACCTTGTAGCCTAGGCTGGCCTCAAATTCATAGCAGTGCTCCTACCTCAGCCTCCCTACTACTGGGATTACAAGTGTGAGCCACTAAGCCTGGCTAGATTTCTTTTTTAGGTAAATATGTTTCCAATTGTAAATTTAGGCTCAAAAACAAATTATTTGCTTTTGTTAAATGGGATTCATTAAACACCCTCTTAGGTACTCAAATATTAGCTGTCTCTTCTTGTGGTATATCAAAAAAATCACTTAAAGTAGGGGTCGGGGAGATGGCTCAGTGGAATAAGTGCTTCCCTGGCAAGCACAAGGACCTGAGTTCAATCCCTGGTTCAAAAAAAAAAAAAAAAAAAAAAAAAAAAAAAAAAGTAGGCTCTTAAAAAAAAAACCTAGTCTTTGTATTAATCATGAAAAATCTTTATAAATATAAATCATAGATGAGAAATAAATGAGCCACACTACTCAAGTTTGTGATAGCTCACTCAGCTTTAAAATTCCAATTACAGGGGCCAGGGAACTGGCTCAGTAGAATAAGTGCTTGCCTGGCAAGTGCAGAGTCCTGAATTACCATTCATAGTCAGTCTCTGCTCAGACAGTCACAAACTTGAAATAGAAGCTATGCTATTTCCCATAGTGCCCCAAGGAACAAAATGGCACATGAATGAGTCCATGGCTGGGGCTCAGAAAGAAAAGTAGCCCCAGAGCTTTGCCAGCAGTGAGGAGCATATGGAAATCATGAAACAGCAGAGACTACCCGAAACACTTCTCCAACACTAGCTAGGCCCTCTGCAATGTCCCTCAAGTCTTTTCTTCTGGTCAATTACTTTCCATGTAGCATTTTCCCAGCCCTGCCATTCCAGATCTTCCCCAGTCTGTTCACCCAGCCTGCCAGACTTGCCCAACTCAATAGATTACTAAGAGATTTGTGTCTTCTATTCTGTCCAATGTAGCAGACACTGTCATTACTGTCCTTCCTGGTTATGAACACTGCTGACTCTTCATCCCATAAAACTCTCTCCATACTTAAGTCTAAAAAAGTTCATCAGTTGGATCCACCAATGATTCTGCTATTCCCCTTCACAAGCCTGCCTTTTGGTTCTCCTTGTCCACTCTCTGCTCCTCATTCTTCACTTCTCAGTGCATGCTACTACTTGCTCTGTCCTTAGTCAAATCCTGTCCAGAGCTCTATAGGTTCACAGGATATTTCCACCTGGAAAATGCAAAAGCCTCACTCAATGGGCTCACTGGAGAATTAATCTTCTCTTCAGAATCTCTTTCTTGCTCCTACTTTACCTAGAGAACTTCACAGTGCTATAATTTTTTTTTTGGAACTGGGGAATGAACTCAGGCAATTGCGCTTGTCAAGCACTTATTCTACTGAGCCATCTCCCTGGCCCAGTGCTATAATCTTTAAAGCAAAAAACCTAGCCATTATCTTAAGATTATTTCTTTCTTTTACTGACGAGGAGCCAAATTCTAAACATGAACTTTTCCTAGACTTAAAAGGTGGCTAGTGTAATGGAACCATTCCTGCTTTTCCATCCTCACTGCAATCTGCACAAATCACTTCTGAATGGGATCATTTTAACACTGCCATCTCGAATCACCCTTCTGAACACAGTCAAGAGTAAACAACAAATCTGCTCTTATTTTCAGGTCCTATGTCTCATGAAGGCTGGTTATGTTAGCCACCACTGATCCTGTTTCCCCTAACAGATGGAGAGTCCTCTGGGCTTTTCTCATGTTTTCTTTTCCTTTCTTTCTTTCTTTCTTTCTTTCTTTCTTTCTTTCTTTCTTTTTTTTAGACAAAGTCTTGCTAAGTTAAGGCTGGCTCTGAATTCTCTATGTAGTCTGGGTGAGCCTTGAACTCCCACCTTAGCTTCCTCAGCCTCTCAGTGTTGCTATTACAGGCATGTGCTACCACACCCGGTTTTTCTCATCTTTGAAACTCATGAACAATAAGGGAAGTACTATCTAGCTTGTGCTCAGATTTCCTGAAAGTCTACTTTAAGCTCAAAATATTTTTTTAAAGTTTAAGAATCAAAAAAGTCACAAGTATTTGGATCCTCCTTTAATACCTATTTTACACAGAAGAACTGATTTATACATAGTATGGAAGAGCATAGTATAACTTACACAAAAAGGGCCATTTATGCTGTTTACTAGTTTGACCATAGAGGAGAATCTTCATGTATGCTACTTGACACAGAATAGGATAGTCTGTTCTCTGAGAATAAGAAGAACATGTTTTCCTATACTTACCACTATCCTTGAAACAACTCAAATGCAAATGAGATCTTACAGAAGCTTCAATATTAGCACATTTGTGAGAGGCTTAGGGGATGTATTTCAGTGGCAAAACATCCACCTGCTGTTCATGAGGCCCTGGTTCAATCTCCAGCACCACAAAACAAAACACATTTTATATGGGTATTTATGTGTTTCAGAATGTGGTGGTCTTCTGTTTTCATTCTGCAGCAATACCGTCCCAAGAGCAAGCTCACAAAGATAGAAGCTCCTTGATCTGTATTACTCAGTACACCACCCAAGGCTTATGAGCAACCAAAGTGTGGCTAGCACAACTGAGGAACTGAGTTAATTTTAACTAATTTTTAATTTAAGTAGCCATGTGACCAACGTACACTGTATACAACATTACTCTGAAATGAATATATCACCATCTTAGCTCAAAAACAACTCATGGAATATATCATGACACTTATATCAATTACAAAATCTCCCAAAGTTAGCATTTTGCTTTTAAAATCAGAACTTTCTTCATTACTAACACTGCAGGGTCTCAGTGGAAGGGTATGCCCCGTGTTTGACTCCTACATGAGGAATTAGTCATGAAAGTTATTTGTAGCTCATTCTAAACACTACCAGTACAGTGTTTTTCAAATGTCTTTTTTGGTAGTGAAATAAAGCAACAGTATTATCTGCAAAACTTTCAACTAAGACGTAAAAATCAAACATAAGAAACCTTACTGTTGAGCAGGGCTCAGTGGTCTAAAGCGTCTGTTTAGGCAAGCACAGGGACAGAGGTTCAATCCCTGGCACCACATGTCGCACCAGCCCCACCCCCAGGGCGGGTTGAGCCAGCCCCCCACCCCCACAAAATTTGCTCTTGCAATGGGAAAATTAGGCAAAAAAATTTTAATCAGCTTTAGTCATTTATATATACACATACACACAAAAGGGTTATAGATGAAAGGTAAATATCTTTTTTTTTCTTTTATTTTTTTGAGACAGGGTTTCACTATGCAGTTCAGGCTGGTCTTGAATTCACTTTGTAGACCCAGCTGGCATCAAACTCACAAAGATCTTCCTGCCTCAGCCTCCTAAGTGCTGGGATTACTGGCATGTGCTACAACACCTGGCAGAAAATGTCTAATTTTATCCTTCATACATATTTATATACCACCAGGAGTGTTATATATCATATCAAATTCTACTTTGCAGACTACCTCACTTTTATATCTGCTCAACTGGTCACCACACAGCACTTCCTGAATCCATTCCTGGGAGATCTCAGCAAAAGCTGCTGACACTAATGCAGGTGGGAATACTTTTTCATTCCCCATTTATTGTGATTTTGGCCATCAGTAAAAGCTGTTTCCAATGGCATCTAAGATTTGTACTCTGTGAATGTGCTTGGTAATAATTATTGAATATTACCTGGTTTTCTGTTTGTATAATTTTTTTGTATTTATGGGTAATGGGAATCGAACTTAAGACATGTTTGCCAGACAGGTGTTGTGCTTCTGAGCTATATCTCCAGCCCCTGTTGGTATAACTGATTTTGGTAAGACTGAATATCCCAAACTAGTGTCAGCTGAGGTTGTATTATGGCGCTTTGTTGTTCAGACCAATGCTGAGCGTCCTGACAAGAGCCTATCTTGCAATCTACCATATATTAAAATGTGACTTCAGGAAGGAAGACTGCCTTAAATGATCTTGGGTTTTTTTAGGCCTTCTGAGAGTGCTCAGTGCCTAGATTTGGAATAAAAAGCTATTCTTTGCTAAATTGCAGTTTTCCTTTTGAAGTCACAAGCATATACAAAACTGTTAGGACAAGGAGATTGATCTTTCCTGCTTTCTACCTACTACTGTACTACTGCAACACAATTTTTTGAAAGAGTTAATCTGATGCCATCTGTACTCAGTTTATTTATTTATTTATTTAAAATTTTATTTATTTATTTATTTTGTGTGTGTGTGTGTGTGTGTGTGTGTGGCCAGCTCAGCCCACCAGGGGGTGGGCTGGCTGGCATGTGGTGCTGGGGGATTGAACCGCGGTCCCTGTGCTTTGCTGAGCTTGTTCTAAGTAGGTGCTTTAGACCACTGAGCCATCTCTCCAGCCCCTGTACTCAGTTTAAAACCTTTCATTGCCTTCATTAGGGTAGAGATTTAAAAATCCAATTTTGACAATCCAAAATTGACGGTGTCACTTCAAGGTCACTCTGATCTGCTTTTGTTTACCTATATGGACCAACCCTTAGTTTTTACTCTATGGGTGGGCCTATCTGGCTTTCTTATCCTAGGGGCTTTGTTGAACCCTTCTCTGTTGATCAGGGGCACCTCATATTGGTATTCCAACCCGGTCTGAAAAATATCCTACTGATGCGTCACAGTTCCACCTACTTCTCCCCCAGCTTCTTTGATCTCCATACCCCGCAAATAAGCCTCTATTACAGTACTTACCATCCTGCACCACCACTAACACCTAACACCCACTAGTCAGCCACTTTTTTTTTTTTTTTTTTGTGCCAGGGATCCAACTCAGGACCTTTCACTTGCCAAGCAGGCATGTTAGCCACTGAGCTAACTCCCCAGCCCTCAGCCTCTCTTTTAACTGATTCACATGATAATCTCTTTTAAACTCACAACTCTACAAGGTAGATAGCATTCTTCAGATGGGAAAACGAGGCTCAAAGAAGCCGGACTACTGAATTATGTAGTTCCTCAATGGAAATTTGGCTCTCACACTGCTCTGTTTGGGCTTACTCTTTACAGTACTCACCTTCAATACAAATCCTATGTTAGACTATGAGCTTCCTGAGGGAGAAAGGGAGTGAACTTGTACTAAATGCCTGGTGCAAAATTGGCAAAACAGTTACTATCTGAGATGCTGGCAGTTCCAAGAGATTGGAATTTTGTGACTTCCAGAACTGTGCCCTGAACAATAAAGGCTCAACATATGA